>NC_085141.1:97868902-98468902 GCF_024139115.2 Armigeres subalbatus
CTTTACGAATTCTTTCAATAAAGCCTTCTGGAAGTCTTCCTGGAAATACGGAAGGAATTCATTTTTCCAGGATCTCCTCCGGGAATTCCTCCAGGAATTTCTCTAGGAACTCCTCCGGGAACTCCTCTAGGATTTTTTTTCGGGAATTCCTCCTGGAATACCTCCAGGAATTCCTCCAAGAATTCTTTCAGGAATTCCTCCGGGAATTCCTCCGAGAATTTCTACAGGAATTCCTCCGGGATTTCCTTCAGAAATTCCTTCTGGAATTCCTCCAGGAATTTTCCAGAAAAATTTTATTAAAATTTATCCAGGAAAACCTTCAAGAATTCCTCCAATAATTTCTACAGAAATTCCTCCAAGAATTCCTCCGTGATTTCCTCCATGAATTCCTCCAGAAATTCCTCCTATATTTTTCCCAGGAATTCTACCAATACTCTCCCCAAGAATTCTTCCAAGTATTCCTCCGGGAATTCCTCCAGGAATGTCTCCAGGAATTCCTCCGGGAATACCTCCAGGAGATCCTCCGAGTATACCTCGAAGAATTCCTCCAGGATTACCTCCGGGAATTCCTTCAGCAATTTCTCCAGCAATATCTCCAGGAATTCCTTCAGCAGTTTCTCCAGCAATATCTCCAGGAATTCCTTCAGGAATTTCTCCAGAAATATCCCCAAGGAATTACTTCGGGAACTCTTCCTGGGGGTATTCCTGGAGGAATTTTCAGGGGGATTTCCGAAAGAATTCCTGGGGAAGTTACTGGATGAATTTGATGAGGAACTTCTGGTGGAATTCCCAGAGGAATTTTTAGGAGAATTTCCAGAGAAAATTCTCGGTGGAAGAACTTCTCCACTAATTGCCCCCGGGATTCTTCCACTAATTGCTCCGGGAGTTCTCCCAGAAATAGTTCTACTAACGGCTTCAGGGATTCCTCCATCAATTGCTTCAGGAATTTCTCCAGGAACTCCTTAACCTTCTGTCTGTGCTCAAAAAAACTTACGTTGTCTGTGCTCTGGGGTCAAATTGACCCCAAATTGAAATTGTTATAACTTTTAACATAGGCCAATTTTGGATTTCTTGGTCTGTTTCGAAAGATAATTTAATCATCTTTCCGGTCGTTACCGAAGATTGACCATAGGTGGGCGGGTACATCGCGGGGAGGGGTTTTAGTGAACAAGGGTACAAAAACAGTGATTTTTCATGATTATTTTACTTATATCCGAAAATCCTACCCATTTTGAACTGCAACTTTTTTAAAAAGGCTATGCAGGAAGGCATGTGCTTTGGCAGGTGGCGTTGATAAGTTTAGAACTCGGCCGCCAGGTGGTGGTATATTTGAATTCATTATTTTAGACTACTCAAGATATTCCGATATATAGAATTCTCCTCAGTGTAAATATTCTCATCGCACAATTTAAAAAATGGGAAGAAGTGCTCATTATATTGAGCACCGCTTTGTAGTGCTAGACATCCTGAACAATGTTGCCGAATACAACTTGGGTGTAGGTATGAGGGATCTCAAGCTAAAGCAATATTTCATATATGCAAGAATATTGCAAGTACACTAGCGCCGCCTATTTGTAAATTTCCTTATTATTCATTCCGTTACATGACAGTCTATTCTCACCAGACGAAATTTGTTAAAGACGTCATCTTTACAAATTTCAAAATTGTGCGATAAGAATATTTACAATGAGGAAAATTCCATATATCGGAGTTACTTAGTAGTCGTCTAAAATAATGAATTCAAATATACCGCCACCTAGCGACCATGCGCTAAACTAATCAATGCATCATGTCAAAACAGACGCCCTCCTGCATAATCTTTTTGAAAAGGTGCAGTTCAAAATGACTAGGATTTTCAGATATAATAAAATAAGCATGAAAAATCACTGTTTTTGTACCCTTTTTACGAAAACCCCTCCCCGCGATGTACCCGCCCACCTATAGTCAATCTTTGGTAACGACCTGAAAGATGATTAAATTATCTTTCGAAAAAGCCCCAAAAATCCAAAACTGGCCAAACATTAAAATAGTTATAGCAATTTCAATTTGGGGTCAATTTGACCCCAGAGCACAGACAACGTAAGTTTTTTGAAAAAAGGACACTGTAGCGCATATTTTCAAGATTTTTCAAGCGAATTTGCACCTAGGAGACAGATCTCGGCGAGTTTTACCAAACTATCAAAAATTAGGAGAATCGGTTGAAAACTAAAAAAATGGCAGCCACTCAAAGTGGCCTGGGGTCATATTGACCCCAGAGCACAGACAAAAGGTTAAGGGCTTGTTCCAATAATTGCTCCGGAAATTCCTTCACAAATTAAGCCGGGAATTACTCTTGGCATTACATAGTATAGGCATACGACAGTATAGACCGCGTAGAGCTATGGAAAATTATGGACGAGAATAGCTTCCCTGGAAAGCTTACCAGACTGATCAAAGCAACGGTGGATGGTGTGCAAAACTGTGTGAAGATCTCGGGCGAACACTCCAGTTCGTTCGAATCGCGCCGGGGACTAAGACAAGGTGATGGACTTTCGTGCCTGTTGTTCAACATTGCGCTAGAAGGTGTCATGCGGAGAGCCGGGTGTAACAGCCGGGGTACGATTTTCAACAGATCCAGTCAATTTATTTGCTTCGCGGATGACATGGACATTGTCGGCCGAACATTTGCAAAGGTGGCAGAACTGTACACCCGCCTGAAACGTGAAGCAACAAAAGTTGGACTGGTGGTGAATGCGTCAAAGACAAAGTACATGCTTGTGGGCGGAACCGAGCGCGACAGGGCCCGCCTGGGAAGCAGTGTTACGATAGACGGGGATACCTTCGAGGTGGTCGAGGAATTCGTCTACCTCGGATCCTTGCTAACGGCTGACAACAACGTTAGTCGTGAAATACGAAGGCGCATCATCTGTGGAAGTCGGGCCTACTACGGGCTCCAGAAGAAACTGCGGTCGAAAAAGATTCGCCACCGCACCAAATGTGTCATGTACAAGGCGTTAATACGACCGGTAGTCCTCTACGGACATGAAACATGGACAATGCTCGAGGAGGACTTGCAAGCACTCGGAGTATTCGAGAGACGGGTGCTTAGGACCATCTTTGGCGGTGTACAAGAAGACGGTGTGTGGCGGCGAAGAATGAACCATGAGCTCGCCCACCTCTACGGCGAACCCAGTATCCAGAAGGTAGCTAAAGCCGGAAGGGTACGATGGGCAGGGCATGTTGCAAGAATGCCGGACAACAACCCTGCAAAGATGGTGTTCGCTTCCGATCCGGCAGGTACGAGACGACGTGGAGCGCAGCGAGCGAGATGGGCAGACCAGGTGCAGAACGACTTGGCGAGCGTGGGGCGTATTCGAGGATGGAGAGATGCGGCCTCGAACCGTGTATTGTGGCGTCAAATTGTTGATTCAGTGTTATCTGTATAGATGTAGACTAAATAAATGAAATGAATGAATACTCTTGGCATTTCTGCGGGAATTTCTCCAACAATTCCTTCAGGAATTTCTTCAGAAATTCCGTCACTAATTGACTCAAGAAATTCTCTCTTCGTTCAAGGACTTATCCACTAATTCCTCCAGAAATTTTTCCACTTATTGCTTCAGGAATTTATCCAGCACTGCTATCTGGACTTCCTTCATGATTTTCTCCAGGAATTTCTCCAGGGTTTCTTTAAGGAGCTCCTCCAGGAATAGGTCTACTAATTGCTTCAGGAAATTCTCCACTAATTCCCTCAAGAAATCCTCCAGCACTTCTCTAGGAGTTGCTCCAGGAACTCCTCAGGAATTAATCCAGACATTCTTTCCGAAATTACTCCAGGAACACTTGCAGGACTTTCTCCAGGAATGCCACCAGGAAGTTTCGCGATCATGTCGCCAGAAATTATTTCCGAATTGTCTTCGGAATATTTCCAAAAATTCCTCCAGGAATTCCCTCTAAAATTAACCTAATCTAAAATCTCTCCCAGAAGTTTATCCGGAAGCTCAACGACTACATTGGCATATGGGACAAACTGAAAGGTTTTTTTTTAATTTTCTAATTAAATAAATTTTCGTATTGAACAGTCACAATAAGAATGAGAAATATGACAATAACAGGTTCAAATATGAAAATGACTAAAATCCGTGTTGAACTGATATGCGATCGTAGGCGATGTTCATCAATAGATGATTGCGGTAGCCGTAGCGTGGACTCAATTTTTACATTTGGGTCTGAGAAGTTGGAGGCATAATTGAGTCAAATAAAAAAAAATCGGAGTGAGTTTGTCAATTCGATAGATATGGTAAGAAAGCATTGCTCGAACTAGAGAAGTCAGTAAAATCCAACTTTGGAGTGGGCTGGTCGATGGTCGTCTTTGGATCCAGGCTCGTCAAGAAATAAAAACCAAACTGTTTAGTGGATCAATCCACTAAATTTGTTTATTATGTTTATTTGAGTTTAAGTTACCATCGCTGCTGTAAAACAGTGTAGTACCAGGAGTCACTCTATGAACTGCCGATAGCCGATAAGGGAACGGAAATGAAGCCGGGACGAACGGCCTTACCTCAAATAGAGGTACACCCAATATTTTTTTTACACGGGTGGTATTCTTTAATTTTCCGGTTAACCTGATTTTTCACAGCTTTTTAAATACCACCTGAATTTTCTTTGATTTTTTGTGAATTTTTTCATGGGGTTAACTCATAGTTTCATCAACGCTACAGGTCGTAATCAACTAAAATCCACCCGTGTAAAAAAAGAACCGGGTGTAAAAGGATACAAAATCTGCAAAAAGAATCAGATTAAACCGCAGCAGAATATCGCAGTAATGGCAGCCCCAGAAGCTGACGACCGGCGGCACTGCCTTTACAAAGATGATTTCCACAATGCCTATCAATCTATCGAATCTATTCCATTCACCGATGGGCAAAACGGAAATTATTCACAAAGTCGATTGCGAATAAAGCAGTTTTCAGGCATCATGAGGCTTGGTACTGTATTTGCTCCGCTTGACTCGCAACACCACCAAATCGACTAACGAATGAAAACAGAAAATATTTTGTTTTTCGCCTACTGTTTTCAATTGTTAAAATTCCGACGCAGCAAAGCTGAATCAACTAAAATGACAGTTGTCCGCCGCCTCCATTTCGAGTGGTGTGCCCCCGAAAACGCGAACACTTTGAAACTTGGATTCTGTCAGGAGTGACCTTAATGTACGTTTTTCAGTACAACTGTTACGTAAACAATTAAAAAGTGGCTAACATGATTAGTTATTTATTGCATGGTTACAATCTCGACAAATGACAGCCATTCGTCTTAAATGTGGCTGTTTCGTCTTGATGGAGATTGTTACTATGCAATAAATAACCAATCATGTTAGCCACTTTTTAATTGTTTACATAACAGTTGTACTGAAAAACGTACATTAAGGACTATTTTAAGTTGATTCAAAACAATAGTGGAACACGACGGAACAAAACAAAACATTGTGCATTCGATAGCTTAAAACCGAATCTTTCAGATGGTGGCTGTTGGCTTGCCGCCTCTGGCCGCTTTTCATGGTGTGTTGATGTGAACATTGACTATTTTTTCTAAAGATTCCCTAATAACGTTGACAGGTTTCAAGATAGATCAAAGTAGTCTTCTAGACAAACATGTTTTTTGTCATTATGCACAACTTTCTAGAACAAACCATAGTGCTTAAATCATTTCCAAAAAAGTTATGCTCAAAATATGAGTTTTGGGGGTCATTCATACAAAACGTGCTCTAATTCCTTACAAAACCGTTTGTCCAATATTGTGTCTACAGAAAAGATGTTCCAATTCCCATTATTTATAACATTGCAGAGAACAACCACTGCTTTTGTACATCTGCGTAAATTTTTTATTCCATACCGCCCTTCAAGGTGGATAGATCATTGATATTTTCTTATCAAAAGAAAGCCCAAGAAATATTCTTCAACTCTTCTGAAGACATCATGACTCTAAAATGTAGTTTTCAGGTCGAAAACTAAAAAACGCACGTTTTGGGGGCTTCTGAACCAGTGTGCATTGCCTCTTCACACTCACTTCGTAGCAGTGAAAACTGAAAATGGTTAGCAGCAACAATCAAAGATAAAGTAAACAAAAAACCTCTTTTCTCTTTGCCCACGCAGCCCGCAGTGACAGTCCATTCAGTTCACTCGCTGCTGCGTGAATGTGACGGCCCTATATAAATGCATGGGTGAATACTATCAATTGAAAGACAAAGACAGGAAATTTGTGCCGAATGATCATCAGCTTCAGCCCGCTGTTGGCAAACCGAGTTGGCTAAGCTACTCCTGCTTTGTCTTTCTGACTGAAAAGCACCGTCATAGGCAAAGGGGAGCAGAGAAAAATACAAAACAAAAGAATCACATTCAGCAGGCATTGTTGATAAATTGCACCACTGGATGAATCATTGAACAATTTCACCATGCGTCTCCATATGCTGTTATGAACATTTTTACTGATCATACTTACCGTTCCCCTTAGGCAACTCGCTTTTAACTGGTATGAACGTTCTATGAAGGGGAGAACGGTCCAAAATGCACCCCTTAAGCTTTTTCGATGTTTTCGCCCATATAATCAAAAATACCGGGTCTGGGTCATTTGGCATAACGCCATTTGGCATAAGGTCATTTGGCATAAAGGCCATTTGGCATAAAGGCCATTTGGCATAATGGTCATTTGGCATAACGGACATTTGGCATAATTTTGAACTGTAAGAAAAGAGTGGGTCATTTGGCATAACGGACATTTGGCATAATTTCGAGCTGTGAAAGCGAAAGAGATATTTCATGTAATGTTTAGCGTAGATAAAGTAGGTCGGGGCTGTTTTCTGATAAATTTAGATTGATGGTAGACATTTTCGGGAGAACGAAATAACAAAACGGCAGAATTACTTCCGAGAGAGGGATCACATCCATCAATGACTTATTCCGGCCACATGCCTACTTTTAAAATAGGGATTACACCCACCATTGCTTCAATCCGAGCATGCGCCGTAAGACCGGATCAAATCCACCATTGCCTTAATGCGGGTAAGCGCCTAACTTTAAAAACTCAAGCAACACACTTGTCGTAGACGAGTTACTAAGCGCCTACTTATAAAGAAGGGATCACATCCACCATTGCATTGCCACAATTCAGGCCACACACCTACTTTTAAAGAAGGAATTACATCCACCATTGCTTCAATCCGGACAAGCACCTTCTTTTAAAGAAGGAATCACATCTACCATTGTCATAATCCGGGAAAGTGCCTACTTTTAAAGAAGGGATCACATCCTCCATTGCCATAATCCATGCAAGCGCCTACCTTTAAAGAAGGGATCGGATCCACCATGACCTTAATCCGGGCAAGCGCCTAGTTTTAAAGAAGATATCATATCCTCCATTGCCATAATCCGGGCAAGCACCTACTTTTAAAGAAGGGATCACATCCTTCATTGCCATAATCCGTCAACACGCCTTCTTTTAAAGAGGGGATTATATCCACCACTGCTCTAATCCGGGCATGCGCCTACTTTTGCATTGCATTGCAAATGCATTCTTTCCACGAGAGGACAATGTCTTCTTAATATTGTTATCGACGGGTGTTATATTTACTATTACGGGATGTTTCCCGCACCACTTAGTCACCATTTAGCGAACGCAAAGAAAAATTATGCCAAATGTCCGTTATGCCAAAAGACCCTCACTTTTGACGTTGGTTACAATTATGCCAAATGTCCGTTATGCCAAATGACTGTTATGCCAAATGGCCTTTATGCCAAATGACCTTATGCCAAATGGCGTTATGCCAAATGGCCCGCTCCCAAAAATACCCAACCATTTCAACGTATAGGTGCTAAATTTACAAACTCAGCTACATTTCACAATGATCTCTTATTCAAAACAATAAGGTTGTCATGACTTTCTAACGCATTTAAAAAATGTTTTAAAAATAGGCCTGGGGCAAAACGCCCTAATGGTGGTCTAAAATGACTCAATTGCATGTAAAATGATGGTGAACGCATGGTTGTTAGTTTTTTCTTAATGGATTGAACTACAATCT
Source organism: Armigeres subalbatus (assembly GCF_024139115.2). Lineage (NCBI taxonomy): Eukaryota > Metazoa > Arthropoda > Insecta > Diptera > Culicidae > Armigeres > Armigeres subalbatus. Next base: position 97,876,956 of record NC_085141.1, read on the forward strand.
TACGGATGTGGTGGAAGAATAGCAAATCGTTAAATTTGAGTGAATATGAAGGGATTTTGCTAAGTTTTTCCAATGGAGCTCAATGATGGATAACTAATTATGAATTGTAATGGTAATATTCATTCATAAGTGTTCTACAACAGATAATATAAGTGATTTTATTCTCCGTTCTCCCCAATATGAATATCTATTCCACTATTGCTGTATCTCATCAAGCATTCAATGATTGCATCCATGCAAACATGAAAATACCTTCAATGCCTTTAAACGGACGAAGGAGGTTCTACTTTGTGACTATCAAATCTCGGAATTTTCCGTCTTTCAAGAGCTTAGCTCGGACCACTATCCGGTGGTGGCGGAACTGGGCTCCTCGGTCAATCGGCACGAGCTAACAAGGCGAAACTATCATCGAGTGAACTGGCAGTGCGTCGATTATGAGGTACGTCCGGAGACGCCGGAAAGTATCGACCGCCAGCTGTGCGCTATCAAGGAGGCGATCTCGGTGGCCCGTGAGCAACATGTACCGACGGCTCGGCAGGTAAGCAACTCCTTAAACATCGATACACTCACCAAAGATTTGATTCGATTGCGGAATGTCACTCGCAGGCAGTTTCGGCGTACTGGACTGCCTGAGCTTAAGGCACGCTGTAATCGAATCACAAAAATTATCAAGACCAGAATGGTGGACCTCAAAAATAACGACTTCTCAAATAAGATCCGCACTCTCCTAGATTATGCTAAGCCGGTCTGGAAAATGACCAAAATTCTAAAATCCAAGCCTCGGCCCTGGGCATAAAAGTATCATCATGTTAGCCTCATGATATACGAATGCAAAAACGGTAACTTGGCTTAGGAACCTCGCAGTTGATAACTGTGGAAGTGCTTAATGAACACTAAGCTGCGAGGCGGCTCACATTGGAACAACTCAGAAAAAAAGACGGTCAAAACCTCATTGTGGTGTTTAATACAGATTTAGATCCATGATTTTTTCATGGAATGTGTTCAAAAAGCTGCCCGACAAAATCTAGAGCGTGAAATCCACTATTATGTTTTAATGCGATACCCGAGCAAAAAAAAATTCTCTAGAATTTTTTTTTGTTCGGGTTTTTGACAATGTTTTAGAATATTGTGTTTTGAGAAATTTTGCTAAAGATACTATAGGTTTTCTTCCTAATTTTAAAGGTTGAATCGTTGTTTTTCGATACTGCAGTCCATACTCATATAAAAATCTATTTTCAGTATTTTTAAAGTAAATATACAACATATCAACACGTTTTATATCACAAAATAAAAAAATGGCACTAATATACGATCGTTTTCAGATAAGTCTTAAGTCTTTCTGATTTGAATTTCAGTCAAATAGAACGATTTTATTGAAAAAATAGGCTATTTTCTTGATTAAATATCAGCCTTATAGGCACATTTTGGCAGCTAGATTTCCGTTATTCTAAAAGCTGATTTTGTATGAAAGAAGCCAATGGCTAAAGCTCAGTTGGGTCTGATCAGGCTCACTGATTTTTGTTCCAATTTTTATAGTGTAGTTTTCGATGAATATTTCTCTTTCTCATCATAAACCTTCGGCCTTATTGTGGATCTATTTATTATTTCTATAAGTAGGGTGAGCGTACCCTTTGCTTATAATTCAGTGCCTAATTTAGCCAACTTTTGAAAAACATTGTTTTCAAACAAAATCGATTGGTTTTAGAAGTAAATTTGGCTAATTAATAAGTGTCTCCTTATGAGAGCTAAACATCGCCAAAACTTCTAAAATATTTTTAATAAATGCTCGAATATGGAGATATGGCCAAAAATCAGTACTGTACCCGTATAATACCTTATTGGTTAAGATACTTGCACCTCACCGTTAATCGATAATGCGGAAATAACTGCTTAATAATCAATTAAAGGCAAATTAAATTGAAACAAAAAAATCAGTATGCTTATATTTTTCTTATCATGTTTGAGCGTTTGAGCTATCTTCCAGATCTTCGGGGGAGGAAAATGCTTTTTGTGAGCGGGAGCTATAGCATTTGTTTAGTACTATTTTTAGTACAAACTGGATACAGGTGAAACAAAACCTATTTTTTTTTCTCGAAAATAGCAATTTAAGAATTGGAACAAAAATCAATGAGCCTCATCAGACCCAACTGAGCTTTGGCCACTAGCTTCTCCTATATAAAATAAGCTTTCTGAATAACGTAAATCTAGCTGCCAAAATGTGCCAATAAGGGTGACATTTTTTCATGAAATTGACCTATTTTTCCGATAAATGTGTTCCATTTGATAGAAATGTCAATACAAAAGGCCATATTATCTTCAGATTAGCGTATGTCAGTGTTATTCAATGTTTTGTGATACAAAACGGTTGACCCGTTGTATATTTAGTTTCGAAATATTGAAAATCGATTTTTATATTAATTTAAGAGTGCAATATCGAAAAACAACGATTCAACACTTAAAATTAAGAGAAAAACATACAGTATCTTCAGTAAAATTTCACAAAACACAATATTCTAAACCATTGTCAAAAGCCCGAACAAAAAAAAATAGTGGAATTTTTTTTTTTTGCTCGGGTATCGCATTGAACCATAATAGTGGATTTCACGGTCTAGATTTTGTCGAGCAGCTTTCTAAACACATTCTATGAACAAATCATGGGAATAAATCTGTATTAAACGCCACAATGAGGTTTTGACCGTCTTTTTTCTGAGTTGTTCCAATGTGCGGCTCTGTCCCAGTGTGGGGATGTAATGCCAATAAGAAGAAGAAGAAGCCTCGGCCCATTCCACCTTTGATCCCACTACACAATAATGGCTCTAAGGATCGCTTGATAACTCCTGCAGAGAAGGTCGCTGAAATAGGTCGTCACTTCGTCAGCTCACACAATCTTGGGCAGAACAACGTCAGTCCACACGAAGCAGCCGTCAACGAGCATGCTGACAACATCCATTTGATTCCCAACGACTTCTCGGAGGAGTTGGAGATTTCAGCTGGCGAATTGACGGCCTATATCAAATCATCGAAGAACATGGAGGCCACAGGCTTCGATAGCATCCTGAATCTCGAGCTCAAAAACATGAGTGCTCCGTTCTTTGAGCACCTCTCGCTGATCTTTAATCAGTGTCTCCGGCTCAGCTACTTCCCATCGTCCTGGAAGTCAGCGAAAGTCATCCCCATCCGGAAGCCTGGGAAGGATCCGTCCTCCCCCAGAAGTTATTGGCCCATCAGCCTTCTCTCAGGGTTATCCAAGCTATTCGAAAAAGCTATTAATCACCGGTTACTTGAGTCTGCCGAAAATCTCAACATCTTGCTCGAGGAACAGTTTGGTTTCCGACGCAGTCGGTCAACTGTACACCAACTGACTCGAGTTGCCAACGTCCTCAGACGGAACAAGTTTGTCTCAAAAACATCCGCCATGGCCTTACTCGATGTCGAGAAGGTATTTGACAATGTATGGCATGATGGCCTTGTACACCAACTTCAACGCTACAATCTTCCCAGCTACCTGGTGAAAATCATCAACAATTACCTGTCGGCAAAGACATTCCGGGTCTCAATCAGCGGATCGAGTTCCAATGCGCACAACATCGTCGCAGGCGTCCCCCAGGGCAGTATCCTCGGGCCCCTGCTTTTCAATCTGTTCACCTCCGACATGCCAGAGCCTCCAGAAGGCGGCATTCTGTCTCTGTTCGCAGATGACACATCCATCGTCTACAACGGTAGAGTGATCAGAGCGCTAGTGGCAAAACTCCAACGAGGCCTGGATGCCCTGACAGAGTACCTCATCAGCTGGAAGATCTGTATCAACGCGGCTAAGACCCAGGTCATCATTTCCCCCCTCCAAATCCCCTAAACATGTTCCGCCTGGGGACTGTAAAATTATCCTCAATGGCACGACTGTGGAATGGGCCAATGAGGCCGACTACCTTGGCTTGACCCTCGACAGCAAGCTTATTTTCAGGCAACAGGTTGACAAAACGGTGACAAAGTGTAACGTTTTGTTGAAACTACTGTACCCTTTGATCAACCGCCGGTCGTCATTGTCCCTGAAAAATAAGCTTGCTGTCTACAAGCAAATCATCCTCCCTGTGATCGAATACGGCATGCCGGTCTGTGAGAGCTGCGCTAAAACCCACCACCTCAAACTTCAACGGGTCCAAAACAAATTCCAGAGGATGTTTCTCAACACCCCTCCCAGGACTAGAACATCCGAGGTCCACCGTCTGGCCGGGATAAAGACCTTACATGAACGCTTTGGTGAGTGAAAAGAAAAGTTTAGGGTCCGTTGCTTGCACTCGGACCAAGAAGCGCTTAGGGCGCTAGTTCCAATCTAGGTTATCATTTTTTTATTGTAAATATTAGTGTACATAGTAGTTAGGTTATCAAACCACACTAGTGCCTCCTAAAGGCCGTCATGACATATTATATTTTAAAACAAAAATAACAACATAAAAAAATCAAATCGAAGTTGAAGGGCCAAACCGGCCGATCACTGTATATGTATAAACAAAATAATTGAAGAATAATTGTAATTCGGTTCTTTTCAGAACTTAAGTTTTATGGGAGAGAAGGTTGAGTTGACAAATTTGTAGATTGTAGACAAACTTTCGTCTACACAGGACAAATCATAATCGATTTGTGATTACAGAAAGTATCCTTCGATAGCAGAATCATAAAGCGTGCGTCAGAGGTGCAAAAATAAAATCGTTATTACGATATCTATATGCCCCCACAAGCATTTTTCAAGCAAAACCTGGCCTGCAAGGAGGAACGGTAAGTATGTTTGAGTAAACATGTTCAGGATCATAATCATATAACAGCATAACAGCATATGGAGACGCATGGTACATTTGTGCAATGATTCATCTGGAGACTTAACTTTTTAGACAAATTTCATCACATCCGTTTAAATAAATAAACGCACAAGTGTGCAAAAATGTGCATTGCAACTTGTATTAGGAGAAGCCTGAAGCTAATTACATGTTGGGAAATCCGCGTTCTTCTTCTTCTTCGATGGTTTTACTTTCCAACTGGAGCTTGGCCTGCATTTCTACTTTGTATACTAGCACTTCCTCAGATATTAATTGGAAGCTTTTACATTCTAAATTAAAAAAAGAATACATTCAGTCAGTCAGTTCATACAGTCAAAATATATGTATTAAATGTCCAAAAACTCGGTGAAGTTATGATCTACATGAAGCATCATTAATGAAGAGAGTTATCGAAGTGCTCACAAGTGGAGTGACCCCATATTGACATATGAATGCAGGTTAAGCAATTCGTCATTATTTCCATGTGTTCTAGGCGGTCTGTGATGGATCACAAATCATAAATCACTACATATTATCGGTCAGTCCTACTCAAAGTAAAAAGAAGTAGATAATAAATTCAACAATTCCATAATAAAATTAAAACAGATTAATAAAAATTAAGTTTTATTCGATTAGTTTGCACTACAGTTATGGGTTGACCTCAAACGTGATTTTCAGCCATAAACGGTTCTTCAGTCATATTAGTGTTTCCTGATAACAAGCTAATTAAAATTTCCTTGAACTATTAAATTTTCTCAAAGAGTATTCCTACACCCATTTTATTCATGCTACCGCACGGCAAAATCCTCCCCGTCATTTGCTCAGTTGAGTTTTGATAAATTTGGCTCTTAACAACGAAATGTCACACTCACTAATATAAAAAAAGACTGTGCCTTGATGCTTTTTGAATGAAAATTGTTATATTCTCCTCAATAAATAATTAATTTCAAGAAAAGTTGATTGAAATTGATAATTGGCCAACGTTGCAACCTATGCCAACCGTTTTGTAACCCTACCGAACTCTGCACTCAATGGCTCACAATCGATAAAACCATTCCAGCGTCGGAGCCCTCGGCGAAGGTTGTTTGGTCCCTTTCTTATCAGCAGACGAGGTACCTCACGCTATCCATTAATCACCAATGAGCATCGTTTCTAGCGGTATAATTTTCACACACCTATTGAAATCAATAAAACACAGGCGGCATCCTGACTCGAATAAATCTCCCGAGCCAATCAACCAACCAGTGCGTCGGGGAAAGTCGTAGCATCCGCACAGAGGGAAGCGCACTTCTGTTGAAACTTTTCCAATCGAAAAGCCATAACTCATCTAATTAAAATCATGAATGTCTATCACAGCATCACAGGCTCAGCCATTGTTGCCGGAACCAAGAGAGGGTATATCCAATCCATCCATTCGACACCGGTTCAGTGCTCGATATGGAAGTAAGTACCTACTAGCGCGGGGTGCTATAATACCGTTAACTGGAAGGGCATTGATTACCAAAGGGTTGTCTGTAAAAGAAGCCGCCCCGACTAGAAGGTCATATCAAAATTAAATCAACCTATGTTATTATGTTATACTAAATTTTTATAACAAAATTTGTTAGAAACATGGTGCAGGATGTTGTTAAAATATCTAAATTTCTATCAAAAATTACACTACTGGAAACAAAAAACTATCAAATTTTGTTACAATTTTATCATAAAAATAACATATTTTGTTAGAAATTTATAACAAAATCAGATACAAAATTTATTATTTCTGTGCAGTTGCAAATTTCTACAGCTCGTGATAGGTCTCCAGATTGTGATCAACAATCAGAAATTTTTGTTTTTGAATGAACAAGAATATTTTTCGAGAACATGAAATTAACAACATTACAAATAAGGCAACCTTTGCAAATTATATTTGCGTTGCGTCCAGCCATATGGAAGACTTTGCTACATCTATTTTAATTGCCTACTGTTGGGCAATTCGGTGTTTAGCATTTTTTAAATCATATTATGATAAAATCCTGTTACAACATTTGAACGATAATGGCTACTAAGAACAAAATTCTATCAAAATAAGTTATAAATATCACAATATGTTAATATTGTGTTCAGTTTCAGTTATGCTCTCCTAGTCGGGGAAGCATCCATGCAATCCTAATTGAATTGAAGACTAATATAATATAAATATTTACAAAATGAATAATGTCAGTTACTATTGAAATGTACGATTCAGTTCCATTTCAATTCCGTAATTCGATTCCAACAGTAAGGTACCCATCAGTGTCTCCGAATTTATTGACTTTACTTATAATAGGGTGTACAATAGAATCTACATAAATAATCTGATAGAAAGTCTATTAATTAGAAGTCTATTTTTTTATTAAAGTTTTTCAAATGGAAAACTTTTTCTTTCGTGCTACGGTAAATGTTTGGTTCGCTTAATACCATTGATTGGGCCCATGCTGGTGCAAGACTGATGAATAATCGTTCAAAGTTCAATTTTTCAATTCCTTTGTTTTCAATCACTGAATACGCCGAATTCCACCCACCACCGTGTTTTTGGCAAAAGAAGAACACAGAAAATGGAAGCGATTGTTCCAGTCAGGGGTTCTCAAATGCGTTTGTGGTATTTCGTTTTTTCTTCGATGGTTTTTATCTTCTCAAAATACCAATATTTTCTGAGAAATGTTTATTTTCGTAAAAAACTAAACGACACGTTCGTTGTTGTAATTTTGCTAGGCAGCGGCTGCTAAATAAAATGTCCATAAAGAATTAGAAATTTTCCATAAAAATTAAGCTTTGAATAAGGAAATTAAGATAGCAGCAATAGATTTTTTTTGTTAAATATCATAACTGCGCATATGCACAGCAAATGTTTCGAAATGAAAATGAAATATGCGAAAAAGAATCCACGTTTCTTGGAAGGACTCGAACCCTCCACCTGCTGCTCTTTAGAAAGCCGTGATAATCCCTACACAACAAGACCACTTAAAAATACAAATTATCGTCGTCCAGTCATTGACGAGAAATACAGCCACGTGCTTGTACCACCCCCCCCAGTAATAAAACCACCCACCGAGGAGAAAAAGCAGTGTCCAGCTGAACGGGGGAAGTATTTTTGTTTCAAAACTACATCATCCAAGGGGTCCACCCTTGGAAAAAAAAAATTCAAAATCGAATTTTTTTTCAAAAATTGTTGCAATGCATTCAAATGAACGCAAATAAATGTGAACTGATGAAAATAACTCCTTAGCCGTGGCCCTCCTTAGCCGTGCGGTAAGATGCGCGGCTACAAAGCAAGACCATGCTGAGGGTGGCTGGGTTCGATTCCCGGTGTCAGTCTAGACAATTTTCGGATTGGAAATTGTCTCGACTTCCTTGGGCATAAAAGTATCATCGTGTTAGCCTCATGATATACGAATGCAGCAATGGTAACTTGGCTTAGAAACCTCGCAGTTAATAACTGTGGAAGTGCTAATTGAACACTAAGCTGCGAGGCGGCAATGTCCCAGTGGGGAATGTAATACCAATGAAGAAGAAGATGATGAAAATAACTGAATCTATCTCCCTAAAGTAAAATTTTGACCTCTCTATTGTGCTTTTCTTGTTACATTTTATAATACACGAGAAAGGCACCATCGCCGCTAGGTGGTTTATTCTGGGTTTTTATTTTATTTTTCACGAATAATTAGATTCACTCGACGAAATTCAAGAGTTGTCAATTTTGTCATAATAGCCAATTTCAAGAATCTTTTTAGGGAATACCTTGATTCATAAGCACCAGCTGGTTTAGTTGTGTGAATATGATCAGCTGGAGAGCTGAGAACAATGAAAAAATATGGAAGCATGAGGCGGCTGGCAACAACTGTTACTATCTTTAAGTGAAATGCCCACGGAAGCCAACAGCGAAATCGAAAGCGAAATCTGAAATATTGTTCTTTTTTAATTTTTGTGGAAAAAATTTAATTCCTCATGAAAAAATGATACGTGGAAAATTTTCAAATTCTTCACTGATACCTATTTATGAATAATTTATGTAATTTCTCCAGTAGCCTTGCGAGCAAAGGCGTAGGATTGCCAATCCGGAGATGTTTTCGGGATGGAAACTTTCTCGACACCCTGGGCATAGTGTATCCTTTGTACTTGCCACACAAGATACATACTCATGCAATGGCGGGCATAGAAAAGCTTTTAATTAACTGAGGAAATGCTAATAGAATACTAAGTTGAAAAGCAGGCCAAGTTCCAGTTGGAATGTAGAACCATTTAAGAAAAAGAAGTTATGTAAGTTTTGTATTTTTTGGAGGAAAACTTTGAAATCAATATGAAAAGTTCTTCTTTTATAATTGCAATTTCTGAAAATTGGGGGCTTGAGGCCTTCCTTAACCGTGCGGTAAGATTGGTGGCTACAAAGCAAGACTATGCTTAAGGTAGCCGGGTTCGATTCTCGGTCCGGTCTAGAAAATTTTCAGGTTGAAAATTTTCTCGACTTCTCTGGGCATAAAAGTATCATCGTGTTAGCACAGACAAACAGACATAACAATCGAAATGCTGGTCCTGAATAGAACCAATTTGTTTTCAATAATGCGCATTTTAAATCACTCATTGCAACAATATTGCGAAACAATTTCACCTTAACGAACAAATTTTCTGCTGCTATGACCTGCCTACGGCCGCCTGCCTCAGTTATACGCATTTTAAATCACTTACAGCAAATAACCAAACTCAAAATCTTGCTAGAAAGTTTAACTTGATGTCAAGAATTTGCCACAGTCTCATCACGCCTGTGGGGTTTGAGTAAGTTATTTTCAGCGTGTGATTATACATTAAGATCTCAGCGTGTCATTTTGATGAGCAGCAAGCCATGACTCGTCCTCTTCTTGACAGATCTCCGTGCCACGCACACGCACTCACGGAGAGCTGCTGTCACCGCATTTCGGTTCGGCCATTTGGGGCCACACATTTTGACTATCCGGCCAGGTTATTTTTGGATCCTGATTCTGATTTCAAAAGGTGAGTTGTATTCAAGGGTTTAATGTGCTGATTGAAAAAATATTTGATGGTTTAAAAAATCATAAGGTTAAAGATGAATTGTATTACTACAAAGCGCATCTGAAACACCACTGAAAATGGATTGTGGCTTAGAAAATCACAAAGCGCGTCTGGGAGACCGCTGGAAAACGAATTGTAGTTTGAAAAATCACAAAGCTCGTCGGGACGACCGAAGAAAAACGGATTGTGGTTTGGAAAATCACAAAATGCGTCCGGTCGACCGCTGGAAAACGGTTTGGAAAATCATAAAGCGCGTCGGGAAGACCACTGGAAAACGGATTGTGGTTTTGAAAATCACAAAGCGCGTCGGGACGACCGCTGGAAAACGGATTGTGGTTTGGAAAATCACAAAGCGCGTCGGGACGACCACTGGAAAACGGATTGTGGTTTGGAAAATCACAAAGCGCGTCGGAAAGACCACTGGAAAACGGATTGTGATTTGGAAAATCACAAAGTGCGTCCAGACGACCGCTGGATAACGGATTAAAGTTTGAAAAATCACAAAGCGCGTCTGGACGACCGCTGGAAAACGGATTGTGGTTTGGAAAATCACAAAATGCGTCCGGACGACCGCTGGAAAACGGTTTGGAAAATCACAAACGCGTCGGGAAGACCACTGGAAAACGGATTGTGGTGTTGACAATCACAAAGCGCGTCAGGACGACCGCTAGAAAGCTGAGTGTGGTTTGGAAAATCACAAAGCGCGTCGGGACGACCGCTGGAAAACGGATTGTGATTTGGAAAATCACAAGCGCGTCTGGAAGACCGCTGGAAAACGGGATTGGGGTTTGGAAAATCACAAAGTGCATCGGGACGACCGTTGGTAAACGGATTGTGGTTTGGAAAATCACAAAGCGCATCGAGACGACCGCTGGAAAAAGGATTGTGGTTTGAAAAATCACAAATCGCATCGGGAAGACCACTGGAAAACGGATTGTGATTTGGAAAATCTCAAGCGCGTCTGGAAGACCGCTAGAAAAAGGATTGGGGTTTTGAAAATCACAAAGTGCATCGGGACGACAGCTGGAGAACGGATTATGATTTGGAAAATCACAAAACGCGTCGGGACTACCATTGGAAAAATGATTGGAAAACGGATTGTGATTTGGAAAATCACAAAGCGCATCGGGACGACCGCTGGAAAACGGATTGTTGTTTGGAAAATCACAAAGCGCGTCTGGAAGACAGCTGGAAAACGGATTGTGGTTTGGAAAATCACAAAGCGCATCGGGACGACCGCTGGAAAAAGGATTGCGGTTTGTAAAATCACAAAGCGCATCGGGAAAACCACTGGAAAACGGATTGTGGTTTGGAAAATCACTGGAAAAAGGTCTATTAGTTTTACTCACTGAATAAATTTTATTTATTTGTTAAAAATTGTGAAAATTAAAAGAGCAGAGTTTTTGTTAACTGTGTAGGGCAACTCTGGTGCTAGATTGACTCTCTCCGTTTCAGTTCCTTGCAGGGTTGTTACGGAGATCCTGAAATATTTTCCGCGCCAAATCCGCGCTGACTAAAATCTGACTATTTCCGCGCGACATGAAATCCATTTCGCGCCAAATCCGCGCGACCCAGAACTAAATTTTGAGCAAATACACGTGGAATAACAATTTTGGTTACCACAATCTACTAAAAGTTTTCTCTTCGAGATCGTTTTTTAATAGGCTTGATTTTAAATATGATTAAAAGCTTCAATTTTAAACATGTTTGTACCAAATTGAAAATAGGACTCAACAACCCCCACCGACCATCTAAGTTTTCGCCACTATAAAGCCACGCTAAGTAAACAAGAACTAAACAGCCAAAACTATTTCAATACGCACCGCTTTTTAAATGAGATGATGATTTTGACATTTTTTGTTCCGTTATTGTCAGTGGAATTCGGCACAAAGATGCATTGATATTACAAGAAATGTTTAGACCAGATTTGATCATAATTGATGAATAGATGAACTTGGCAAATAACAAAAAATCTGCCGAAAACGGCAATTTCTTCTGAAGTAATAAATTATTCAACTTTGTTGTAATTATAAACTTGCGTTGAGCTTCGAATTTTCCCGAGAATATCTGTCGAAATTCATCCTGGTTTTCTTGCAAATATTCCCCAGGGAACTTATGCGGAAATTCATTCTGGAATTTTGTTATAATTGAATATAATAATTTGTTGAAAACTCAAGTAAATTATTTAAAAACAACCTGCGGAAAATCTTTGGAGACTACATGCGGACATCTCTTCATTAATTCCTGCGGAAAACGGTTTGCATATTCATGAAGAAATTGACTACGGGTGACTTGCTGCGTAAAAACTCCCGAAAAACCTTGCGTCAAACTCAAGGCGAAATTTGTAAGGTTTTTTGTTACAGATATTCATGTGATTACCGCTAACAAAAAGTTTGAGAAAATCGCAACGTGAATACTTGCGGAAATTTCTCTGGGAATCTGGGGAAAAAAATCTTCCGGAAATACATTCGGAGTTTCCTTCATGAATTCCTGTGGAAATCGGTTTGGAAATTTCTGAAGACTTCCTTCGGTGAATTCCGGTGAACATTCCGAGAGTTCTTTCGTAAATTCAAGGCAACATTACTTCAAACTTTTTTACAGTAATTGCTGCGGTCAGTGCTTCAAGAATTTGGGCAGAAATTCCCCCAATTTTTTTAAAAATAATTTAGCGGATTTTGAATCCGTCAAATTATTTTAAAAAAATTGGGGGAATTTCTGCAGAAATCATCTTCAGACTGTAGACAATTATTTATTAAATTCTTCATAGAATCCTTGTCAAAATTTCTCAGAAGGTTTCGTAATTTTTCTGTGTGTATTCCTGTAAAAATATCATTGGAATCATCCGAAAATATTGCAAAAATACTCATAAAATTACCGCCTTTTTACAGGAATGTCTTTTGAAGATCACCTTTTAATATTTGAATAAATTTCTGCGGAAGCACTTACCGTTTTGATACAAATTCCGAACGTGACTCATATTCCAAACACTCGTTTTAAAAAAGCCATTTTGGCTTTTTTTCGTGTATTTTTATCCTTAAGAGTTTGAATTCGTTTGTAATCCTCATGCTCAGTTCGGAAAACCGTTGAAAATTATAGTGTTAGGGCGCTAAACGCCAGTGTTCGGAATATGAGTCATGTTCGGGATTTGAGTCAAAACGGTATTAATTAAAATGAGGCATCTGCATAACATCAAGGAACATTTTTGTGTTTTCAATTGTTGCATATTCTTTTTGGCTCTAGATGAATGCTATGAAAGTAATATAAAATGTTCTAAACAATGGCAGAAGTCCTGAAGAAAAATGATATATCATGCTACGTGATTCATCGTAAAAGGAGTAATCAATAAGAAACCGACAAATATCTTGGAACTACGACGAAATTGCCGTGCAAAAAAATGGGGGTTCATGTCCTTAAACAGACATGTTTTGAATGCGTCTTTTTTCAGAATGCATTAAAAATAACAACAACTCTCTTCATAACATTTGTTTAATGAATGCTCAAGTGCGATAGTGATGAACTTAATCAAATTTTAAAAAATCACTCTAATAAAGAAAAAAAGAATGCTCAAGTGTGTAATCATGGCATGCTAGCGAAAATGAAGCCCATCTAGAACTAAGAACTATTGCTAGCGAAAATGAAGCCCATCTAAAACTAAATCCGCGCCAAATCCGCGCGAAGTCCTAAAATCGTTATGTAAATCCGCGCCAAATCCGCGAAAATCGTAAAATCCGCGTAGTCGTAACAACCCTGGTTCCTTGTCCATTTCGACCTTTTGATCTTATTGATCTTTAGTTTCTTTCAACCTTTTGTCCCGTTCGACGTTCTGTCCGTTTCGACCTTTTGTCCCGTTCGACGTTTTGTCCTTTCGACCTTTTGTCCCTTTCGACCTGTTGTCCTTTTCGACCATTTGTCCCTTCGACCTTTTGTCTTTCGACGTTTTGTCTTTCGACCTTTTGTCCTTTCGACCTTTTGTCCCTAACCCGTTATCAACCTAGTCAATTTCATAAAGCAAAAAACATTTCAATTTCATTTTGATATCTTTTTATTCGGCAAGAAATTCACAGATTTCTGATGATCACTCAAAAATCAAACTTTTGATAAAAAGCTTATACAGCGTTGATCTGATTTTGTCAATCCCCGTGTTTGTCTTCACCCGATTCTATCACGTCCCGATTTTATCAGGTCAAAATTTTAGTCGTCGTTTTCATTTTTGTTAATACATTTTCTTAATTGATTCGACTATGATGGCGACGATAGAGGTCTTTTGGGATCAAAAACGGGGTTTTATATTTTCATCCGACGTTTCGGACACATGTACTGCACCTTTTTCGTGGATTTATCTATGTTCCGTTTTTTTTTTTGTCAAATTAACCCTCAGCATAGAACCTATTTGTCACCACAATTCGTTTGCCCTGTCTTGTGTGAAGTTGGACGGAAATTTGAATTGACTCGGCTTGCAGAAACTTTTGGTGTAAGTACAGTGAACTCTCCCTAACTCGATGTTCTGTAACTCAATGTGTTCCCTTACTCGATGAAAATCAAAGTCCCTTGTATCTAGCATACTGCGCTCCCTCCGTAAGGCGATGCCTCCCAAACTCGATATTCTTTAAGTCGAAATAATTTGTCAATGCATTTTCACCTCGCTAATTCGATGTTGTCAGAAACAGTTCATATGCATGATATACACGGTGTCGGGCCATTTGAATGAATGCCGACTAATTAAAAGAAACCGAAATTATGAGTAGTGAAAAGTAAGTGATGAGAAATAAGTGGTAAGAATTAAATGACGTGCACAGCGAGCAGTGAGGAATGTGACATTTCTCGCATCGCATAAGAAATAAAACGTGAGACATGAGCGTGAATTGAGAAATGAGAAGTAAAAAGAGATAAGTGAGAGGGATAAGTGAAACGTGAGAAGTGAGAAATGAGAAGTGAAAAGTGGAAATTTCCCTTCTCAATTGTGAAAATGAAAAGTGAAAAGAGAAATGGAAAGAGAAGTGAGAAGTGAATAGTAAAAAAATGAATGTTAGAAGTAAGAAGTGAGAAGTGAGAAGAAAGAAGTAAAAGTGAAAGGGGTGAAAAGTGAGAAGTAAGGGATGAAAAGTGAGAAGTGCGAAGTGAAAAGTGAGAAGAGATTAGTGAAAAGTAAGAAGTAAGAATTGAAAAGTGAGAAAGAAAAAGTGTGAAGTGAAAAGGGAGAAGTAAGAAGTGAGAAGTGCAAAATGAGAAGTAAGAAGTGAGTAATCAAAAGTGAGATGTGTGCAATACAAAGCTATAAGTGAGAAGTAAGAAGTGAAAAAAGTGAGAAGTAAGAGGTGAAAAATGAGAAGGGAGAAGTGCGAAGAGAGAAGTGAGTAATGAAAAGTAAGAAGTAAAAAATGAGGAATGAAAGTTAAAGGTGAGAAAAGAAAAGTGAAAAGTGAGAAGGGAGAAGGGAGAAGTAAGGAGTGAGTAGTGAGAAGAGCGAAATGACAAGTGAGAAGATAGAAATAAGAAGTGAGAAGTTGGTAAAGACCATTACTCACTTCTCACTTTTTACTACACTTGTCTCACAACTCAGTAGTCACTTTCATTTCCCAGTACTCACTTCAAAAAAACTTCTCCACTTCTCAATTCTCATCTTTAAGTTACCCAAAATGAAAATGTTACAAAAATGCAGTCTGGAGATATTTCAGATTGTATGAGAGCATGTCAAAAATGCTATTTTTTGGTAGCTGAGGTATGCCTGTGAAATCCTGCAAAGTGGCGATTGTAATACATTTTCCAAATATGTCAATATGGGTATCAAACTCCACGGTTTTGTAACTCATCAAGGCCATTAACAATTCAAGTAATCCTAGTGTAGGGGAGAATGGTCTAAAATTCACCCATGGAGAAAAAAGCCCAATGAAATTGTTCTCACATTTCGGAGCTAACGTTTCCCCTGACAATTGCTCTAGCATTGTGCGCCGTTCCGAAATTCAGCAGAGGTCATATCTTCAAAATTTGAATAGAAAATCGTATAAATATACCGGAAATATTCACAACGGAGTTGAAATAATCGAATCCATGCAGCGCCGCTTCTTGCGCTTTACGCCTCGTCGGCTAGCGTAGATAAATCTAGTTTACGAAAGCTGCTGTTGTCTAATCTAGTGGCCTGTTTTACGTTCGTATTAGGACACGTGATTAGATAAGTTTAAGATTAACATTATTTTAAGCTTCTTGATAAATTTCCACTTTTCAAATTTGTTGTAATGTCACAACAGCCTTGCCATCCTGTCATACATGTCACAATAATGAAGATCTTGGAAAACAAGTAAACTCAATGATTATGAATAGAGATCTGAGATCTGCTTTAAACGCTTGAAAAACCACTGCCGACTAGCGTGAACCTTCCGAACAGTCATCCAATCCGCGGCCTCTGTAACGGTGTGGTTCGGCCCAACAGGATAAGTGTTGGAAACGAAATGGAAAAGGGTTGCTTTTTATCGCACGTTCGCAATGTTTCCTCCTCTCACAATTCACATTTCCCGGTGCGAACGATATTATGGCCGGAGCTGCAGTTGCAACCCCACACCCACTCCTGTGTGGCATATTTGGATGTGATTCGCGCCGCGGGTGACAATAAAAAGCAGATTCACCATTGTCAGTGTGAAAATATTGGTGCCGCTGTTGAGAATTCTTCGGATAGGAAGTGCAAAAAGCACTCCACAGCTATGAATCAATTTGGGGTCACATACGCACGCAAAAAAAAAATTAAAAATCATTTGCAAATCAACTCTTGACATATTGAAATCCTCACAAAAAATGTCTGTTCAGTGAACACACTAAACACTACACGGCCAATTGGTAAGATGCTACCGATAAAGTAAACTAGTATGAATGGCGAGTGTGTTTTTCTTCCTTACTTTCCAATTTCCCCTAGTACTTTCCCTTTGGATCTAACCAACCCATGGACCGCGAAAATCAGCTAATAACTCCATTTCCTAGAAACCAACAGGAAGCTCTCTGCAGTGTCTACTGCTGGTAAGACACTGAACCATTCCGGACGTCTCGGTGATATGCTAAATGCTTCATGCTTCCTGATTCTGCTGCAGTATCTCTCTCCCACAGACTGAACCAGCAGAGCGAGTACGAGAGACAACAACAGTGGCATGCATAAATAGGCATCTTCCAGTTAATTAAATATTCATTACATCTTCCTTTCTATCAATGGGGGGTGGCTGCGCTAGGGTAAATGTTTTCGGTTGGAACAAAACTGGTCATGATTTAATCCATTTTATGCACGATAACATAGCGATAGTTATTGAGAAAACTGTTGCTGCATTGTTACAAAAAATCTTGGGCCTATGTTTCATGATGTGATGTGTATGAGCATGATCATCGGTCAATGTGGTAGCTACATATGTATGTGCTATCTAATTAAACATTCGATAAATGAATCATATTAACGATTTAGAGCATCTCTTGAAGAGAAAACGAAAAGCATTGAGTGCTTCTGCTTCATCTGAAAGTTCCTATATCAGCATGGATGTTTTCTCATTCTTCAAATCCTGCAATGAAAATGATAACCCCCGAATACGACGGGCTCTATGGAAGGCGAAATTTACGTGCGACAAATTGCCTTTGATGATTTTTTACAAAAGTTTATGACCTTGATCAGTTAGTAGCCGAGATGGAAGAATAGAGATATGTGTAGGGTAGGGGACTGCGTTTCATTCTCCCACAATTTATAATACGCTCTAGTCGTTATGGGTTCACTCGATCTTTAATTTGGCAACGAGTGGCTTAAGTGCCACTTCAATTCGTATTGAGGGCAGTCCGTATTAAAAGTAGCGTTCTACTTCCTGTAGAAAGTTAAAACAAGAGATAGATTTCCGGTTTGACGAAAGGTAGGAAGAAAGTGAGCCACGCCAGGTGGCTATTATTCTGTGTCATTATTTTAATTAGAAAACCATACCGTAAGTTCCAAGTTAAATTTATCTAAAGCCTAATCTAAAAAATGGTTAAAATAATTGGAAACACGCGTCGCAGAATAGGAGTTCAATAAAAGTGAACTCGAACGTTTGAGAACCGATTTATGTAAGTGATGAAAAGATAAATTTTGTATGGAAAATCTAAAATCAAATTGAAAATACAGCTAAAAGCGTTACATAACCTCAAACAGGTGTTTGTATTGGCTAAATAGAAATCGGGCCTTTCTCCACGTCCAGGTGTTCGGAACAGATAAATCGCACCACAATGGATGCCGGGAATTTTCAAACCCCTATTATCGAGGAATCAAACTGTGTCAACTGTGATTGATTGAACAGCGATGACGACCTAGTCCAATGCGATAAATGTGATGCATGGTGGCACATGTCCTGTGCCGGGGTATCACAATCGATCGAGAATCGACGGTGGTTTTGTGTACAAATAATTATTCGAATCATCAACCGAATATGAAAGATGTGAATACTTCCGAATACAATCTCACCCCCTTGTAGTTAGCTGCCCGGCAAGTTATGCCACGCGACCTCCCCATATTCTTGGGTAACCCCACTGAATGGCCTGTATTCATACACAGCAAAAAAAATATTAATATGCCGTGACGGAACTTTGCAAGACGTACCCAATAATTCGATGTAAACACAGATTTTACGTATTTTTATGTCATATCGATGGGTTTGTACAACGCTCAACGTAAAATCTAATTGGCGAAAATAATTTTATGTCTGCGTTAAACTAGCATGAAATTACCTCTTTACTTATGTATTTTATTACATTAAAAAGGCTGCACATCATTATTGTTCAGAACAAACAGAATATTACATTGAAATATGTTAATATTGCGCTAAACCTATGTAATATTACGAAACGGAATCAGAACTGTCATCTCCGCCAGGCGAGGAGTTTCCATTTTGCTTCCATTTTGATTTTATTTCATTCCGAGTTATGTTGTTCGAGAGAAAAAGTAATTTGGGACAGCGAAAAATCTTGAAGATGACTATTCGTCATGTAGACATCTTACGGACACTCGACACACGGACTCTGTTTTGTGAGGTATCGGAATTCTACCAGAATTAAGGAATCCAGAGCAACAGGTAAGATTATCTCCGATGCACGAAAGCTTCAGCACATTTTCAACTTTTGTTCCTTCTTGTGGCAGAACAAATCCGGCAGAACCATTCGTGATTTATTTTATTAACGGGATCAACAACAATCATGATGGAGCAGGAGACGCATCGACGAGCCTGGGCCTGGGGAAAATGTGAAACGGAAAATGTGAAACGGAAAATGTAAACGGACGGAAAATGTAAACGAAAAATGCAAACGGACCCAGTGAAGTGCAGCGTGAAAGAGAAATCAAAGCGGTTAGTCAATGTCGATCAGTTTCAATCCGAGAAAAAAGGTAACACCCTCAAAAAACAAACATTTAAATTTACCTGGAATGTTCGCTAGATATACTTGTTATTATCACATTTTTTTTCTGGCTCTGTGGAAAAATAGTGAGTACCGGATTGTAAACGATTTGCCGGTAAAAAAAAGCCAAAATCTTAAATTTTATTTGTATAGCCAGCCAAATTCGCATATACGAGAAAAAAATTCCGTTCATAAATCTTATTTTACTTAATACATAACATTACATGAAACATATTTATTGATAATTATAAATTACAAAATGAGATTTTGAGAAAATTGTAAAATGTAAAATTTAGGAATTTAAAAGTTTTAAAATTTAAGAATTTAAAAGCTTTAAAAATTAAGAATTTAAAAAATTAAAAATTTAAAAAATTAAAAAACTAGAAAATTAAAAAATTAAGAACTTAAAAAATTAAAAATTTAAAGATCTTAAAATTTAAAAATTCAAAAATTTAAAGATTTAAAAATTAAAAAATTTAATAGTTTAAAAATTGAAAAATTTAAAAATTTAAAAATTAAAAAACTTAAAAATTAAAAAAATTAAGAATTTAAAAATTAAAAAATTTAAAAATTTTAAAATTTAGGAATTTAATTTAAAAATTCGAAAATTTAAAATTTAAAAATTTAAAAACTTAAAAATTTAAAAATTCAAAAATTTAAAAACTTAAAAATTTAAAAATTTTGAAATTTAAAAATTTTAAAATTTTAAAATATTGTTTAATTTAAATCAAAATTTAAAATTTTGAAAATTCAAAAGTTTAAAAATTTTAAAATTTTAAAATTTGAAAATTTAAAAATTTTAAAACTTAAAAATTTAAAAATTTAAAAATTTAAAAATTTAAAAATTTAGAAAATTTGAAAATTTAATATTTTAAAAATAATTTTTTTTTTAATTTATAAATTTCAAAGTTAAAAAATCTAAAAATTTAAAAATTTTAAAAATTTATAAATTTCAAAGTTTAAAAATTTAAAAATTTAAAACTTGAAAATTTATAAATTTATAAACTTAAAAATTTAAAAATTTAAAAATTTAAAAATTTAAAAATTTATAAATTTAAAAATTTAAAAATTTAAAAATTTAAAAATTTAGAAATTTAAAAATTTATAAATTTATATATTTAAAAAATTAAAAAAATTAAAAAATTTAAGATTTAAAAATTTAAAAATTTAAAATTTAAAAATTTAAAAATTTAAAAATTTATAAATTTAAAAATTTAAAAATTTAAAAATTTAAAAATTTAAAAATTTAAAAATTTAAAAATTTAAAAATTTAAAAATTTAAAAATTTAAAAATTTAAAAATTTAAAAATTTAAAAATTTAAAAATTTAAAAATTTAAAAATTTAAAAATTTAAAAATTTAAAAATTTAAAGATTTAAAAATTTAAAAATTTAAAAACTCAAAAATTTAAAAATTTTAAAATTTTAAAATTTGAGGCATTTAAAAATGTTGAAATTTAAATTCAAAAATGTTAAGATTGAGAAACTTAAATATTTTAAAACTAAAAATTTCAAAAATTTGTTCCTAGGAACGTGTCCTGTGGAATTAAAACAAAAAACGGGGAAACAAGCTTTCGGGAGGAATAACCGGATAAATTTCTAGAGGAATTTCCTTAGGAATATCCAGAGAAATTCCCAAAGGATTCCTAAACGATTTTCTCAGAGAATTTTAGAGGAATATTGAAGAGAATACAAATGTGGAATTTTCTGGAGGAATTCGTAATCTAGCTTCTTTTTACGAGAATTTATTGAAGAATTCTCGGAGTTGAGTGGGAGGTGGATTTATAGGTATTCCATGTAACTTTCCAAGATCCGGATGAAATCCTGGAAGAACTTGTAGGAACTTCAGAAGGAATTTCTGGAGGAACTTCCGGAAGAATTGCTGGAGGTACTTCCGGGGGAAAACCTTGAGGAGCTGCTGGAGGAATCATTGGAAGATTTTCTGCAGCAATTCCTGGAGAAACTTCGGGAGCAATTCCTGTTGGAACTTCCAAGGTAATTGCTGGATGAGTATCACAGGAATTCCTAAAGGAACTTCCACATGTTTTTCTGAAAGAATATCCGAAGGAACCTAGGGCTGAAAGTCTCCTTAATAAAGATAATAATAGAAAAAAAAACTTCCACAGGAATTCTTGGAGGAACTTCCGCAGGAATTCGTGGAAGAACATTCGCAGGAATCCCTGTAAGAACTTCCGGAGAAATTACTGGAGGAACTTCGGGGGGAATTCCAGCTAAAACTTCAGGAGCAATTCCTAGAGGAACTTTCGCAAGAATTTTTGGAGAAACTTCCGCAGAAATTCCTGAAGGAACTTCCGCAGAAATTCCAGGAGGAACTTCCGGAAAAATTCCTGAAGGAACTTCCGGAGCAATTCCTGGAGGAGCTTCTAGAGAAATTCCTGGAAAAACTGCAGTAGGAGCTCTTAAAGGAACTTCCGCAGAAATTCCTGGAGAAAATTCCGCATGAATTCCTGGACGAACTTCCGCAGGAATTCCTGAAAGAACTTCCGCAGAAATTCGGGAGGAATTTTCTGGAGGAGCTTCGGAGGATTCTTGGAGGAACTTCAGGTGGGATTCATGGAAGAACTTCTGTAGGAACATACGGGGGAAGTCCTATAAAAATATCCCAAAAAAACCTGGAGAAACTTCCGGAGCAATTCCTGAAGGATTATCCGCAGAAATTCCTGGACCAACTTCGGAAGGAATTCTTGGAGGAACTATTGGAGGTATTCACAGAGAAAGTTCTGCAGCAAATGCTAACGGAACTTCTACGGGAATACCTGGAGGATTTTTCGCTGGATCTCCTGAAGGATCTTCCGAAGGAATTCCTGGAGGAACTTCCAAAGGAACTCCTGGAGAAACATACGGAGGAATTCCTAGAGAAACATCCTAAAAAAATTCTGAGCGAACTTTCAGAGCAATTCCTTCAAGCTTCAGCAGGAATTCCTGGAGGAACGTCCGCAGAAATTTTTGAAGGAACTTTCTGAGGAATTCTTGGAGGATTTTCCGGAGAAATTCCTGGTGGATCTTCTTCTGGAACTCCTGGAGGATCATCCGATAGATTCCTGGAGGAACTTCTGAAGAAACTCCTAGAGGAACATACGGAAGAATTCGTAGACGAGCTTCATGAAAAAATCCTGAGCGAACTTCCAGAGAAATTATTGGGGGAATTTCCGGAGGTATTCCTGGCGAAGTTTCCGTAGGAATTCTTGGATGAACTGTCGCAGGAGTTCTTGGAGGAACTTCCGCACAAATTCCTGGAGAATCTTTCGCAGGAATTCCTGAAGGGACTTCCGGAGGAACTTCTGCAGGTACATACGGAGGAATTCCTTGAGGAATTTCCTGAAAAATTCCTGAACGAAATTTCGGAGCAATTCCTGGAAGAACTTCCGCAGGAATCACTGGAGGAACTTCCGCAGGAATTCCTGGAGGACCTGCTGCAGGATTTTCTGGAGGAACTTCCTGAGGAATTCTTGGAGGATCTACCGGAGGAATTCCTGGAGGAACTTCCGGAGGAATTCCTGGAGAAACTTCGAGAAAAGATCATGAAGAAACTTCGGGAGCAGTTTCTGGGAGAACTGCCGCAAGAATTCTTGGAGGAACTTCCGCACGAACTCCTGAAGGATGTTCCGCAGTAATTCCTGGAGGAACTTCCGAAGAAACTCCTGCAGGAACATACGGAGGAATTCCTATAGGAAATTTCTGAAAAATTCCTGAACGAATTTCCAGAGCAATCCCTGAAAGAAGTTTAGCAGGAATTCCTCGAATTCCTGGAATTTCTGAAGGAACTTTCGCTGAAATTTCCAACTGGAAATCACTGGAGGACCTGCCGCAGGAATTTCTGGAGGAACTTCCTGAGGAATTCTTGAAGGATCTACTGGAGGAATTCCTGTAGGAACTTCCGGAGGAACTTTAAGAGCAATTCCTGGAGAAACTTCTGGAGCAATTCCTGGAGGAGCTTCGGGAGGAATTTCTGTCGAAACTTCCTCGAGGATTTTCCGCAGGAGTTCCTTGAGTAACTTTTACAGAAATGCAGGAACTTCCGCAAAAATTTCTGGAGGAACTTCCGCAGGAATTTCTGGAGGAACTTCCACAAGACTTCCTGACGCAATGCCCGCAGGTATTTTGGTGAAATTTCCGAAGGAATTCATGAATAAACTTTTGCAGAAATTACTGGAGAAACTTCCTGGAGAACTCATGGAGGAATTACCGGAAGAATTCCTGGAGAAACTTCCTCAAAATACCCTGGAGGAATTTCCGGAGTAATTCCTGAAGGAACTTTTGGAGCAATTCCTGGAGGAACTTCCACAGGAGTTCGTGAAGAAACTTCTGCAGGAACTCTTGGAGGAACTTCCGCAGAAATTTCTTAAGAAACTTCCGCAGGAGTTCCTTGAGGAACTTCTACAAGTTTTCTTTGATGAACTTCCGCAGGAATTCCTGCCACACTGACCACACTGACCACACTATTGACGAGCTCGGTGGTCTAGTGGCTACCGCTTCTAGCTTACAACGGACGTGGGTTCAATTCCAGGCTTGTCCCTTTCCTACTTTGTTTTTCCATCTTAGTCCTTTCGGTATTTCACGTTATACCAAAACGATTCCAACTTGTTATAACTTCTGTTCGATCAAAGTTAATTGCCTATTTCCGGGGATTAAACCACCCGACTTGGACGTTAATTTACAATGTTATGAACCTTCCATACTAACAATTCCAAAACCTCTCGTGGCATCTATGAGAGGTCTCAGATACCTCTGCATCTTACTTAAATAAGTGTCCAACTAGTCATCCTATTGGACAGTGCATTGCTACCATCTGAGAGATAGTGATTAGTTCCAAATTAATATCTATGGTAACGAATGGAGCCGTTGCTACTCACATACAATAGTCCAGGCTTATACCACCTTCGAAATGCTCAATGTTAATGCTAATGCTAGTGCTAATACTGACCTCACTATTTTCTTTTTTCTCGAAAAAATCTACAGAAATTTCGAGAAATTTGCTGAAATTCCACTGGCATTTTATTCTGCAGTTCCCCTCGGGTTATTCTGATTCTTAACAATTGAAAATTCTCTCTTCAGAATTTCTACGGAAGTTTTTTTTAAATTTAATTTTCAAAGAAAAAACTAATTCTTAAATAAAAAAAATTTCTGATGAAACTTCCGGAGGGATTCTTGGAAGGAACTTCCGGAGGGATTCATGAAGGAACTTCCGGAAAAACTTCTGGAGAACACACGGAGGAACTTCCGCAGAAATTCCTGGAGGAGCTTCCGAATGAAATCCTGGTGAAACTTCGGAAGCAATTTCTGGAGGAGCTTCGGGAGGAATTCCTGTCAATACTTCGAGAGGAATTCCTTGAGGATTTTCTGCAAGAATTCCAAGAGGAACTTTCTCAGGAATTACTAGAGGATCTTCCACATGAATTCCTGACGAAACTTTCGCAGGAAATCTTGGAGAAATTTTAGAAGAAATTCCTGGAGAATCCTCCGCAGGAATTTCTGGAAGATTTTCCGTAGAAATTACTGGAGGAACTTCCGGAACAATTCCTGAAGGAACTTCTGGAGCAATTCCTGGTGGAACTTCCAGAGGAATTCCTGGAGAAAATCCTGGATAAACTTTGGAAGAAATTATTTGAGGAACTTTCGCAGGAATTCTTCAAGGAACTTCCAAAACTTCCGCTGGAATTCCTCGAGGATCTTCCGAGGGTACTTTCTGGAGAAACTTCCGGAGGGATTTTCTGGAGGGACTTTCAGAGGGATTCATGAACTTCCGGAGGGATTCATGGAGGAACTTCCGGAAGAACTCTTGAAGGAACATTAAAAGGAATTCCTATAGGAAGTTCATTAAAAAACCTGGAGAAACTTCCGGAGCAATTGCTGAAGGAAGAGGAATTCGCAGGAATTCCTGGAGCAACTTCGAAAGGAATTATTGGAGGAACTCCCGCAGGATTTCCAGTAAGAACTGCTGCAGGAATTTTTGGAAGAACTTCGGCGGAAATTCCTGGAGGATCTTTCGGAGGGATTTTCTGGATGAACTTCCAAAGGGATTATTGGAGGAACTTCCGGAGGAACTCTTAGAGGAACATACGGAGGAATTTCCATAGGAACTTCTTAAATAACCTGGAGCCACTTCCGGAGCAATTCCAGAAAGATTTTGCGCAGTAGTTCATGGAGCAATTTTGGAAAGAATTATTGGATCAATTCCTGGAAAAACTGCTCCAGGAATTCTTGGAGGAACTTCCATAGGAATTTCTGGAGGACTTTTCGCACGAATTTCTGGAGGAACTTCCACAGGAATTTCTGGAAGAATTCTTAGAGATCCTTCCGGGAGACTTCCTGGTGGAACTCCTGGAGGAATTTCCGAAAGAACTCTTGGAGAAATTTCTCTAGGATTTCTTTGCGGAATTTCTGAACAAACTTTTGAAGGAATTTTCAAAGATAGTTTTGTGCAGAATTCCTAAGGGTCTTTCCTTGAGAACTATTGGAAGAATTTCCGAAAAAAAACTCCTGGAGGACTTTTCAGAGGAGCTTCTGGAGTAGTTTCAGAAGGAATTTCTGGTAGACTTTCCAGAGAAATTCTTGAAAGAATTGCCGAAGATATTCATTAAGAAATTTATGAAGGTACTCCTGGAGAAATTTCCGAAGGAATTCCTGTAGGAATTTCAGAAGGAATTTTTGGAATAATTTCCTGAAGAACTTTTGGAGAAATTTCCGGAGGAACTCCTGGAGAGATTCCGGTACTGCTCTTGGAGGCATTTGCGGAGGTATATCCGAAGCAGTTTTAGTGTAATTTCTAGTGGAACTCCTGAATTAATTTCGGGAAGAATTGCCTGGCAGACATGTCGTAGAAACTGTGCATGTATTTCCACAGGAACTTCTCGGAGATGTGATTCTTAAGTGTAATAAATCAAATATCGACAAAAAATGTTTAATGTATAAAATAAGTCCACACCAACCCACGCCGTCATCACCGGCTGGAAATGCACGCCGCTGCCGACAAAATTTCTATTGGCGCAAAATCCATAAATCTTAAAAAACTATTCTTTAAGCATGAACACTGAAAATCTAAAAATAAAAAAATTGAAAAACCGATAACTAAAAAAATATACCCGAAAGGCAATATTGTATAGAGGACTTTTACTACTTCCCGAAATTCTTTGTTATATTGATACAAATTCAATTATTCATTTTGTTATATTGCCGAGAAAATTATAAAAAATAAATAAAGCTTAACTTTTTTTAAAAAGTATTTTGGAATCATGAAAGAAAATTCCCGACACCCCTAATCCAGCCGCCGAATGCGAGGTTTCTGCTGGCTGGTTATTACGTCGTTTTTCCCATTACGTCGAATATATTACGTCTTACATCGTTTCATTTTGGCTTCAAAATACCAATTACGTCATTTTTTGTTACATCAAACAGATGTAATAATACACGCGATTTACGACGGCGATGATGTGCATCTAATCTGATGCGATATTACAAATTTTTTTTTACTGTAGGCAGCCTCAGAAACTCTACTCTGGCTTGTAGATACTCCATAGCTGAAAATTTGGCACGCCTTCAGCGCTGTCTGAAAGGCCAAGCTTATGCAGCGCACAGTAAAAAATAAAAAGTAATATCACATCAGATTAGATGCACATCATCGCCGTCGCAGATCCGATGTGTTATTACATCAGTATTAAGTGACAAAAAAATGACGTACTTTATATTTTACCTTCCGAATAGTGAGATGTAATAAATTTACTACGTAATATTTGCGATGTAATAGACGAGGCGACGTAAAACCCGGCAGGTAGATGCCTCATTTTTGGGGCGGGATAAAGGGGATCGGGAGTTTTCATTTGAATTCTTTTGTATTAAAAAGCATTTTGTAGAGATTTTGAATTCATTTTTATTTTCCATACATCTTTTTCTTTGATTGACATTTTTGAATAGCTCTAGAACAGTTATGTTTAATAATGTCTTACGGATAATGGACTTTTAGTTTTTACCATTTTTTTAATTTCGAATATTTGGATTTTTAATTTTGTCAAAAAAGTTTTTATGCGAAATTTTTGATTTTTAGTAGGCTTAAGCCTCGACTTGAGCAAAAACGCGCAACGGCATCGCTGCCGCATGGTGTGGCTAAACATATGTACGCCGCATAATATTTTCATAGTACGCCGATGGCTTTGTGGAGACAAACTGAGCTATAAGTTTGAGTTGTTCTTAAAGCTTTCATAAGAAGCACAAAGAAGTTCCTCCAGGATTTTTTTCGGCAGATTCTCCAGGGATTTCTGCGGAAGTTCCTCCATTGATTCCTTCGAAAATTCCTCCGAAAAATTTCTACAATAATTTTTCCTGAAGTACCTCCTGGACTTTTTTTTTTGGTGTCTTGATTAAGAAGACTTTCAGCCCTAGGCTGACACGTCTCCGAGTACCTTTTGGAATTCTTCCAAAAATTCCACCAAAAATTATTACTAAAGATCCTTCAGAAATGCCAGGAATTCCTTCGGTAGTTCGTCCAAAAATTCCTCCGGAAAATCGTCCAAGAATTCCTCCGGACGTTCCTCCACGAATTCTTCCGGAAGTTCCTCCGGAAGTTCCTCCGAAAGTTCCTCCGAAAGTTCCTCCAGGAATTCCTCCGGAAGTTCCTCCAGGAATTCCTCCGGAAGTTCCTCCACGACTTCCTCCGGAAGATCCTCCACGAATTCCTTCGGAAGTTCCTCCACGAATTCCTCCGGAAGTTTCTCCAGGAACTTCTCCGGACATTCCTCCAGGAATTCCTCCGGAAGCTCCTCCAGGAATTCCTCCGGAATTTCCTCCAGGAATTCCTCCGGAATTTCCTCCAGGAATTCCTCCGGAAGTTCCTCCAGGAATTCCTCCGGAAGTTCCTCCAGGAATTCCTCCGGAAGTTCCTCCAGGAATTCCTCCGGAAGTTCCTCCAGGAATTCCTCCGGAAGTTCCTCCAGGAATTCCTCCGGAAGTTCCTCCAGGAATTCCTCCGGAAGTTCCCCCAGGAATTCCTCCGGAAGTTCCTCCAGGAATTCCTCCGGAAGTTCCTCCAGGAATTCCTCCGGAAGTTCCTCCACAAATTCCTCCGGAAGTTCCTCCACGAATTCCTCCGGAAGTTCCTCCACGAATTCCTCCGGAAGTTCCTCCAGGAATTCTTCCAGAAGTTCCTCCAGGAATTCCTCCGGAAGTTCCTCCAGGCATTCCTCCGGAAGTTCCTCCACGAATTCCTCCGGAAGTTCCTCCAGGAATTCCTCCGGAAGTTCCTCCAGGAATTCCTCCGGAAGATCCTCCAGGAATTCCTCCGGAAGTTCCTCCAGGAATTCCTCCGGAAGTTCCTCCAGGAATTCCTCCGGAAGTTCCTCCAGGCATTCCTCCGGAAGTTTCTCTAGGAATTTTTCCAGAAGTTTCTCCTACAGGATCTTGCGGAGGAATTCTAGAGGAACTAGCGGAGGAATTACTAGAGGAACTTCGGGGGGAATTCCTAGAGGAACTTCCGGGGAACTCCTAGGGGAACTTCTGGAGGAATTCCTGGATTAACTTCCGGAGCAACTCCAAGAGGAACTTCCGGAGGAATTCCTAGAGAAGCCTCCGGAGGAATTCCTTGAGAAGCTTCCAGAGGAATTGCTTAAGGAACTTCCGGAGGAAATCCTTGAGGAACTTCCGGAGGAATTCCATGAAGAACTTCTGGAGGAATTCCTAGAGGAACTTGCGGAGTAGATCTTGCGGAGGAATTCTTAGAGGAACTTTCGGAGGAATTTCTAAGGAACTTTCGTAAGAATTCCTAGAGGAACTTCAGGAAGAATTTCTAGAGGAACTTCCGGAGGAATTCCTTAAGGAACTTCCGGAGGAATTCCATGGAGAACTTCCGGAGGAATTCTTAGAGAAGCTTCCGGAGGAATTTCTGAAGGAACTTAGGGAGGAATTCCATGGAGAACTTTCGGAGGAATTCCTAGAGGAACTTTCAGAGGAATTCCCAGAAGAACTCCCGGAGGAATTCCTAGAGGAACCTCCGGAGTATTCTTGGAGGAAATTACGGAGGAATTTCTGGAGGAACATTCATAGGAATTCCTGGAGTAACTTCTGGAGGAACTTCCGAAAACAATTCTTGAGGAATGTAATTCGACAGAATTTGTCGGAAACGATATTGTATTCTGCGCAATTCTAAGTTGTCATACAATTTGTCTGAATTTGTATTCCCAACAGGAATACCCTTCTGGATGATAATTAATAGTTTACAATACAGCTTGATAAAACTTAACAGACCAGTGAGAGTGTTATTTTAAATAATGTTCGAAATGCATGGCCCTTTTTAAACAGCCTCTTCATAGCTACTATTTTTCGGCGGCGATGTCATTTTTATACGGCGGCGACGTTGTAGCACGGTTTTTAATAATAAATTCAAATTTTAAAATTGGAAATTTAAAATTTAAAACTGAAAATTTAAAATTTTAAATTTAAAATTTAAAATTTAAAATTTAAAATTTAAAATTTAATTTAAAATTTAAAATTTTAAATTTTAAATGTTAAATTTTAAATTTTAAATTTTAAATTTAATAGATGGTCTTCCTTTCTCCCTTTCACCCTCTATTGTTTCATACTTGTTCGCGCCCTAGCGAACGGCTTTCAATCTGATGATTTTCGATTATCTTTCGATTATCTACTCCCCCATACTTTGAGTAGAAATGACCGATAAAGCAGATAAACAAATCATTAACCACAATTACGGTCGTAAAATCTGTTTCGATTTTAAAATTATAAACTTAAAATTAAAAATTAAAAATTAAAAATTAAAAATTAAGAATTAAAAATAAAAATTAAAAATTAAAAATTTAAATTTAAAAAGTTTGAAATTAATAATTTTAAATTTATAACTAAATTTTTTTTGATAATTTTTAGTGTGCAGATTTATATTTTTAATTCTCAAATTTTAGTACTTGATTTTTTGTTCTCAGTTTTTGATTTTAAAATTTAAACACTCATTATATGTTTTTTTACCAATGAACAGCCCTGCTCACACAATGATTCTTATAATGAATGAAACAGCCCTGGCCTTCACCAAGCATATTTTTTTTTGATTTTTTGATTGACACTCCGATAACAATTTATTATCACTCTTAGCATACCTTTCCGGAAGGTTCGGTCAAGCACCGCTCTTCACGATAATTGTTTGTCAAACCATCTCCTGATTGGTCATCCAAAAACACTTGTTTTGCCCGAACATCAGATCAATTTCCAAGAGTATTTTCACTGTAATAAAACCAACCATTGTGAAATGCGGCAGGTTGTTTAAAACGGTCATAGTTCAGAACTCACCTTTGAAGCCGAAAATCCATTCCATTTTCTACCGTCACCTTTGGTGCCGGTGACTAATTTGTAAACAAATCAGTACAATCGTGCTCTTTCCCCGCTGATGGCCAGCTGGCAATTAATTCTGCTCTAACGTTACCCGAATCAATTGCTCCAGTACAATAATTTTATAAGCCACTAACCACTTGATTTGTCACTATATTTCTTCACGCAGGTACACATTGTTTTCTTAATGAGAACTTGGTTTATAGCTGCGACTTCACCTGCGGCCATCTTCTTGCTGCAGCAAACGAAAATTATCTGCCCAGCTGTCAGTTGAGGATGTCATTTTAGATGCTTTTTCGCATTGTCGCTCGGCAAAATTACATCAATTCATACGCATTGAACTACTTTTAGAGGTAGCATTACAAATGATTTTCAACCTGCATGATGTGCATTATTTTGAATGTAGTCAAATGCGCAGTTGGACAGGTAATCGTATGTCAATTTCACGCAATGAATAAAATGTTTGGGTTGATTAGATATTACAATGAGCAATGCAATAAAACATAGATTAAATGTGAAAATACATGAAATCTATTATTACATAGAATTTTCGGATACGTTTTCAGTAGTTACGTGGCAGCATATTAATATTTTTTTTGCTGTGCGGTACAGAGTCGATTGTTACTCCCAGAATCTGTTCCGTATGTAATCGGTATCTTGCATCTACTCTATCGTCATCTCAGTGAGCAAAGTGACTGTTTTGTTTATGCAAGTGCTATTACTAAAAAGTAATTCGAATGACAAATCCAATCCGAAGACACGTGGGACCCTGAACACTCATGCCGGTGATAGAGAAAACGGACAAGAACGTGTGAAGCAGTGCAACGCTTGTCAGATGTCGGATCACAGAAATTTCAAACAACTGTCGGTGGATGATAGGTGGAAGCTGGTCCAGGACAAGAGTCTTTGTTGTACGTGCCTCAATGACCAAGGAAGGCAAAGCTGTCGAAGCTCTAATCGTTGTGGGCTCAATGGATGTCAATACCACAATCTAACATTGTCCCAGCACAACGGGTACTTGAATCTTGCAGAGAATCTGTATCATCGCAAGTCAGACAGTATGGCATTCTTTCGCATTGTTCCAGTAACTTTACACGGTCTACATCGGTTGAAACTTATGCTTTTATGGACGAAGGCTCGTCTGTGACATTGATAGAGGACAGTTGAATTAAACGTTTCTGCCACGGACTGTAAAAAGCAGCACCCATTAGTCGACGTCCGTACAGTGAAGCAGTTATCCCTACCGAAGCAAACAATTTCATTGGAGCATCTTGTAGACAAGTATCCACATTTGAAGGGAATCCCAGTTCACAGCTACCAGGATGCACAACCACGAGTCACGACTATTGATCGGTATAAATAACTTGAACGTTATGCTGCCGCTTCGAGTTAAGGAAGGACGGCCTCGGAAACCGGTGGCTGCAAAGACAAGATTGGGGCGGTGAACTTATGGCGGCAATGGATTAGATTGTCAATCGATTTCACTCAAGAAGAAAGAATGAGCCGGGACTTAGTTACGGGAAAATATACAAAAACAGTTGTGTGAGTATGAAGCAAAATGTTACTCTGTGTGAGTATGACGCGCACCGAGCTACTCCGAATGAGCTGGCTGAAGCGGATTTGAGGCGAGTGTGGTATTTACCATTGGGTACTCTGTTCAATCCTAGGAAATCAAAAGTTCGACTGATTTGTGATGGTCGTGCTCAAGTCGATGGAATGTCCTTCAACTCAGTCATGCTTAAGGGACCCGATCAATTTTCTTCCCTTCCTGCGGTGCTAATGCGGTTCCGGCAATTCAGAATGGGAGTCACAGCCGACATAGAGAAATGTTTCATCAGATTTCCATTCAATCTGAAGATAGAGACAACGATTCCTGTGGCGTAAGAATCCATCTGCTCTGGTTGAGATCTACATCATGGACGTAGCTAACATCGGATCAGCTTGTTCGCCAGCGACTGCTCAGTTCATAAAAAATAAAAACGCAAATGAGTATAGAGAGGAATTCCAACGCGCAGCGGAAGGAATTGTAAGGAATCGCTATGTCGATGATTCTTTGGAAAGCTGTGACAGAATTGAAGACGCAGTACGGTTTACCAGAGAGATGCGCGCGATCCTAAGAAACTAACTATCGAATTGTGATGAAGTCCAAATAAGTCTCAGAATCTACCCACCTTGAAGATAAGAGCTCCTGCGTAAGTGATGAGTTCGTATGCGAACGCGTTTTAGGCCTGCTATGGATAACTGGATAGGACGACTGGGCATTTTCAACCGAACTAAAAGACGAGGTAAATGATACACAGCGAGAACCAGTAAACAAAACGTCAAATATTGAAATGCCTAATGGCCTTCTTTGATCCCTTTGGGATTGCTGGGCGTGATACTTGTTCACGGAAAGATACTATTGCAAGAAGTATGGCGTTCGGGAATTCTTTGGGACGAAAGAGTGACCGACTCAATTAACGAACGTTGGAGAAAATGGACCATACTTTTGACTAAGGGTATGCGATAACACACTTTTTCCTAACGAAACGAAACGAAACGAAATTTAAAATGACTACAGTCAAACCTCCATGAGTCAATATTGAAGGGACCATGGACTCATGGACGACTCATGGAAATATCGATATGTGGAATAGGAAATCTATAGAAAGCTGTTTGAAGGGACCATCACAGTAACCCAGAAAATATTTTTTAATATGGCATATTTTGCTTCCATGAGTCGATATCGAGTCATAGAACATCGACTCATGGAGGTTTGACTGTATGTTGATACGGAACGAAACGAAACGAAATATAGATTTACTTTCGAGACATCGAAACGATACGAAATCAAGGTTCATTTCATTCGAAATTTTTCGAAACGAAACGAAATTTGATTTTTTTTCCGCGGAATTTTTATTGAATTGATTTTGTACGCAATTCTGATTTCATTTTTCAAAGTCAAATAGCTGCTATGCAACCAATAGAATTATACTAACAGAAAAAGCAGTATGTGATTGGTAAATCGCCACGTTCCTGTTTATATACTATTATATTATATAGCATTTGTTCGGTTTTCAAAGGAATTCATCGTGGAGTATGTGCTCCCGAATCTGATCAATTTTATATCAGTTCAGTTTGATATCTGTAAGTATATTAAAATATAGAAATTGTGAGATTTTTTGTATTCGGATTCAAACTCTGCTAAAAAAAATTGACTTAAGAATTATTTGATTATGCTAGAGCATACTCCATATTAGTTGACTCAAAACCAGAAAATGAATACAAAGATTTTATTTTTTATCTAGTGGGATACTCATTTATATATTCACATCTGCCAGGCGTATACGCAGATATATAATTGTTAATAGGGTACATTTACTCGCAACTGCGTCTCCTTAAAATGCACAAAAATATGTGTTTCAGACATGTGATCGCAATATTTATACGGTAGCGGTTTTCCAGGTATGAGGTCGTACACTAATTACGTAAGCACTTAGGGGGGGGGGGATGGAAAGTGGAACGTAAGAAAATGGCAGACCCCCCGCCATTTTCTTACATTTCATTTAAATAAAAAATGATTTGTCTGCGAAAAATCTTTCATGGGGGGAGAGGGGATTGAAATACCCAGAAAAAATGCTTACGTTATTAGTATACGGCCCCTGTAAAGAAATAATTTTCCCTTGTACCAAAAGGCTATCATTTCCTTCCAAATTCAACCCTTTTATAGGAGGGTGAATCGCATATTTGTCCCATGTGAATAGGACACCCAGCAAAGATAGGACAGATATGCAATTCACGGCAGCATAGTCTTATATACAATCAACTCGACGAACCAAGCTATTGTCTGTTTGTCCGTGTATATGTATTTGTGCATGTGAGGCATGCAAAAAAAATTGTCAAATTTTCATCCTCAACCGGCCTTAATTGAGTGCAAGAAACAGCTGTAATGGACAGTATGAGCCGTTCACGTCCTTACAGTAAATTTAGGATTAGGAGAAGAAAATTAGTTTGACACTCATTGTTATGACTCTAATGAATGCTCTGCATCTCCGTGAGCACCACAGGAAAGGAATCTTTGGTTAGTCGGAAAGGTAATTCATGTGGAGCCACCTTGGAAAGCGACTAAAAATGTATTGTAAACGAATTTTTTTTTGTAAACTTGAAGACGGAAACTGTGCTTCAAATCAATCCAACGCAAAATCAATTAAGCTTCTACAGTTTGATCACTTCGCGTGCTCACGCACTAGCTGGCGTAATCAGCATCAACGCGATCGATTGCACACTGATTAAGTAAATTTCTGCTCTGTGAGGCAGACTTTTTATCACTTTTTATCGTTCTCCCGGACTAGCTGCCATCCCGTGACCAGCAGCAACACGATCGAATCCGCACTCATATTGTGTAAAGAGTCAAAGAATATCACAAAATTTAAATTTTCTAGAGGGCTGTATGTATATTTCAACGATTCGCCGAATTTTGACTGTTGTGTGAGGTATCTTCAATCCTCTGAACTTTTTATTCTTACTTTTAGGTAAGATTCAAATTGTTGTTTGAACGTAAAATGTTGCATTTTGTTTTCCTTAGGGTCTTCTATACTCTTAAGCGGTGCTTACCCATGCGCTTAAACCTGGTTTGAGGAAGGGACGTTCCGATACTTCAAAATATCGATATTTGATTCGATATGATAAACAAAGAATCAAAGTATCGATATCACCGATAAATTGGAATGAAAATATCAAGATGTCGGAAAATCATTAGATATTTTAGAAATGAGAATATTTAGAATATATTTGTTGTAGTTATTCAATTACTATCGTATTACCGACGGTAATTTACCGTATTACCCCTTTACAATAATTATTAGAAATGATTTTTTTTCTCTATTACTTAATCCAATCTGCTTCTAGAGTTTAACAATCATCGGCGGCGTTCGTCGTAGTTTTAACCCATAGCGGCGGCGTTTTCGGTACTGACTTCACTATTTTCCGTTTGCTCTAAAAATCAACTGAAGTTTCGAGAAATTTTTTTCTGTACTCTCCACGGGTTATTCTGATGCTTAAATTCTCTCTTCAGAATTTCCACGGAAGTTTTTTTTTAAATTCATTTTAAAAAAACAGAATTTTCACAAGAAAATTCATTCAAATATTGTAAACTAAAAAAAGGAAATTCTTAATAATTCTTAATATTTCACGAGAAATTATCTTTATTTTTCATATGAAATTCCCTTGAATTGAGGGCAGAAAATCATCTTCGGTTTTCAGGGACATTCTTCGAAATTTTGGCAAATATTTTGAAAATTTTCATATTTTAAGTAAATTCTTTTAAACTCCTAGGGAATATTCTTTTGCATTTCGAAAGAAAATTTTTATATGTTTTCCAAATCTTCTGAATTCTCATTTCCAAAAATCTCTTACTAATTCCCAAAAATAGTTTATCATAAGAACACAACAAGTATATAATTGAATTCACGTAAGGATTCAAGAACCAGCGGCATTACAAATGTTGCACAAGTGTCGAGTTGCCAAAACTATTTGTGATGGCAGCACACTCCTCACACCATTCACGCTACCGAGAAAAAATATCTTAATCATTAAAAACACGGCGTTTCAGATCCATTTTGAAGTATGTTTTTATTATATCGATATGACAGATATATTTAAAGCAAAATATCGATACAAAAATATCGGATATCGAAACAAAAATATCGATATTCCGATTTATTGGAAGTATCGGAACGTTCCTAGTTTGAGGACCAACCGGAGGTGATGAAATCGACTTTTGATAAGAAAGAAGCGCTCCGAAAGACTTTCACAGGACAAGGATGCTAGGATTTCATGACACAGCTTTGCCTGTGTCATGAAATCCTAGGATGACAAAGTTAAACTGATCTGACTAATATCTAATTACATTTACATTCTAGATCTGTCGTCTTAAATATTCAGTCGGATCACTTTTAAAAAAATAGGATAGAATAGTTAAAGATACTTTTCGTTTTCTGTTAGACACACTGAAGACGTTTCATAGAAGAAAACTAAATACGTATTTGTCGATTCAGAATGAGATTATGTAGTAAGCGTTAATAGAAAAAATACATTATTGCATAACATAAAGTTTTGAAAACAGTTTTATGATTTAGTTCAGCGGCGCAGCCAAAATTTTGGATAATTTACGGTAATATACGATATGGTTTAAGTTTGAATTTGTTTCGAAATTCCGCGGAATTCCGTTAAATTTCGTTAAAAGCTAGTTTTTTCTTGCGAAATTTTTGTAATTTTACGAAACGAAACGAAATCAAGAAATCAGATTTCGCCATGCTCAAATTCCGCGAAATTCCGCGGAATTTCGTTTCGAACCACCTGAAACGAAATTTTCGAAATACCGCATATGCTTACTTTTGACACAAATAAATCAAATTCGTATACCTCAATTTTATTTCCAAGCGGCAACAAGTAGCCACTACCATAATCTCGAACTGCATATTTTTTTGTAGACGCAAGCGAATTAGCCTACTCCGGATAATTCGTAATCAAGGAGAAACAGATTGCATCCTAGTAATGGCGAAGACAAAGGTCGCTCCGCTCAAGCCTTTATCCGTTCCTCGGCTGGAACTGCTGGCTGCGGTCTGTCGTGGCCGAGCAAATATCCTTAGGACATCCGTCGAATATCTGAATTATCATGGGCTGTGTACTCACAAGTATGTTCTGACAGAACGAGTAGCTCTAGTGATACATAGACGATGTACCCAATATTCGGATTAGTATCGTCTCGTTCTTTGTTTTGTTCTGTCAATCGAGTTCATTTTCGTGTGCTAATGGGCGCCTACTATTCGAACGCCGATTGCTTCAATTTAGAAATTCAAATCTCATTCAAATAACTCATGCTTTCATTTCGTATCTCCGATTATTATTTCAACACAATCCGCTACTACCACACGGTCTTGGGAGCACGGTTGATGAAATTTGTTGAGCAGAGTCACACCCTGAAGATTAAACAAAAGTTTATCTGGAGCGACTCAGCCATTGTTTTAGCCTGGCTGAAGTCAGATGCTCGTCGCTACAAACAGTACGTAGCCTGCCGCATTGGAGAACTTCTGGCATTGAGTAACGTAGGGGAATGGAGGTGGGTTCCGTCTAAACTAAACTCAGCGGATGAAGTCATTAAATAGGAAAAATATCCACTGACGTCAACCGATAGTAGAGTAGAGTGGGGCAAGAGTGCGCGTGGGGTAAGAGTACGTTTTCGATTTTTTGAAGTAATAAAAAAAGATAATCTAACAGCACTGCATCAATTTGACAGGTATTCTGGCCAACTATTATCATGTGTAATTGTAAACGATTTGAATAAACGACAAGGGAGATATGGAGTTAGATAACTTTTTGGTCATTTTGCTAAAAATAATTGGATTTCCGCAACTAGTATTTCATGACCATATATACGTTCAGTCAGGTGAACATTATACCATTTCGATAACCTATTGTATAGAGTACTTTATGGTACAGAACACCAATCCGGTTGGTTTTCCAAGAAGTCAGAACCATTACTTGAATAATTTTTGGGACTGTGGGGTAAAAGTACGCAGGAACCGGTGGGGCAAGAGTGCGCATATGAATCTTCAAGTTATGATGTCAAACCCGTATCTCCGGCCGAAATAAGACTTCTTCCAAAGCGTAAAGATCCACAACTAAGAAAAAAGGGACAGAATTTGAAATTATCGTAAGTTTTTAGGATAAGTTGAAGTAATTTGGTGTTAGAAAGGACTTAGCGAACAAAGCACTGAAGCGAAATAATGAAATTGTATTAGAACTTGTTGTACACCTAAACATAGTACGAAAACACATTTTCATCTAAATGATAATTTCATTTAATCAAAAGAAACATTCATAAATTACGCAACGTTTAGCTGGGAGGGGTTGTGAGATGTGTGATGATCCATATATTTTTTAGAGGATTCATACAAATAGTGTAAGATAGGGAGGGGTGATGAAATAGCCAAATTTTACGTTACGTGATTGGTTGACTTTCTTTAAGGAAAATGCCTTTGTATACGCCACGCGAAACCTGATATATATTTTTACCTCTGTAGTTTTTTGTATATATAAAAAACAATGGTTTTTCGTATGAAACTGCACATTTTAGGACCCCTCCCTTTAAGAGTTACGTAATCTTTAAACATTCCCTAATATATGCTCATTAAACATCAATTAAATGTTATTAACTCTTATTTGTGTTAATATATACTTAATGCACATGATTGGATAAATGCGTACTCTTACCCCACCCGATGCGCACTTTTACCCCACCGGTGGGGTAAGAGTGCGTTTTTCACTTGTCTTGCAATAAGGGTTCTACTGAAACGAATCTCAATAATTTCAATATTTTTTCCACTGGGTAACATAAAGGAAGAGTATATGAATCATCGACACTGATTTGATATGAAGAAGCTTGATTCATAAGGGCCACATGATCGATTGAAAACTAAGTGCGTACTCTTGCCCCACTCTACTCTACATGGTTCAAGGGTCCCAACTTCCTGCGACTTCCATAATCAGAATGGCCTGCTCGTTGCCTGCTCGGAGGCAACGTTCATCATTCACCATCAAAGCCGGACGAAGTGATTCAAAACGATGGATCGCTCTATTTACTTGTATGACAATTCGCGCTGTTCATGTGGAAGTAGGACACAGTTTGAGAACAGAATCCTGTATAAAACGTATCCGCCGATTTGTGTGGAACGAACTTCGTGGGAACTGATAAACAATTGAAGCAACAAATGCAAGAAACTTAAAGTGAATTAATCGCAACATTCACCAACACTAACACCAAATCGTTCTTCAAGCCACCAGGAATACCACACATGGGGGGATCTTGGGAGAGGTTGGTCCGTTCAATTAAAACAGCTCTGGAGATAGCTTACAATAATAACCGAAAACTCAACGAAGAAGGACTCGAGACCCTAGTGATAAACGCAAAAAAACGTTCCCGAATTCGTAAACCAGCAAAAATACACCGTGATTTAATTCATGGATTCGGGAACACCAGTCACATTTTCTAGAACGTTCCAGAAAACGTGACTTTGTTCCCGAATCCGTGACTGTTGTTCATGAAAAAATACACCGTAAACTTGTTAGTTCACGAATTCATGAATGCTTTTTTTGCGTGTAGAAGCCGAAGGTATAGTTAAAAGTCGCCCTTTAACATACCTTCCACTGAACTCGGATGAAAGTGAGGCGTTGACCCCAAATCAATTCCTCCTTGAAAGTTCTAATGAAGTGCGCCAGCCAGCGAGGACACCAGAAGATCCCATCTTCTTCTTCTTCTTATTGGCATTACATCCCCACACTAGGACAAAGCCGTCTCACAGCTTAGTGTTCATTAAGCACTTCCCCAGTTATTAACTGCGAGGTTTCTAAGCCAAGTTACCATTTTTGCATTCGTATATCATGAGGCTAACATGATAATACTTTTATGCCCAGGGAAGTAGAGACAATTTCCAATCCGAAAATTGCTTAGACCGGCACCGGGAATCGAACCCTGGCACCCTCAGCATGGACTTGCTTTGTAGCCGCACGGCTAAGGAGGGCCCCTCGAAGATCCCATAACTGCTTTGAATAGTTCGTATGGCCAGATTCAACATCAGCTGGACATGTTCTGGAAGAGGTGGATTCGTGAATATCTACCAACGCTTACACAACGCTCAAAATGGCATGTCGACGTCAAACCTTTTACGAAAGGAAACTTGGTAGTAGTTGTAGACGAGTCCCGAAGGAATAATTGGTCCCGTGGTCGTATCGTTCAAGTCATAAAGGAAAAATTCGGCAAGCTCTAGCAAAAACTGGGGTGGTGGGGTGGTGCCTCGTTCAGTTGCAACGTTGGTAGTGTTGGAAGTTCAGAATGGAGGTAAAACTGGATCAGGTGATGGTGACCAGTGTTACGAGGGGGGCAATATTGCTGGCAGCACTGCTATGCGTAAAGCGATGGATGACAGCACCGATGGATGGAGACGAGCCAGCCTAGGGCTGAAAGTCTCCTTAATAAAGACAAAAAAAAAAAAAAAGCACCGATGGGATTGAAGAACGTCTTCACTAACGTCAAAATAAGCGTATTATAAGTAGCGTTCTACTTTCTGTAGAAAAGTTAAAACAAGAGATAGATTTCCGGTTTGAAGAAAGTGAGCAACGCCAGGTGGCTATTATTCTGTGTCATTATTATTATTAGAAAACCATACTGTAGTTCAGTAACAGTCAAAACAGTATGTTCCAAGTTAAATTTAGCCTAATCTTCTTCTTTTTCTTCTTCTTCTTCTTAATGGCGTTACATCCCCACACTGGGACAGAGCCGCCTCGCACCTTAGTGTTCATTAAGCACTTCCACAATTATTAACTGCGAGGTTTCTAAGCCAAGTTACCATTTTTGCATTATCATGAGGCTAACACGATGATACTTTTATGCCCAAGGAAGTTGAGGCAATTTCCAATCCGAAAAGTGCCTAGACCGGCACCGGGAATCGAACCCTGCCACTCTCAGCCTAAGCCTAATCTAAAAAATGTTTAAAATAATTAGGGACACGCGTCGCAGAATAGGAGTTCAATAAAATTGAACTCGAACGTTTGAGAACCGATTTATGTAAGTGATGAAAAGAAAACTTTTGTATGGAAAATCTAAAATCAAATTCAAATTACAGCTAAAAGCGTTACATAACCTCAAACAGTTGTTTGTATTGGCTAAATAGAAATCGGACCTACTTCCACGCCCAGGTATTCGGAACAAGATTTTTAATCTCATTGACGAGGGCACGGCTCTAACTTTGGCAAGTTATAGCCCGGGTCGGCTATAGAGTCTCTCCACCTAGAATTTGTAAGAAATTAAAAATACCGCACACATAAAAAAATATAGTAGACAGAAGCTAAAGAAAACAAAATGATCCTAGGGTGTAAATGCAAATTTGAATAGAAGCATGCTTGTTAATCGAAGTACTTTACATATAACCGTTCGGGTTTGCAAGTGCGTTCCCTAAATTCTTCTGAGGAACCAAAACATGGTTTAATAAACAAACCAAAAAACAGAAATGGTTCAAACTGTTACAACCAACATAATTCACCCTACCTCGGAGAAATTGTGCCATTCCCGGGTGTCACAGATTGCTCGCTCATACGATATGCATTAGAATTGTGTACGCCTTCCAAGTAGACGGGAATTAAGGCTCATAGAGCAGTCATATCAAGCACACGAATGAACCAGCTAATATAAATTCATTTGCCACGATTTGCAGCAAATACCTTCTGTAGCTGGCAGACTTCAAGATTATCGTGCTCGCTTGCAGAAGGTTATGCGGTTCTTGAAGGTGCGGTTTGAAAATTTACTGCATGCAGAAATGGGAGCATCCGTAATGAACTGGAAGTTGGCTTTCTATTCGAAGTATGTTTTTAAGGAATTCATATTAACCATCAAAAGGACTTTTCATAGGTCAGCTGTTGAACCCTCGGCTACGAAGTTACAGTCTACTGAGCGACCGCAAATCGTCTTCATTCGATCCTGAAAAAGGTATTAATCCTAATTACCCTAAATATTCATCTGTATTTTCCCTAGTAATACGTCTGACCTAAACTGATAAATTATTCTGAATCTTGCAATAAATTCTATTGATTTTCCACTGGGAATCGTTTGGAATATCTACGATTTTTTTATGATTTCCAAAAGAATTTTTCCGACTTTCAAAAAGCAATTCATCCGAATTTTAAATTGATAGTGATTTAATCACCTTTCGCACCAAAACATAGCCTCAGGATTAAAACACAAAAGCAAGAGTGTTATTCAAGAATTTGAATAGGATGTTTAACTTCACTGAATAAATTGGGGGCAAGGTTATTTGCAACAAGCTTCATGGATCAAACCCAAGAATTATTTTCAATTACCCGGACTCTACACTTACTTGAACGTGGCAAAATACATCGTACTTATTTTCAAGACCTGTAAAAACAATTAACCGAATGTATACTAAATTAAAATCAGATGGTATTGATGAAAAAAGTTCACAAATGTAGAAATCTCGAAGTTATACCATCGTAAATCTTCACTTCCATTTCCATCGTTATTGACTATGAATCATTGAACGACAGCTCATAAGAATCGTCTGGTCTAGAACCGGCCACACGTTGTTGCATTGCAGTGAACGTCGTAGGATGCGTGTGGGTTGCGTGATTTAAAAAAAACTCATAGAGGTAGAATTTTATGGCGCGTAACAAACATTTCGAACACAATCGTGCGTTACTATTTATTTAGCTGTGCTTACAAAAAATACAAGTATCAGATTTCATTACGTGGGAGTCCCTCATGGTTCGCTTTGTTCAGTCGATGGCTCAATACGGTCCGATACTGGGTTTGAAGCTACGTATTATTTATGTACACATTTCCATGAATTGGCTTCAACAAGTTGGAAGTTTCGACAAAGAAAACTTTAATGAGTTTGCATCCGACAAAGTTGTTCCACACCAGCAGAACACGCTGTAATACAAGGCTCGTTCATTTTTTGCATCCTACCTCCGGCTGTTCCATTTCCGGTTGCTAGGGCCCGTATCCGGTGAAACAAAGAACGAATAGATTGAATGCCTGGGAAGCCTCTCACACAAGGAAAAGAGCAAAAATTATGTTTCCTGCAGCCAAGCCGCGAGGAGGCTTTTCTACGAAAGCATTCCTAGCGGCGCGCGTGGATAGCCAAAAACAAAAGATCCGTCCGACGGACGGTTAGCCGTTTCACACATCTAGGAAAGGGTAGTCTAAAATGCATCATTTCGGTTTAATCATGGAGACAAAATCAGACAAACGTTGTTTAACTTCCTCTTCTACACGTTTGCTTGCTGCAAAAAATCCTCATTCCAATATAGAGTAGTTATTTGTTGTTTGATAAATATACCACCAGATTCTCATGCAGAAATTTTAGAAAATCTAGGATCCGCTGGTTGAGTGTTTGCATGATTAATATGGTTACATGGTGCAACTTACACCATCTTCTCGCCAATAGCAGTAATAACTACAATAACTCAAAACGTATGTCCCACTAACGCACTTTACACCACTTACCCCTACCCACAGTTAGTTCACCGGTAGAACGATGTTAATAAATTTTCACAGTCGATAAATTATCAAGGCTGAAGGAGCCAAAGGAAAGAGCTGGATTAATGCCGCATCCAAGCCAGCAAATAGCGCGAAAGCAAAGGCAGATAAATGGTTCGTGCCTCGGTCCGATCCACGGACTCGGCAATTTCTGGAACGCGTTGATTAAAGTTTCTCGCTTTAACAAAAAATGTACTCCAGCTCACTTTAAATAATTTACTCACCCACGGGATTCTCTTCATTACCAACTTTTTCTGGATAACTTCGGTTTGAAATGATGGAATGAGGTATCATCAACGGTGTAAGCTGAGGAGAAACATGTTGTGCCGGATAATTAAAGGAGAAAAAATATCTGATTCCATTGTTGCATTTGTTAGTGTTTTGAGTTTTGCTTTTGCCCGGAGGTGATGGAAAATAACAAGAAGAGTTGATAATTATATCATTATAATTAATCCACATGAAACGATATTGGAATGGAATTATACAAAATAATGGGATGCTTATCCGCAAGCTCTTGTTATTTGACTGGTAAGCTAAATTACCAGCCAACCAAAAAAAACCGAATCGTGTGATATCGCATCGAATGTCACCAACAGAATCATGGTGTGAGAAATTTCGAAAGAAATTGCGAAGGAACTTCTGGAGGAATATCTTGGAGCAACTTA
Source organism: Armigeres subalbatus (assembly GCF_024139115.2). Classification (NCBI taxonomy): domain Eukaryota; kingdom Metazoa; phylum Arthropoda; class Insecta; order Diptera; family Culicidae; genus Armigeres; species Armigeres subalbatus. The sequence continues at coordinate 97,921,290 of NC_085141.1, forward strand.
AAAAGAAATTCCGGGAGGAACTGTCTGAGGATTTTTTGGAGGAACTTCAGGAAATATTGCGAAGATTTTTTATGCATGAAATAAGTTCACGCTTACCCACGCCGTCGCGATGCCACAACGCCGCCGGTGCTAACTAAAAATGATTTCACGTCGCAGCCGATAATAGTGCTGTCCAATGAGAGCTTGAAGTAGCTCGAAGTTTCTTCCTGTCCTACTCATGCCCATTTGTTGACAAAAAAGAACAAGCAAGAAGGGGAACAACTTCGAGCAACTTCGAGCTGCTCATTGGACAGCACTAATATTTCAATCAGCGCACAGATCTTTTTAAACAAATAAAAGGTGTGCCGAATCAAATTGTACCACTTTCAAAGGTCGATAACATTTTGCGTCCTGGGTTGATTATATCGGAATTCAACCTGGAGGGACTTCGTCTGAAAGTCCCTCCAAGATTTCGTCCGGAAGTTCATCCAAGAATTCCTCCAAAAGATTTGCTCCGAAAGTTCATTCAGGAAATCCTCCGGAAATTTCTCCAGGATTTCATCCGCAAGTTCTTCTTTCGTCCGGAAGATCCTCCAGGATATCGTCCTGAAGCTCCTCCAGGATTTCGCCCAGAAGTTCCTCCAGGTTTTTTTTTTTCAAAAATTCCTCCAGGATATCGTCTGAAAGTTCCACCAAAATTTAACCCGGAAGATCCTCCAGGGTATCGTCCAGAAGTTCCTCCATAATTTCGTCCACAAGTTCATCCAGACTTTTGCCCAGAAGTTAATCCAGGGACTCCTCCGGAAATTCCTCCTGGTTTTCGTGTGGAATATTCTCCAGGAAGTCGTCTAGAAGTTGTATCAGGATTTCGTCCCAAAGCTCCTCCATTATTTCTTCCGGAAGTTCCTCCAGAATTTCGTCCGGAAGCTCCTTCAGGATTTAGTCCGGAAGTTCCTTCAGAATTTCTTTCAAAAGTTCCTCCAAGATGTCGTCAGGAAGTCCCTCCAGGATTTCGTCCGGAAGTTCCTCCGGGATTTTGTCCGAAAGTTCCGCAGGATTTCGTCCGGAAGTTCTTCGAAGAATCCCTTTAAAAATTCCTCCAGGATTTCGTCCGGAAGTGACTTAAGAGTTGCGTCCGGAATTTCCTTCGTGTTATCATCCGGAAATTCATCCAGGGACTCCTCCGGAAGTTCCTCCAGGATGTCGTTTAGAAGCTCCTTCAGGATTTCGTCAGGAAGCTCCCCCATGATTTCTTCCGGAAGTTCCTCCAGGAATTCGTCCGGAAGCTCCTACAGGATTTAGCTCGAAAGTTCCTCCAGGATTTCGTCCGAAAGTTCCTCAGGATTTCGTCCGGAAATTCATCAAAGAATTCCTTCAAAAGTTCCTCCAGGATTTCGTCCATAAGTTCCATAAGGATTTTGTCCGGAATTTCCTCAAGGATATCGTCTGGAAGTTCCTCCAGGGTATCGTCCGGAAGGTCCTCCATATTTTCGTCTGCAAGTTCATCCAGAATTTCGTCCGGAAGTTTATCCAGGGACTCCTCCGGAAGTTCCTCCTGGATTTCGTGAGGAATTTCCTCCAGGATGTCATCCACAAGTTCCTTTAGGGTTTCGTCAGGAAGCTCCTCCATGATTTCCTCCGGAAGTTCCTCCAGGTTTTCGTCCGAAAGCTCCTCCAGAATTTCGTTCTGAAGTTCCTCCAGAATGTTCTCCGGAAGCTCCTCCAGAATTTCGTCCAGAAGTACCTCCAGAATTTCTTTCGAAAGTTCCTCCAAGATGTCGTCTGGAAGTCCTTCCAAAATTGTGACCGGAAGTTCTTCAAGGATTTCGTCCGAAAGTTCCTCAGGATTTCGTCCGGAAGTTATTTGAAGAATTCCTCCAAAAGTTCCTCCATGATTTCGTCCGGAAGTTCCTTAAGGATTTTGTCCAGAGTTTCCTCCAGGATATCGTTCGGAAGTTCCTCCACGGTATCGTCCGGAAGTGCCTTAATAATTTCGTTCGCAAGTTCATCCAGAATTTCGCCCAGAAGTGAAATATCCTCCAGGAAGTCGTCTAGAAGTTCCTTCAAGATTTCGTCCGGAAGCTCCTCCAGGATTTAGTCCGAAAGTTCCTTCAGGATGTTGTTCGGAAGTTCCTCCAGAATTTCTTTCGAAAGTTCATCCATAATGTCGTCTTGAAGTCCCTCCAGGACTTCGTCTTGAAGTTTCTTTAGGATTTCGTCAGAAAGCTCCTCCAGGATTGAGTCCAGAAGTTCCTTAAGAATTTTGTCCAAAATTTCCTCCTGGATATCGTCCGGAAAATCCTACAGGGTATTGTCCAAAAGTTCCATTATGATTTCGTACAGAAGTTCCACCAGGATTTAGTTAGGAAGTTCCTCCAGGATGTTGTCCAGAAGTTCCTCCTGGATTTCGTGCGGAAATTCCTCCAGGATGTCGTCTAGAAGTTCCTCCAGGATTTCGTCTGGAAACTCCTCCATGATTTCTTCCTGAAGTTCTCCAGGATTTCGTCCGAAAGCTCCTTCAGCATTTCGTCCGGAAGTTCCTCCAGAGTGTTGTCCGGAAGTTCCTCCGGAAGATCCTCCAGAATTTCTTCCGAAAGTTCCTCCAAGATGTCGTCTGGAAGTCTCTCCAGAATTGTGTCCGGAGGTTCGTCCAGGGTTTCGTCCAAAAGTTCCTCAGGATTTCGTCCGGAAGTTCTTCCAAGAATACCTCCAGAAGTTCCTCCAAGATTTCGTCCGGAAGTTCCTCAAGGATGTTGTCCGCAATTTCCTCCAGGATATCGTCCGGAAGTTCCTCCAAGGTATCGTTCAAAAGTTCCTTCATGATTTCCTCCGAATGTTCCACCAGGAATTCCTCCGAAAGTTCATCCAGGAATTCCCCCGGAAGTTCCTCCAAAATTTCGTCCGGAAGTTCCTGCAGGATTTTGTCAAGAAGTTCTTCCAGGATTTTGTGCGGATGAAATTCCTCCAGGATGTTCCTCCAGCATTTCGTCCGGAAGTTCATCCAGCATTTCGTCCGAAAATTCCTCAGGATTTCATCCCCAAGTTCATCCAGGAATTCCTCCAGAAGTTCTTCTTAAACTTCTTCCGGAAGCTCTTCAAGGATTTTTTCCGGAAGTTCCTCCAGGATTTCATCCAGAAATTTCTCCAAGATTTCGTCCAAGAAATCCTCTAGCATTTCGTCCGGAAGCTCATACACGGATTCCTCCAGAAGTTCCTTCAGGATTTTGTCCGGAAGTTCCTCAAGAATTTCGTCCAGAAGTTCTTCCAGGATGTCGTCCGGAAGTCCCTCCAAGATTTCGCGCGGAAGTTCCTCCAGGATTTCTTTTGAAAGTTTTCCAAGATGTCGTCTGGCAGTCCTTCCAGGATTTGGTTCGGAAGCTCCTCCAGGATTTTATTTCTGAACGTACGGAAGTTCATCCAAGAATTCCTCCAAAAGTTCCTCCAGGATTTCGTCCGGAACAAGGATTTTGTTCGGAAGTTCTTCCAAGATTTCGACCGGAAGTTCCTCCATGATTTCATCCGGAAGATCCTTAGGATTTTGTCGAGAAGTTCTTCCAGGTTTTTTTTTTATATATTCCTCAAGGATATCGTCCAAAAGTTCCTCCTCGATTTCGTCCGGAAGCTTCTCCAGTCCAAAAGTTGCTCTAGATTTTCGTGTGGAAATTCCTACAGGCCTTCGGCCGGAAGTTCCTCCAGAATTTCGTTAGGGAGTTCTTCCAGGATTTCGTCCGGAAGTTCCTCCATAATTTCGTCCGGATGTTTATCCAGAATTTCGCCCGAAAGTTTATCCAGGGACTCTTCCGGAAGTTTTTCCTGCATTTCGTCCGGAAGTTGCTCCAGAATTTCGTTAGGGAGTTCTGCCAGGATTTCGTCCGGAAGTTCCTCCATAATTTCGTCCGGATGTTTATCCAGAATTTCGCCCGGAAGTTTATCCAGGGACTCTTCCGGAAGTTCTTCCTGCATTTCGTCCGGAAGTTCCTCCAAGATGTCGTCTTGAAGTTCCTCCACAATGTTGTCCGGAAGTTCCTTCAAGATTTCGTCCAGAAGTTCCTCCAGGATTTCGTCCGTAAGTTCTTCCAGGACTTCGTCCGGAAGCTCCTCCGGGATTTCATCCGGAAGTTTCTCCAGGATTTGATCCGAAAATTCCTCCAGGATTTCGTCCGACAGTTCCTCTAGGATTTTGGCTGGAAGTTCCTCCAGGATTTCGTCTGAAAGTTCTTCCAGCATTTCGCCCGGCAGTGCATCCAGGAATTCCTCCAGAAGTTTCTCCAAGATTTCGTCCGGGAGTTCTTCAAGGATGTTGTCCGGAATTTCCTCCAGGATATCGTCCGGAGGTTGCTCCAGGATTTCGTCAAGAATTTCCCCCAGGATTTTGTCCGGAAGTTCCTCCAGGATTTCGTTCAAAACTTTCTCAATGATTTCGTCAGAAAGCGGCACCAGGAATTGCTCCGAAAGTTCATCCAGGAATTCCCCCGGAAGTTCCTACAGGGTTTTGTCCGGAAGTTCCTCCAGGATTTCGTCCGGAAGTTCTTCCAGGGTTTCGTCTGGAAGATTCACACGATTTCGTCCAGAACCTCCTCCAGGATTTCTTCCAAATATTCCTCCAGGATGCTCCTGCGGTATTTCGTCCAAGTTTGGAAGGTAATTTTAGCATTTTCATATCATCCGGAAATTAGTTTTTAAATTCCAGGACTCTCCGGCGAAGCTTTCGATAAACATGATTCGACATGATTTTGATCAGAAATTTTTATTCCCGGCTCATTGATTTAAAACACCCTGTAAATAAGCTCAGAAAACTGTCAAAAAGCAAGCTTAATTCAAAATCTTACATTGGTCAATCCGTAGAGACTCCCCCCCCTCCCCCGTTAAAAAACTAAAATAAAATAAAATAAAATGAGCCGAAATTTTAGGATTGGGCTGATTTTAGCCAGATTTTAGAACCTTGTCCTAATTCTTTACTCCTTTTGAAGTGTATGAGAAAAAACAAAACAAAATCTGTATTGAAACCGATACTGCATTGCTTCTCAATAGCGCTACAGTTACTCGGCATGCACTTATACACTAAGGATACGGCTTATGCTACAAAAGATCTTATAATTGGTCGCAGTGGCACATCCGAACAGGAGTAAAAACCCAATGTGCATGATTTTTAAAAACACCTTGGTGTGCGAGGAAAGCAAAGCATTTTAGAATGATGAAATGGTGACCGATTTTCAGATAATTTTGGACCTTTAAAATTATTAAAATTAAACTTGACATGCTATTCTATTTTACCACAATATCATATTAAAAGCGATTCAGTTAATCACGTTTGACACACAACTGGCATCTTCGTTGTGGGCCTACCCAATTACAATCCTTTTACACCGAAGCGCAATTCAATAATTCACCACTAACGATACCCTTTTACCCCTGCTACTGCAACAAAAATAAAGTCTTGCCATTTGGAGCGAACACTTTTTAGAATGTGACTCTTCCAAAGTTCATCAAATTCCCCCAGTAGCCGTCCTCAAAAGAAGCTTCACGCCCCATTTGCGTTCGCTGCGGAATTAATTGACTCAATTTGAGCTTATCAATTAGCTTTGACCAGTGTGTCCTCGTCCGCGTCCAGTGGACCAACGTAACCGGCCTGGCAAGCTGACTGGTTTTCCGTTTTGAACTCAATTCGACTCAACCCTGCAGTACGGCCGGCTCCGGCGTAGCTTGATCCTTAACGACAACATCCTCGTCGAAATGAGGGTGACATTTTCCACTTTTCCTTCCGTTTTTTGTCTCACCCACTTTGTTCTGCTTTGGATAGAAAACGCAGCAAATTGAATTTCGCTGGCCTTTTCGGACGCATCGTCGAACACGAAAGTTAGCAAAATGGCAAAATTGAAGAAACCGGTCGGAGTTTTTTGGATGGCGCAAACGATAATTGCATCTTGTGGGGGGTGGCGGGGAATGGAGTTTCGTCTTGGAAAATGGCGCTCGTCGTTTTTTGCCTAATTGAAGACTAATTATATTTGGTAAAGTGGGGTTTTAACGGGGCCTTTATGCTTCAAATCCGAGGTTTACGACCGGAAGTGAATGAAATTTTTCGAAAGCAATAATGGATGCCTTTTGAAGATGATCTATTTCATTGGGTCCGGTGTGCTTTCAAGTGTGTGAAATTGTACTCGTTAAATTTGAAATCGAAATGGATTAATCCACCTCAATTGAAGGCCAAACTTATATAAAGCCGATGCAGCATTCGACATAATATTATTTACTGCTATTACATGATACTTTGTTCGATGATTCGTAATACGATTATTATGTAAAAATAATTCAATTATCAATTGTTGTAAAAATTACCCACATTTGTTTATTTTAATGACTTACGTTATTCATCAAGAAAGATAATGAAGTACAATTATGCAAGATATCAAATAGGCCTAATACTACACATTAGATTATATCTGAGGTGACGATGATTAGAAAGTCATTTGCACGCAATTTCTATTTACCTACATATCGATTTCAACTGGTTCAATATCCACTGCAGTTTGTGGCTTCTTTTCTATTCCAGCAAACACCGCACCGGTAGGAAACCATCATCAAAACGATCGATTGCAGTGTGAAAACTCCGAACAGAAAGAGTGCCGCAAACTCACAACAATCTGAGTTATTCCCTCTCACTTTCTCCTAACCAAAGTGCCACTCCTAGTAATAAATTTATGGTTGTTATTATTATTAGCACAAAATTTACATACAAATTGCGAATTTTATCAAAAGCCCAGAATTTTCGCGGTTGCCGACCGACCTACGGCGGATGGAGGCAAACCAAACCTGGGTAACATGCATTCGTTCACTTCAGTGTGCTGCTTGCTCGCCATCGCTTCGACACCAAATTTTCAGCAAGTGGATGTTGGTGAAATTTCTCTTTGTTTTTCCTGGACCCGGTGTAGAGGGATTTTGAAAAAATATTTGTTACCAAAATGGCTCAAATTGTCACTGTTGGACACGGTGTTGCTCTGAGGGGATATGCGGATTCAGTCCAGTAGTGCAAGTACAGCAATAAAAAAAAAGCCTGAAAATGCAACAATGCGAAATGTTCAAAATCGGATAATTCCTCCTCGAGTCATATCTTTCAACCTGAAGAAAATGTTAGTGTAGTCATCGAAATTGAAATTAAACAAAAAGATTCTTTTCTGCTCTTATCTGCCGTAATCTGCAAAAGTGAATTAACCGCCAAATTACAACATAGTGTATATGTACCTTAGCCTAATATGCTGTAGTTGTGCACATTTAGAATAAGATTTAGAATAAGATATTATATGGAATGTAAATCTCTCTTGCAGCTCTTATCTAAATTATTCCTACAGACGACTTGCTTACTTTTGGCTATTACGCCAAGTAGTCAAAAACAACAATCATTCTGCACAAATCTCTTATGGAATTTAGAAAATTTCACAAACTTCCGCGGGAGATTGTAGAAGTTGTGAACATCAATATAAAACTTGGGTTTGAAAAGTAAATTGTGCGCAATTTTTGTAGGAAATTCATTAGAATTTGCACGGGATTTAAAATAAAATGATTTTTTTTTTCGGAATTTCCACGGTAAGTTTGAGCCAAAATTATTTAGAACGTGATTTTTTTAAATTTTACACCAAACCGTTTTGGTATTTCAACGAAACAAATCGGATTTTTGAAAGAATTTCTTTGGCTTTCTACAGGGAATTCTTTGTATTGTCCAAAAATTTCATTTGGTCTAAGCGACATACGGCCGAAATGGTTTACTAATGGCCAATACCAATGGAATTATAATTAGGCCGAAAACGCACTGTAACACGTCGTTTGGCTGAAATGGTCGTTTGGCCGAATAGGGTATAAGACCGAAAATGTAGTTCGGCCGAAATGGTTGTTTGACAGAAAGGGCCATTTGTTCGAAAATGTCATTTGGTCCAACGACCAAATGTTGATTACTGAACGGATTATATGGTGAAAAAAATCCACCAGTTTGGCCAAATAGCATTTTCGGCCAAATGGCTTTTTAACCCTCTAAGACCCGGGACGAACGGATTTTTTTCAAATGGCTCGCATTCAGCACCTGATCGTCGGAATTCCTCGCGGTTTCGTTTGTGCTCAATGGGAATAGCTATATTTTTGCTCTGATACATTTTCAAATAGAAATTTTTGTTCAGGTCCGAGTTATTGCTAAAAATAAGTGTGCGCGGGGGTGTTTTTCGTATAATTCAAACATCTCTTCAATATTCTGGACGTGTTCATGCCCAAAATTTATCAAATCACCCATCAAACCAACCCAAAAAGATATTTGTAAAGATTTTTAGTCGATTCCGATGTTTTCACCATTTGAGTAGGGCAGGATTGACTGAATTCAGGGCCGCATTCAGGAATTACAATGGTAGAGTATGGGCTAAAAATTCAATTACAATGAAATTTGCATGAGTAATAAACATGCGGCTGCACAAATTTTACAAATCAGGAGTATTAAATATTTAATTTTCAATTGAAATTGACCTTCTGAAATTCTTATCAGGGCCGCATTTAGGGATCAAAATGGGGGTGACCAGGGACCATATCACCAATTGCAATGAAACTGGGCATGCGACTGCTCAAACTTCATGAAAACACATCAGGAGCTCAAAGAACTCTGTTTGAATTTGAAATTGACCTTCTGGAATTATGACCAGGGCCGGATTCAGGGGTGAAAATATGGAGAGCAGAGGCCATATCACCAATAGCAATGAAACTGGGCATGCGACTGCTCAAACATCATGAAAACACATCAGGAGCTCAAAGAAATCTGTTTCAAATGAAAATTGATGTTATGAAATTTCAACCAGGGCCGGATTTAGGAGTGAAAATGGGGAGTGCAGGGGCCATATCACCAATTGCAATGAAACAAGGCATGCGACTGCTCAAACATCATGAAAACACATCAGGAGCTCAAAGAAATCTGTTTCAAATGAAAATTGATGTTATGAAATTTCAACCAGGGCCGGATTTAGGAGTGAAAATGGGGAGTGCAGGGGCCATATCACCAATTGCAATGAAACAAGGCATGCGACTGCTCAAACTTCATGAAAATACATCAGGAGCTCAAATAATTCTGCTCGAACTTCAAATTGTCTTTTCGAAATTTTGACCAGGGCCGCATTCAGGGGTCCAAATGGGAAGAGTAAGGGCCATATCACCAATAACAATGAAACTGGGCAGTGGGCATGCGGCTGCTCAAACTTCATGAAAACACATCAGAATCTCAAAGAACACTGTTTGAATTTGAAATTGACCTTCTGAAATTTCAACCAGGACCGGATTCAGGGGTGAAAATATGGAGAGCGGGCCATATCACCAATAGCAATGAAACTGGACATGCGACTGCTCAAACATCATGAAAACACATCAGGAGCTCGAAGTATCCTGTTTGAACTTGAAACTGCTCTTATACAAGGAAATCCTATAGAAGTTCCTCCGGGAATTCATCCGGAAGTTAATCTAGGAATTCCTCCATGAATTCCTCCGGAAGTTCCTTCATGAGTCCCTCGGAAGTTTCTTCATGAATTCCTCGGGAAGTTCCGCCATGAATTCTTCCAGAAGTTCCTGCAGGAATTCCTCCGGAAGTTCCTCCGGAAGTTCCTCTGGAAGTTCCTCCAGAAGTTCCTCCAATAAATCCTCTGGAAGTTCCTCCAGGAATTCCTCCAGCAGTTCCTCCAGTAATTCCTCCGAAAGTTACTCCAGGAATTCCTCCGGAAGTTCCTCCAGGAATTCCTCCTGAAGTTCTTTTAGGAAATCCTCCAGAAAATCCTTCACGGATTTCTACTGAAGTTCCTCCGGGAATTCCTCTGGAAGTTCCTTCAGGAACTCACTCCTTCGGAAATTCTTCCAGGAATTCATTCGGAAATTCCTCAAGGAATTCATTCGTAAATTCCTCCAGGAAATCTTATAGAAGTTCCTTCAGGAAGTCATCCGGAAGTTCCTCCAGGAAATCCTACGGAAGTTCCTCCAAAAATTCCTCCATGAATTCCTCCGGAAGTATCTCCATGAATTCCTCCGGAAGTTCCTTCATGAATTCCTCGGAAAGTTCCGCCATGAATTCTTCCAGAAGTTCCTCCAGGAAATCATGCGGATGTTCCTGCAAGAATTTCGCTCGAAGTTCCTCCAGGAATTTCCCGGAAGTTCCTTATGAATTCCGTCGGAAATTCCTCCAGGAATTCCTTCGGAAATTCCTCCGGGAATTCCTTCGGAAATTCCTCCGGGAATTCCTTCGGAAATTCCTCTAGGAATTCCTTCGGAAATTCCTCCAGGAATTCCTTCGGAAATTCCTCCAGGAATTCCTTCGGAAATTCCTCCAGGAATTCCTTCGGAAATTCCTCCAGGAATTCCTTCGGAAATTCCTCCAGGAATTCCTTCGGGAATTCCTCCAGGAATTCCTTCGGAAATTCCTCCAGGAATTCCTCCGGAAATTCCTCCAGGAATTCCTTCGGAAATTCCTCCAGGAATTCCTTCGGAAATTCCTCCAGGAATTCCTCCGGAAGTTCCTCCAGGAATTCCTCCGGAAGTTCCTCCAGGAATTCCTCCGGAAGTTCCTCCAGGAATTCCTCCGGAAGTGCCTGTAGCATCCCTGCTACCATTGCGAATTCCCCATAATTCATCATATCCTAATTGCTCATCTGCAATTAAAGTATCCCAATTATCCAAATTGTCATAGCTCATCTGCTTAACAGATGCATACGTATTTCACGGTCATAAAACGGTAACGACCGATATTTGTTTGCTGCACATGCGAGAACTAAAATATTATTGTCTTCAACCGTTATACTATGAGCGCGTCGTTGTTCATTATGTTTATTATGGCTTTGGGTTATTCCAAATATTGCGCTACCCGAGTTCAAGGTAGAATAACTAGACGGTAACTAGACTTTAAATAGGTTAAGCGAAAATAAAGAGAGAGTCAGTCATTCATTCTAAGTTTATACGCTAAACTGCATGGTGTTTTTCTGTCCTAATGAAAGAACATCATTTGGCGACCCGTGATAAAAAGAACCGCATGCGTTCTTCTAAGTAGTGAAACAAAAAGTGTTAAAAATGACGTGGTTCGGCGACAATGTGATAACAAATAACATCACCGCGAACATCACCGCGAATTAAGTGCAGTGCTCGCGATCAAAACAAAACAAAAAACATTCGTTTGTTCGTAAATGAAAATGATAAAACTAGCCTGTGGAGTGCGAGGTTGTTGGCCAGTGTCAGTAACAACAACGGAAAGAATAACAATCACCACCGACAATTCGATCATCCGATCTGAGAACATCCCGATAATAGGAGTAGGAATTATTGCTGTGGCGTTGGTGCTACTATTCTGCTCAATCATCCTGAGGAAGACCTGCTCCAAACTAAGAGAGGCACATCGTGCGGATCAAAGAGAACCATAAACTAAGTACCACAATTACAACACTGCACAGGGGCGAACGGGCCCAAGGCACCCGGATGAAAGCAGTGTGACACCAAGACACCCGGATGGAAGCAGTGTAACACCAAGGGGCGAACGGCACAAGACACCCTTAAGGAAAAAACGATAAGTACATATTGATCCTACCTATGTAAAATAATTCTATATATAAAAGAAGTGAAAGCATTTAGATAGATAAATTTTAGAAATAAAAAACAGATGATTTGAACTGATTATTATACATACTTTTATATGATTATGGAATGGTTTGGATTCATATTCACTAAACTGGTCGTCTGAAAGATATTGTTTTTGATCCACTTGGTATTTTCGTATACTCTTTGACAGGTGTGTAGATACAGCACGAGTAAAATTTGGTAATCACAATTCACAAACGCAACATTAATAGGAAATTTGCAAAAAAAACTATTAGATACTTCTAAAATAAGTACTCGATCATCCAAAGTAAAATTCAAAACTATTACAAAACGGTAGTTATTTTAAGCCGCTTCAGGCCTTATATAATCAACAGCTCACCGAAAATTAAATTGCGAAATGAATTATTTTACTAAATCGAAACTGGTTGAATTTGATATAAAAACGGCAACAGCCTTAGTGCATTTTTATGATGGTAGCACTGAAAGGCTTGAAGCTTTTATTGATTCTGCTAGCTTATTAAACGAGCTAACTGCTGCAACACACAAGCAATTAGCTGCAAAATTCTTACGCACCAGATTAAATGGGAAAGCCAGATTAGGTTTACCTGAAACGGCAAATACCATAGAATTAATTATTGACAACGTAAAGCAGCGTTGTCAAGAGAAAATATCCCCCGACAGTATCATTGCAAAAATGAAAGCGATTAAGCAAAAGCAGTCAGTACAGACTTTCTGCGAGGAGTTGGAGAGCTTGACCTCCAAACTGGAATCAGTCTATTTAGATAGCAAAATTCCTGATGATGTAGCTTCCAGTATGGCAAGCAAAGCGGGCGTTGACGCGTTAATCAACGGAGTTAACAATGGTGATACTAAACTGATATTGAGGGCCGGAAATTTTGCCAATTTTAGAGACGCTGTTCTGAAAGTTATGGAAAACTCAGTTCCTAGCGCTTCGAGCGCTGAGGTCTTTACATTTTCTAGTAGGGGCAGAAATCTTAACAACGGATTTCACAGAAACAATAATCGGAGGAATTTCCAAAGAAACGTCCCTAGAGATTTCCAAGGTCTAGCCCAAAACCGGAATGGACGAAACTCGAACTATAGTCGAAATTTTAATGACAACTATAGTCGAAATTTTAATGACAATCGTAATCGCAATTATGACAACCGAAATAATATTCGAAACCACAATTACGACAACCTTAATGGTAATCGTAATTTTTATAATCATAACAGACATTATGACAATAACGGTCGAAATTTTGGTAATCGGAATAGAGATCGAAACGTTTATTATGCGGAAAACGATCAGTCGTCATCGGCACGTCCCCAGACCGAGACGAGCGAATGCACAGGGGTTGCTCACCCAAGAGCGTAAAAACTTGCACACCAAAGAACAACGTAAAAGTTTTTAATCTGGATATGCATTACACCAATTTTATTACCATAAAATTAGAGATGTGGCAAACCGTGTACCTTGATAGTTGACACGGGAGCAGATATCTCTATAATTAAAGAAAACAGCCTAAAACCACTTACGAATATTTACACGAAACACAAATGCATAATTAATGGCGTAACCAGTGGTAAGATTGAAACTATCGGTATCTCACATACCAATATGCTAATAGCTGAGAGTAAAATTCCGCTAACTTTCCAGGTAGTGGATAAGCAATTTCCAATTACAACGGATGGTATATTAGGTCGAGATTTCCTTGCGTACTACGGAACTAACATCTGTATGAAAACTTGGTTACTTTCGTTCGACTTTCAAGAAAAAACATTTGAAATACCAATCGAAGATAAGTTCAATAATAACTTCATGATACCGCCTCGTTGTCAAATCGTCAAACAGGTTGAGATTCAAGGAGTCAATGAAGATAGCGTCGTAATAGGCGATCAGATAAAACCTGGAGTATTCTATTCGAATACTATAATCAGTTCATCTGCAAAATTTATTCAAATAGTTAATGTAAATGAACACCCAGTTTCAATTCCTGATGATTTTCGACCGAAGATGATTCCATTGTGTAAATTTGAACGCAAATCACAAACGCATAAAGATAAGAATAAGAATGAAAGATTGGAAAAATTGGCGAAGGAAATTAAATTGGAGTCATTTCCCGAAGCAAATGAAAAGCTGAAGCAGCTTTGTTTTAAATACAACGATATTTTTGCCTTAGAAGGAGACACTATATCGTCGAATAATTTTTACAAGCAACGAATCTCATTACAGGAAGAAACTCCGGTCTATATAAAAAATTATCGAACCCCAGAGGCACACCTTAAGGAAATTGACACTCAAGTAAACAAAATGTTGAAAGATAACATAATACAACCTTCAACAAGCCCATTTAAGGACATAGTTGGAAGAGTACCACGATGGCAGCCAATATGGCACCGGACCTTCCACGGGCCAACCCCACACCTCCCGCACTCCTCTCCCTCCAACATTCAAATGCATCGAACAGCATCGAACAAAAGTTTAATATTCAAATTACTAACCTGTTCACAACATATTTCCTTACTTCCCGTGATAATGAACATGTTTCTTCAATGAATCCTATGTATTCCGGCTTGAATTGTAGCATAAATCAGCAGTTTCGTGCCAATTTAATAGCCGTTCGCGATTTGGTGCGTTCATCACTGCACTTCACTTCTTCTCAAAGGGCATTGGAAAAAACAATTTTTTACTCACTTCTCCGCACATGAGCAGCCCGAAACGTTGATAGAATGCAAATTAAACACCACTTTTTGGAATCACTCACTTATTTGAACCGAAAACTTAGTATAAACTGCTAGTTTTGCCCGAAAAAAACGATTAAAAACTGGTCGCGGAGCGAATGTAAACACCGCGGTGCACCGGCACCGGCAGCAGCAAACTAATAAGTAGGGTGGCTCAAAAAATGATTTTGCTTCACCACGCTCAGTTGATTATGATTTATAATTTGGGTGTCATCCAATGGTTTGGGCTGGTTTGAATAAAGGCTTACCGTGCGCAGGTCGTTTCAGGTTTGTATGACAGTTGATATGGTGAGGTTGAATTTAACATTATTCTGATTCTGGCACCCCGTCATTGGGCGATGGCGAGGGGCGAGACCATATGACTGGATGAAATATTTAAGAGCTTCAACTCCATAGACAATCCATATTGAATGGTCATTCCAATAGTTCGGAGTCGATTTTAATCGAGGTTGCGATTCTTTCGCATGATAATTAGACTTCTCAGAAGGCATCAGTGAAACGTGCAATTCAACAAAATACCCAGAATTTGTCTGTGATATCTATCGCACCAGGGGTAGATACTTCTAGTCTAGTCTAGTCTACACTATCGTACCAGGAGCAGATACTTCATACAAAAAGTGTGACATAAGGGTGAGTGGAGTATATAATGCTATATTTGCGTTACGTAATCAATGGATCTTTCCTGCGGTGCGGTTTTCGTTCACTGAAGTCTCTGGAATGTTGCTTTCAGCTATGTGGGTTCTCTTTTCGCCAGCGTTTGGAGAGAAAGCGCCGTAGCCAGTGTAATAAAAGGTTTAGTTTCCCATTCTAGTTTTCATACAGTTGTCTAGGGCCGAAAACCTCATTAATAAAGACAATAAAAAAATAGTTTTCATACAAACTTAAACCGGCTTGCGCTCAACCAGTTTTTGTTCAAATCGGTTTTTTGAGGACACTCGGAGCATGGGACGGAATCGAGTGAGCGTGGTGGTGCTGGGTCGTTTTTTGAACCACCCTACTAATATTCTTTGTTTTTTTGTAAATACGACACCAATACTACTACAGTATATGCAAGTTTTTATTGTACCAACACTATCAAAGCTTTGTTTTGGTACTCAACCCACCTTCACCTTAACTCTCCAATTTTACTGGTTCCTAAGAAATCAGAAACTGATGAAAAGAAATGGCGTTTAGTAGTGGATTTTCGTCAGTTAAACAAACGTATTATTCCTGACAAGTTTCCGTTACCTCGAATCGATGAAATTCTAGATAACTTAGGCAGAGCAAAGTTTTTCACAACTCTGGACCTTATGTCTGGATTTCATCAAATTGAACTTGATGAAAACTCTAAGAAAGCTACAGCTTTTTCAACGACGAGTGGGCACTATGAATTTAATCGACTGCCCTTCGGCCTAAATATCTCACCCAATAGCTTTCAAAGAATGATGACGATAGCCTTGAGTGGCTTACCAGCAGAATGTGCATTTTTATACATCGATGACATTATTGTCGTCGGGTGTTCCGTTAATCATCATATTTCAAATCTGGAAAAGTTTTTGAAAAACTGAGATTCTATAACCTAAAGCTTAATCCGTCCAAATGTAATTTCTTCAAAAATGAGGTTACCTATTTAGGACACCACATTTCAGAAAAAGGCATTCAACCTGACAAATCTAAATTTGAGGTGATTAAAAATTATCCTGTACCTACAAATTCTGACGAAGTACGTCGGTTTGTAGCTTTTTGTAATTATTATCGACGATTTATAGAAAATTTCGCAAATATTGCTTACCCGCTAAACAAACTATTAAGGAAAAATATGGTTTTTGATTGGAAGCCCGAATGCCAAGCGGCATTCGACACATTAAAAAGGAACCTGATTTCCCCACACATTTTGCAGTTCCCAGATTTCAAAAAGGAATTCATACTTACGACAGACGCATCTAAAACAGCTTGCGGAGCAGTACTTGCTCAGCGGCATGATAACATCGAACTTCCAATCGCATTCGCTAGTAAAGCGTTCACGAAGGGAGAATCAAATAAATCAACAATCGAGCAGGAACTAATTGCCATACATTGGGCAATCATGCATTTCAGACCGTACCTTTACGGCAGAAAATTTTTAGTCAAAACCGACCATAGACCTTTAGTCTATTTATTTTCTATCAAAAATCCATCTTCTAGACTCACCAGAATGAGAGTAGATCTCGAAGAATTTGTTTTCGAAATAGAATACGTTCAAGGAAAACTAAATGTTGGAGCTGATGCCTTATCTAGAATAAGCATGGACTCCGAAACATTAAAAAATATACAATTACTCATGGTACAGACCAGAGGGAGTAAAAAGAAACTTATCGACAGAAGTCAAAAGCCAATACCGAGTAGCAACGATACGCTTGAGCCTGATCAACTTAAAGCGTATGAGGCGTTGAATTTACGTGAAGTTTTTGATTTACCCAAACTCGTCATAGAAATCGAACGAGAAGAATTAAATGTCAGAAATATAAAGATACATATTTTCAATAAATCGAAAAACGTCAGCTAGCGACGTCGAAAGGTAAGCTCATACCTGAATATACAAACATCAAGGATATCCTAAAAGAAATCGAAAAAATGGCCACAAATATTAATATCGATACTTTAGCTCTAGCGCTAAATAACGATATTTTTCAGCTTATTAAACCGCAATTCTTCAAGGAGAACTGTGAACAAGAACTGAAACAATTGAAATATTTTTTTATATACCAACCACAAAGGGGTTGTAAAAGATGTAAATGAGCAAATGGAAATTATAAAAATGAATCATGACTTCCCATTAGCAGGACATGTTGGTATCAACCGGCTATACAAAAACTAAATAACCTGTATAGCTGGCCCAACATGCGGAAAATGATAAATAATTATGTCAAAAAATGTATAAAATGCAAAGAAAATAAACATGGAGTGAAAACGAACGAAAATTTCACAAACTACCCAACCTCAAAAAGCTTTTGATTCAGTTGCTATGGACACCATTGGACCTTTCAACAAATCGAATGCAGGAAACAGATATGCATTGACAATTCAATGTGACTTGTCAAAGTACGTTATTATTAAACCCATAATTGATAAGTCAGCAAACTCAATAGCGAAAGCATTTGTAGAAAGTTTCATATTAATTTATGGTGCTCCATCTGTCATCAGAACAGATCAAGGCACTGAGTACAAAAATGAATTATTTGAAAAAATTGCAGAATATTTGAATATAAATCAACAATTTAGCACACCTTATCATCCACAAACGATTGGAGGCTTAGAACGTAATCATCGATGTCTGAATGAGTATGTTAGGCAATTTGTTAATGAGTCTCAAACCGATTGGGACGAGTGGTTACCCTATTATACATTCTGTTATAACACAACACCTAATACTGATGTAGATTATACACCTTTTGAATTAATCTTTGGACGACCAGTTAGTTTTCCACAACAGGTGAACAACTCAATAAAATTAGATCCCTTATATAATCCAGACCATTACTTCCAAGAGTTAAAACATAGACTACAGAAAGCGACAATAACAGCAAGAGAGATTATAGCAAAAATAAAACTAAACGAATAAACCTTCAAGAAAATAAAGCTCACCCCATAAAAGTAGTAGTAGGAGATAAAGTAATGTTAGCTAATGAAAATAGAAGAAAGCTTGATAAAGTTTATAAAGGCCCATATGTCATCACAAACATACAACATCCTAATGTTACTCTGAAAGATAATAATGGTAATAGTACAGTGGTACACAAAAATAGAATTATCAAAATTTAAAAATAATCAATAGACAGGAAAGGATTGTAATACAATTATAAATAATCACACGTTAAGGGTTATCTTTAACTCTTTGTTAATAAAACCATCATCACTACATCACTATGTAAAAAAAAAAAAAAACACAGAAAATAACATTATCACAATGTAGAAAATTAGTTGTATGAATATTAACTACCATGAACCGAGGTTGACAATTTTTGCGAATAGCTACGCTATTCTTTCAAAGGGGGTAGGTGTAGCATCCCTGCTACCATTGCGAATTCCCCATAATTCATCATATCCTAATTGCTCATCTGCAATTAAAGTATCCCAATTATCCAAATTGTCATAGCTCATCTGCTTAACAGATGCATACGTATTTCACGGTCATAAAACGGTAACGACCGATATTTGTTTGCTGCACATGCGAGAACTAAAATATTATTGTCTTCAACCGTTATACTATGAGCGCGTCGTTGTTCATTATGTTTATTATGGCTTTGGGTTATTCCAAATATTGCGCTACCCGAGTTCAAGGTAGAATAACTAGACGGTAACTAGACTTTAAATAGGTTAAGCGAAAATAAAGAGAGAGTCAGTCATTCATTCTAAGTTTATACGCTAAACTGCATGGTGTTTTTCTGTCCTAATGAAAGAACATCATTTGCCTCCAGGAATTCCTCCGGAAGTTCCTCCAGGAATTCCTCCGGAAGTTCCTCCAGGAATTCCTCCGGAAGTTCCTCCAGGAATTCCTCCGGAAGTTCCTCCAGGAATTCCTCCGAAAGTTCCTCCAGGATTTCCTCCGGAAGTTCCTCCAGGAATTCCTCCGGAAGTTCCTCCAGGGCCGGATTCAGGGGTGAAAATATGGAGAGCAGGGGCCATATCACCAATAGCAATGAAACTGGGCATGCGACTGCTCAAACATCATGAAAACACATCAGGAGCTCAAAGAAATCTGTTTCAAATGAAAATTGATGTTATGAAATTTCAACCAGGGCCGGATTTAGGAGTGAAAATGGGGAGTGCAGGGGCCATATCACCAATTGCAATGAAACAAGGCATGCGACTGCTCAAACTTCATGAAAATACATCAGGAGCTCAAATAATTCTGCTCGAACTTCAAATTGTCTTTTCGAAATTTTGACCAGGGCCGCATTCAGGGGTCCAAATGGGAAGAGTAAGGGCCATATCACCAATAACAATGAAACTGGGCAGTGGGCATGCGGCTGCTCAAACTTCATGAAACACATCAGAATCTCAAAGAACACTGTTTGAATTTGAAATTGACCTTCTGAAATTTCAACCAGGACCGGATTCAGGGGTGAAAATATGGAGAGCGGGCCATATCACCAATAGCAATGAAACTGGACATGCGACTGCTCAAACATCATGAAAACACATCAGGAGCTCGAAGTATCCTGTTTGAACTTGAAACTGCTCTTATACAAGGAAATCCTATAGAAGTTCCTCCGGGAATTCATCCGGAAGTTAATCTAGGAATTCCTCCATGAATTCCTCCGGAAGTTCCTTCATAAGTCCCTCGGAAGTTCCTTCATGAATTCCTCGGGAAGTTCCGCCATGAATTCTTCCAGAAGTTCCTCCAGGAATTCATCCGGATGCTCCTGCAAGAATTTCTATCGAAGTTATCCCAAGAATTCCTCCGGAAGTTCCTCCTGGAATTCCTCCGGAAGTTCCTCTAGGAATTCCTCCGGGAGTTCCTCCAGGAATTCCTCCGGAAGTTCCTCCAGGAATTCCTCCGAAAGTTACTCCAGGAATTCCTCCGGAAGTTCCTCCAGGAATTTCTCCGGAAGTTCCTCCAGGAATTCCTCCGGAAGTTCCTCCAGGAATTCCTCCGGAAGTTCCTCCAGGAATTCCTCCGGAAGTTCCTCCAGGAATTCCTCCGGAAGTGCCTCCAGGAATTCCTTCGGAAGTTCCTCCAGGAATTCCTCCGGAAGTTCCTCCAGGAATTCCTCCGGAAGTTCCTCCAGGAATTTCTCCGGAAGTTCCTCCAGGAATTCCTCCGGAAGTTCCTCCAGGAATTCCTTCGGAAGTTCCTCCAGGAATTCCTTCGGAAGTTCCTCCAGGAATTCCTCCGGAAGTTCCTCCAGGAATTCCTCCGGAAGTTCCTCCAGGAATTCCTCCGGAAGTTCCTCCAGGAATTCCTCCGGTAGTTCCTCGAGGAATTCCTTCGGAAAATCCTCCAGGAATTCCTCCGGCAGCTCATCTATAAATTCCTCCGGAAGTTCCTCCTGGAATTCCTGCAGATGTTACTCCAGGAATTCCTGTAGAAGTTACTTCCGGAGGAATTCCTGGAGGAACTTCCGGAGGAATTCCTGGAGGAATTTCCGGAGGAATTCCTGGAGAATTTTCCGAAGGAATTCCTCGAGGAACTTCCGGAGGAATTCCTGGAGGAACTTCCGGAGGAATTCCAGGAGGAACTTCCGGAGGAATTCCTGGAGGAACTTCCGGAGGAATTCCTGGAGGAACTTAAGGAGGAATTCCTGGAGGAACTTCCGGAGGAATTCCTGGAGGAACTTCCGGAGGAATTCCTGGAGGAACTTCCGGAGGAATTCCTGGAGGAACTTCCGGAGGAATTCCTGGAGGAACTTCCGGAGGAATTCCTGGAGGAACTTCCGGAGGAATTCCTGGAGGAAGTTCCGGAGGAATTCCTGGAGGAACTTCCGGAGGAATTCCTGGAGGAACTTCCGGAGGAATTCCTGGAGGAACTTCCGGAGGAATTCCTGGTGGAACTTCCGGAGGAATTCCTGGAGGAACTTCCGGAGGAATTCCTGGAGGAACTTCCGGAGGAATTCCTGGAGGAACTTCCGGAGGAATTCCTGGAGGAACTTCCGGAGGAATTCCTGGAGGAACTTCCGGAGGAATTCCTGGAGGAACTTCCGCGGAATTCCTGGAGGAACTTCCGGAGGAATTCCTGGAGGAACTTCCGGAGGAATTCCTGGAGGAACTTCCGGAGGAATTCCTGGAGGAACTTCCGGAGAAATTCCTGGAGGAACTTCCGGAGAAATTCCTGGAGGAACTTCCGGAGAAATTCCTGGAGGAACTTCCGGATGAATTTCTGGAGGAACTTCCGGAGGAATTCCTGGAGAAACTTCCGGAGGAATTCCAGGAGGAACTTCCGGAGGAATTCCAGGAAGAACTTCCGGAGGAATTCCAGGAGGAACTTCCGGAGGAATTCCAGGAGGAACTTCCGGAGGAATTCCAGGAGGAACTTCCGGAGGAATTCCAGGAGGAACTTCCGGAGGAATTCCTGGTGTAACTTCCGGAGGAATTCCTGGAGGAACTTCCGGAGGAATTCCTGGAGGAACTTCCGGAGGAATTCCTGAAGGAACTTCCGGAGGAATTCCTGAAGGAACTTCCGGAGGAATTCCTGAAGGAACTTCCGGAGGAATTCCTGAAGGAACTTCCGAAGGAATTCCTGGAGGAACTTCCGGAGGAATTCCTGGAGGAATTTCCGAAGGAATTCTTGGGATAACTTCGATAGAAATTCCTGCAGGAACATCCGGATGAATTCCTGGAGGAACTTCTGGAAGAATTCATGGCGGAACTTCCCGAGGAATTCATGAAGGAACTTCCGAGGGATTCATGAAGGAACTTCCGGAGGAATTCCTGGAGGAACTTCCGGAGGAATTCCTGGAGTAACTTTCGGAGGAATTCCTGGAGGAACTTCCGGAGGAATTCCTGGAGGAACTCCCGGAGGAATTCCTAGAGGAACTTCCGAAGGAATTCCAGGAGGAACTTCCGGAGGAATTCCTGGAGTAACTTCCGGAGGAATTCCTGAAGGAACTTCCGGAGGAATTCCTGGAGGAACCTCCGGAGGAATTACTGGAAGAACTTCCGGAGGAATTCTTGGGATAACTTCGATAGAAATTCTTGCAGGAACATCCGGATGAATTCCTGGAGGAACTTCTGGAAGAATTCATGGCGGAACTTCCCGAGGAATTCATGAAGAAACTTCCGAGGGACTCATGAAGGAACTTCCGGAGGAATTCATGGAGGAATTCCTAGATTAACTTCCGGATGAATTCCCGGGGGAACTTCTATACGATTTCCTTGTATCAGAGCAGTTTCAAGTTCAAACAGGATACTTCGAGCTCCTGATGTGTTTTCATGATGTATGAGCAGTCGCATGTCCAGTTTCATTGCTATTGGTGATATGGCCCGCTCTCCATATTTTCACCTCTGAATCCGGCCCTGGTTGAAATTTCAGAAGGTCAATTTCAAATTCAAACAGTGTTCTTTGAGATTCTGATGTGTTTTCATGAAGTTTGAGCAGTCGCATGCCCACTGCCCAGTTTCATTGTTATTGGTGATATGGCCCTTACTCTTCCCATTTGGACCCCTGAATGCGGCCCTGGTCAAAATTTCGAAAAGACAATTTGATGTCCGAGCAGAATTTTTTGAGCTCCTGATGTATTTTCATGAAGTTTGAGCAGTCGCATGCCTTGTTTCATTGCAATTGGTGATATGGCCCCTGCACTCCCCATTTTCACTCCTAAATCCGGCCCTGGTTGAAATTTCATAACATCAATTTTCATTTGAAACAGATTTCTTTGAGCTCCTGATGTGTTTTCATGATGTTTGAGCAGTCGCATGCCCAGTTTCATTGCTATTGGTGATATGGCCTCTGCTCTCCATATTTTCCCCCCTTGAATCCGGCCCTGGTCATAATTCCAGAAGGTCAATTTCAAATTCAAACAGAGTTCTTTGAGCTCCTGATGTGTTTTCATGAAGTTTGAGCAGTAGCATGCCCAGTTTCATTGCAATTGGTGATATGGTCCCTGGTCACCCCCATTTTGATCCCTAAATGCGGCCCTGATAAGAATTTCAGAAGGTCAATTTCAATTGAAAATTAAATATTTAAAGCTCCTGATTTGTAAAATTTGTGCAGCCGCATGTTTATTACCTCATGCAAATTTCATTGTAATTGAATTTTTAGCCCATACTCTACCATTGTAACCCCTGAATGCGGCCCTGAATTCAGTCAATCCTGCCCTACTCAAATGGTGAAAACATCGGAATCGACTAAAAATCTTTACAAATATCTTTTTGGGTTGGTTTGATGGGTGATTTGATAAATTTTGGGCATGAACACGTCCAGAATATTGAAGAGATGTTTGAATTATAGGAAAAACACCCCCGCGCACACTTATTTTTAGCAATAACTCGGACCTGAACAAAAATTTCTATTTGAAAATGTATCAGAGCAAAAATATAGCTATTCCCATTGAGCACAAACGAAACCGCGAGGAATTTCGACGATCAGGGGCTGAATGCGAGCCATTTGAAAAAAATCCGTTCGTCCCGGGTCTTAGAGGGTTAACCAAGCAACTTTTGCGGCCAAATGGCCAGTCGGCTATTTCAGCTTAATAAAATTATCGACCAGATGGGTTTTGGCCTAATGGCTAGTGACATGACACAGTGGCGTAGCCACTGGTTTTGGGTATAACCCCCCCCCCCCCCAAAGACAAAATTTTTGGAAGAAATTTTTTTTTCGAAAATAAAATGTTCAGAAACCCCCCCCCCCCCCCCCACCAATTTTCTGGCTACGCCACTGACATGACATATTCGGCCAAACACCTTTCGGCCTTGTGTCTATCGGCCAAATGGCCCTACCTATCGTTTGGCAGGAAGCGAAATTACATTAGGCTATTTGTCCGAAACGGCATGAAGTCGAAAATGGTTTGACCGAAAATAACATTTGGCGGAATAAAAAAACAGCCGAAAAGCCCATTCGGCTGAATTGGTAATTTGACCGAAAAAGTTGTTTGCCCTAACAGTTTATTTGGCAGAAAGAGTCATGGCACGAAAATGCCCTTTCCGCAAAACAAATATTCCAGCCAAAAGGAATTTTCTGCCAAACAAACCTATTCAGCTAAACGGCTTTTTTTTTGGAAAAATGACCAATTCAGCCGAACTAACGGGCTTGGTAGTCATATGGCTACTGCTTCTGCCTCATACGCAGGAGGTCATGGGTTCAATCCCAGGTCCGTTCCATTCTTCTACTTTGTATCTTTCTCAATATTTCTCATGTTCTAGCAATCGCTAGATCTGGTAATGGACTTCCATTCCGTTTCCATTTTCAGTCCTATACTCAACTTGACTATTCTAGTAGTAGCTGCTAGAATTGGAAATGACCGAAAAAGCTGGTTTCCTACATCCAATAATAAATTATATCAGTTGCTTTTTCCTATCTGTCACATTGGCAGCTCGTTAACCAAGACGGACCTCTGCCTCTCGAACCTAACCCAAAAATTCCAACAAATTCCGCATGAACTCGTGGCAAGTGCAGAGGTATATTTGGCTTGCAGTGAGCGAGTGATTGCATCATCATTTCCTTCCCTTTCCCTACATTGACTTGCATTCTGACGTGGCAGGCGCCAGTGTGAGCTAACAAATGAGATACCCAGTACTTGTACATTGAAGATGAATGCTAGTCCCAAGCAAACATCTGTTGGTTCTCTGTGCAAGAACAGCTGATCTGGACATAATGGAGTAGCAACTACGGGCAGTCAATCAAGCTTAAGATCAAAATAACCAATTCAGCCGAACGACACTTGCCAAATGACCAAATTGACAAGCCATCCCGGCTTAGCCCTCCCTAGAAAAAAGTTAGCCCCCTTAGGATATGATAAGTTAGTTAGCAGTGAAAATTTACTACCTATAGCATAATGAATTGCTGAAAAAAAAGTTAAAGATAAGAGAGGTATCTCCCATTTTCAGTCTATCATTATGAAATGAGTGGAAGACAAATGAGTTTTTTTTTCCATTTCTGAGAGATATTCCTGCGTGGCAGTAAAAATGCACTTGTTGTTAATTATGAAAAGGCAATATCTAAATGATTTAAAAGCATCAAAGTAAGATTAATATGAACAACAACGGAGAGCCACCAAAATATCAATCAAAGCAAACGTGATACTTTGCCAGCAGTCAAAGACATGTGGTCAACCATCACGGACTGGAGTGACAGTTTTCCAGCAGACTTCCGCTCGCCTAGCAGCATGATAATTTCTACAGATCCCATCAGCATCCGAGAAGAATTCTCTTTGGAATCTCTAAAGAATTCCTTCCAGAATCATCGAAGTATTCCAACCGGAATCCAGAAGAATTCACACTGGATTCCTTTCGGTATCGTTAAGAGATACCCTTCATAATTCATGGAGGATTTGCTTCAGAATCTCTCGTTAATTTGCTTCGGCATTCCTCCGGAGTCATTCGATAATTTGATTCGAAATCGTTCGGGGATTTGCTTCGGAATTCCTTGACGATTTGTTCTAGAATCCTTTGAATATTTATTTCTGAATCTCTCGACGTTTTGCCTCATCCCTGAATGATTTGCTTTGGACTTCCCTGATGATCGGAATCCTTTTGACGATTTGCTTCGAAATCCCTCGAAGAATTGCTTCGGAATCATTCGACAATTCGCTTCAGCGTACATCGACGGTTTGCTTCGGAGTTCCCATAATTAATTTCGGACTACTTCGTAGAAGTAAATCGTACTTCTGAATCCCTTGAAGGTTTGCTTCGGAATCCTTCAACAATTTCTTAAACATACCTGAAGGATTCCCTTCGGAATCGCTGGAGAATTCTTTACGGGATCTCTGGAAGATTGATTCGGAGTCCTTCGACGATTTGCTTCTACATCCCTAGAACATTACCTACGAAATGTATGAACTTTCACGGTGGAGCTCCTGGAACTTTCCCGTCGGAATTTCTGGAATATTCTCGTCGGAACTCCTGGAGGATTCCATTTGGAATCTCAAGAACATTCTCATTGGAATCCCTGAAACATTTCCGTCGGATTCACTGGAACATTCCCGATCAAATTCCTGAAATATTCCTGGAAGTCGAAATTCCTGGAGGATGGAGGATATTCATAAGATTCGCATTGGAATCCCTAGAACATTACTGTCGGAATCCCTGGTGAATTGCCTTCAGAATCCCTGGAGGTTCCCTTCATATGGAAGCTTCTCGTCGGAATCCCTGGAGGATTGCTGCATTTTTTTTTCGTTTGAGATAGATAGAATATTTATGAAATATGTAAAAATTTCCATTGCCTACCGGTGGGAACCTGACTGCAACCCGTCACATATTGTTATTGCAGTGTGCGGACAAAGCCGACCGCTACTACACTTAGACGCAAAGCCATACGCTATCAATTTGAGTCGTTGTAGTAATCATCGGCTGGTAAACAAACATACTTCGATACTATGGGCTACAGCAGAAAGCACATGCTTGAGAAAAAAGAATATGGATGCGTGTGATTGATCCGCAATTGCCTTAGGTTGTTAGACCGTTTTTATCACATTGCTTGATGAGTGCGTGTTGTTTTATTCTCAGCTTGCACATACTTGCATTGATTGGCTGCCACCCAATCACTCGTTGGCGCATCTTACCCAGCACTATGAAGCCGGTTCCCAGCTCGTTGGTGGTGCCACAACTTTGGTAGAAGGTAGCTGCTCGATGCCCGCTCTTCCACACTTTCTGTCCTGTCCAGCAAATTTCCTGCAGCGCCACGACGTCGAAGTTGCGGGGATGTAATTCATTGTAGATCATCCTGTCGCAACCTGCGAAATACTTAACACGAGATTAGAAATACAATAAACATAAAAAATAGTACCTTTTCCAGGATCAATTCGAGAAAAAAAAAATATTATCATTCACAGTCAAATAAATATATGTACAATGAAGATAATCAAAAGTCTAACCTCGTGCTCTAAATCATTTTCAACTACATATCGTTTTGATTTAGTTTTTAAATTATTTGGAGAATTGCATCCCATATCTCGCTATGGAATTTTTTCCGTGATTCTACTTTTTCTTTTTAACTTTTTAACTTTAACTCTCTTAGCGTATTGAACGATAGAGTAAGATGTGTGTGATACATTATAAGAATCATAAAACATGAATTTTTCAGAAGTTTGTTACTTTGAGAGATCTCTCATATAGATATAAATAATGTTGATGATGAGTTGCCAACGTTTTGATCCGGGGGCTTGAATCTTCATCAGGGCTTGATATATAAAGAACCAACGAACCGATTATGACTACATATGTATATGTATAGAAGTGGACGATGAAGAGGAGAGAAGGGGACTTCACCAAAAACGTTTTTTTTTTCATGCTCTGATTCCAATAAGGTACCCCGGGGCAAGTGAAAATACGGGGTAAGTGGGTACTATGGCTGCCGATTAATCGGTGAATGTTTTTAATGGTAACAATGTTCTAGAAAGATGAAGCAGAACTATCAACGAATTCACCTGACACAAAAATATTTGGAATCAAAACCATTTTCGGTACCATACTAATGGTATTGCTTAATCATGATTTAAAACTACCGCAAAAACTATTACTTTTATTTTAATTAAATAGATTTCCAACAAAACAGTCGTTTCTAAATTCATCATTGATGTGGAAAGTGAATATTTTGAGCTTTTTAATAATTGTGTGACATCGAAAACGATTTAAAAGCTTTGATTAAAGCCAAAATCTGCAATTTTCACTTGCCCTTGAGTTTTAACATACATGGGGCAAGTGGGACATATTTGAACAACATTTTCAATGGAGCCATTTCACTTGCTTTTAGATTGTTGTCTAGTGAAAAATAACTTCGACATTTATATATCATATGGATCTGAATCAAATGCAGTTGATATCGTTGGTTTCGTTGTTAAGAAGTAGTGTACAGTTGATTTACCAAATGTGTATTTTACTTTCTGAAAATTATCTCCCGCATGGAAAAGAGCAATGGTTATAACTATGCGAAATTTTCCGTTTACAGTGCAAATAATCTATTTATTCTACAATAGATCAACAGGTTTTGTCTTGTGTTTTGTTATTTTCAAACTTCGCATCAGATTTACAGATTTTCAGATAAATAAAGTGCTTAAGACATAAATTGGCCATTTCGTTCTATTACAAATTTATAACACTGTGCATCGCCTGAATAAAAACGTTCCTTTTAAAGTTCTGTTTTATGTAATACTTTGTGTTCTAAACAGAGAAACATTCATTCGAAAAGTGAACAAAAATTTGCTTATTCTTTCCATGTAAGAAAGTAAGCTAGTGGAAAGCCAGGCAACAGCCAATTAAGCAGTAAATCGGCTGTTGTCTTGTTTTATGTCTGCTAACATTGTAATCCCTTTTTTTTTGAAGAAACAAAAGTCTGACAAGCAATAAACCTGCATCTATGATCTTAAATACTACTCAGAAATAACATGAACATTATATCTACATTCTTCAAATTAGTTTCGTTCGAAAGTATAAAGAAGAATAGGTCCCACTTGCCCCGTTTGAAGGGGTAAGTGGGTCCCACAGGTAAATTTATTTCTTTCACTACCAAAAATGTTTGTAGCTGAATAAATAGCTTACAACACTTCTACACTTCAACAACGGAAGCATATAATGATGTATCCGTGGTTAATGTCCTGAAATACCCTGTTTTCTAAGTATGCGTTAACAATTTTGTTGAACTAGCGTTTTTTTAGGTCCCACTTGCCCCGGGGTACCTTATGTCTAATCTTCTTCTTCTATATACATAAAAATTAATGTCTGTCTGAACCTTACTCCGAAACTACTGAACCGATCGGCGTGAAAATTTGTATGCAGAGGTTTTTGGGGTCGGGGAAGGTTCTTAAGATGGTTCGAGACCCCTCCCTCCTTTGGAAAGGGGGACTCCCATACAAATAAAAACGAAATTTCTACATAACTCGATTACTAAGCGGAGAATAAATCAATTTTAGGCGAAACGAAGTTTGTCGGGTCTGCTAGTATTACATACAAATATAATTACTTTGAATTGCTGTCCCCATTTCATACAAACTAAGTATAGTCGCCATCGTTACATCAGTTACTCATCCTGCTGGTAGTTCAGCAGTCCACTTGAACCATCGCATTTCAGTTATTACCGCAAAAATATAGTAATCAATCCTCATCCAACGGAACCAGAAAAGATGACGAGTGGAATGATGAAAACACCATCAAATAAACAGTTACTCGCTAAAGACTGCTTGAAAAATTAAACAGCACTGAATTGGATGAATGGCATGATGGATCACATCGTGTAGGGCGGTATTAACCCACTAAGGTTGTCGACAATTAGTGGCGGACTCCGCTCGGTGCTCCAAGAAAAACTATTACGAAAGAGACTGCTAGAAAGGCATCCTCCACGGCAAAAAAAGGAAACGTAGCAATATGGAGTCATTCAATTAAACTAATGGTAAGCGGGAGCATACATTCGCAGTGTTTTTGGATTTCCCTCGAGAGGATTTGATTAATTATCCCACTGTGAATACGAACTGAATACGAAAGTCTGACAAAATAGTGGAGCGCGAGTAATAAGCAATAACGATGCCACAATGCAGGGAAAAATACATTAAGTGCCTGCTATTAGTGTCTTTTCTTAAGGGGGAACACAGATTGGCATCAAATCTATATCTATATAAATAAAAACCAATCTATGTATGTATGTTCGCTAACTACTTCTGGCCGATTTCAACCAAATTTTGTACACACATTCTCTATCCTCAGGGGAAGTTAACAAAGGGTGTGGGACGGTCATTTGAAAAAAGACGGAGCGTTTAGTTTTGAAAACGAACAATTCTGTGTAACTTTCAACTCCCATGACCGATTCCATTGTGGTATTGTTTAGTTATCGATCAACTCAACCCTTCATCGAAATCATGGTTTGTCCAGTGAGAAGCAATGATTAATGTATTTCCTCCTGGATGGTGAATGTGATCCCATCTTTAAAAACAGACGTTTGACCCGGAATAAGACATCGGTGTATGTTTTTCCTTCTTTATAGAAATAGACGTTTGCCCGGAAAAATGCGATTTTAGGTTTGAACCCCTTTCAAAATCAGTCAATGTTTTCAAATGAAATCTGCCTACTTTTAATCAAATGATGAAATATTAATAAGAAAACACAATTATCATGTTCACCAATTGGCTTATTAATTTCCCGATTGTGAAAGAACTGCGGATCAAATTATCAACTCCGAGCAAGGTCGGGTACATACAGCTAGTCACTACACAGAAAAATTAAAGAACCTAAAAAAAAGTTTAAAGAACTCAACTTTGATTACGAAGTTCAAATTTTAAACTCAAAAGTAAGTAGTTTTCTCACTCACTCATGAATGATATTATAAACAAAGAGAGCTGCATCGACCCAACGTGTGCTATTCCGTGGAAGAAGCCAAATTTGAGTTGTTTTCACCATAGTCTCGGGTGAGTGAAAATAGCATAAACTTGAGTTGGTGAAACTTCATAGTGGGTGAAAATTCAACACGAGACTAAAGGCAAAGTACTCACCGGATTTTTTCGCATTTTACTTATTTTTGGCTTCTTCCACGCAAGGGCGGATTTGAGTGAAAGGACCCATAATGTGAGTTGTTTCGCTGTTCCATGTACATAAATCCGCATTTTTTAAATGAGTGTTTGTGGTATTTCTTGGTGTTGCGCTATCACACTATCACTAATCACAATTTTTCAATGGACGGAAAGAGACAAACGATACACCGCCAGTGGCCAACGTTTCTAGAGCCTTAAATACATTTTTTGTACTTCCGGGAAAAAAATGTTCTCAAACTTATTTTGCATTGATTATAAAATGATTATTAAAAAAAATTATATTATTAAAAGACTGGTTGAAAAAATATTTCAAACAATAGAAGAATAACCGACTATTTTCAGTTGGCAATTTTGTAGCGTTGTGCAGATATGTTATAAGGTCTAACAGCATTGAAGCATACGAATTATATTTAAGTTTGCTCTCCAAATTTTGCGATGCGGCTTTCTACCGTCAATTTACGTCAACTTGCGTCTCTGAGAGCTTCTGTCAATGCCAACTACAGCTCATTCATTCCAGAATAGGACGTATTCATACATTCCGGGTGCTGTTTGCTCTGCAGCACTAATCATGTTTTCCAGTCGAAAAAGTAGATTTTCTATTCCTATTCCAAATTCAATGGACGAAAAGTTACCTACATTCATGCTTGGCCCGTCCCGCCCCACACAGCATCTGATGACTTTGAATAGCCGTAGTCCAGGATACCAACGCAACAAACGAACGTTTCATGTACCTACTGTCGAATGCTGAAGTGCTGTCGCTCGTGTCTATCGGTCGGATTCCTACTCGATGTGGCACCGCCCGGTTTGTCCCTGCAAGATGATAAAGATTGAAGATGGAGAGAATTATTTAATTTTGCATAATTTCCTGTCACGAATAAATCTTCATTTTGCGACTCGGCTCCTGTTGGCTTTGATCCTCTATCTTTCCACAACGGTGTCCACAGCCAGTGTCGTCCTTGGAGAAGACCCGTCGAGCGTGATAATGTTTTCGCCTAATGGGAAGCACTTCCGGAGAAAAAGGAAATTGCGGTTGTTGTCGTTGCCAGTGGTGTTCGGGTGTGGGCGAGTGCTATCAGGAAGGACATAATCGCTTGGAGTAGATTTTTTTTTCTTTGAAAAAACTTACCGAAACCGATGCGAAAATGGAATGTTACATCAAAGCGAGGATCGCTGATGCACTGAAAATAGCTTATTGAGGTCGGAATAATTCATAATAGTAAAAATATGAAAATACATTATTCTTTGGATGGAGTCGAATGTAGAGTCAAGTCATCCAGAAGCGGAATTGAATTAAGAAGGTTCTTCACTACCTTTTCGATTCAATTTCGCTGAATTGACGTGTTTTCATGATTTATATTATTTTTCTTTTAATCAGCTTTATATAATGAGGTGGAATAACAAGTGTATGGTCTGTGCGTATGTTTTTTTTTTAATCTTTTGTTTATTTGGCGTTTAAGGGCCGAAATCAAGTTCAATAATACATTTCTTGATTCCTATACATAGTGTTACTTTTAGGGAACGAGAAGACCAGCGGTTTTTTCGAGGTTAAGAAATACAACAATACAGTAGAAAATGTAAGAAATTTAGAGTGCTTAAGTAGTTACCATACTGATATTCACACAGCTGAAAGCTGTTTCACAACCGTAACGAGACAAACTTTTTCTTGGGAAACAATAGCAAGAGAAAGGTATACGAAAGGGATTACAAACAGACTTTGAAATGGACAACATGAAAGAGACATTCGTAATAGGGTACGACAAACTAGGGAGTTGGACGACACATGGTTCGAATAAAATAACGTCACATATTCATTTTTTTTAATCCATTCTACACCTGCAAGCAAGTTGAATGCAGTTATCTACCCAACTCCCAGCTTGTCCATTTCTGTTGCCACACCCAACCAGCGGATGGCAGATTTTAATACAGTTCTGCATAAGAAGCTTACAGAAACTGTATAATAATTATTATAATTGGGCATATACAATTTCAGATGTTTTTAATACAATTATTGTATTGAAATAATACAGATTTGTATAATTTTAATACAATATTTGTATAAAAATCACACAGAATTGTATATGCCCAGATTTTACACAATAATTGTCAGATTTGTTTTTTGGGTGCAGCTGACCAAGGTTTCCTGACTAAAGGCTTCCCCAGACCTAAGCGATTTCATTGCCGCGACGGCGACAACTAGTCGCCGCGATTCTATCGTTTGATCGCTGCAGGCAATGTTCTCTTTACGCTTCCATACCAACGGCGACAGAATCGCTGTCGCCAAGCTATAGAATCGCGTCGCAACTGTCGCGTCGCGTGTGTTTGGGGGAACCTTAACTCAGGGTTCGGATTTCTCACTCACTCACGCGACAACAGATCACTCCACCATTCATTTTATCCGGATAAATTACAGTGCGATAAACTCCGGCACAAGCGATGGTGCGAAAAATTGTGATCCTTCTTCCCATGTTTCGTGAAAATCAAATGCTGCTTACTTTGCCTCTCCAAGCTGATTGAATCTGACGATGCGCCACGATAAGCAAAAGGTTCAATACAGCAGTTTTTCCCCTCGCTTTCAATCAATTCATATGGTGGCGTGGTTATAGTGGGCGCTCTAAATATTTTAAAATTGTTTTGGGTTCGAATCCCGTTGCGGTCTTAGATTTTTGTTAATATGCTTGTAAAATTTATCTGGTGAGGCGACGAGAAGGAAAATTTGTGGATTAAAATTAAATTATCCGGCGAGCCGCCGCTCACGAATTTATCACCCGTCATTCTATCCGAATAAAAATGTTGTGTGAGAATACTTCTTCGCTGAGGGACCATGAAAAATCACACTCCGCTAAATGGATTAATCGCAGGTTTTTATTCATATGAGTGAGAATTCCGAAGCCTGCTAACTAGTGTACAAAATCCATCGAAGGTGCGCCCACCTTAGTCAGGAAGTACGCTTTCTCATTCCCCAAGATCGAGCAATGAGAAGGGACCCAAGCCACGATGATTATGAATGACTGATAGGGCTGAAGCATGCTTGAAGAGAGCTTTCCGTATCCCAGTTAGAAGATACGCCGAGTGCCTTGTTTTGACGGAGCTACCTCCAAGGAACTTAGAATGCCAGGGAAGATAAAGAAGTGGTCAGGAGGAAGGGTTGCAATATGATCAAGTGAATAGTTTACAGCTGCTAGCTCAGCTGTAACTGATGGTACATCCAATACAAGTTATTGGGACATTCTTTGCGTTTTGTATCAAATCCCGCATGTAAACTGCTGAGAAAGTGTTATACTTGTGATGCCAGCTCATTGCAACCCTTAAGCTGCCGGGATGAATCTTGACAACTTAAAACAGCTCGTTCTCGGTCAATCCAGCTAAAATGCAACCAGTTTTAACTGTAACTGTGGCACCCAGGCTATTGACATCCTATTGTTTAGCCCATCGCCAGATCGTAGCCAGGATGTCCCGGGCTATATTTTTTTTCCATACTGCGTTTCAATGATGACAGCGGGCTATGTCTATTGATGATGATGACACCACGCTTGTCACCGGCTCGGTGGCACCCCTGTGTGATGTAAATATCTCCTGCCATGCAACACCCCTGTACCATCTGTCAGACTGGGATTGTGAGAAATATGTTAATGTTGTGTGTAGCTTTTGAGTGTGTGATTATGTTTATATTGTATGTGGATATTGTGTGAATAATAATAACAGTTTGGGCGACGTAAATTACACATATAAATTGTTTCTGCAAATCATCCGAATACTCCGAATATTGAGGGTTTAACAGTGGCGATGAGGACGGTACTTTGAACCTGAAATTCACAAGTTTGTATTAAAGAAGTGATCGGCGTTTTAAGAAGCTTGAAGGAAATAAAGCTTATCACGAAGGCGATTTTGTTATTGATTCGTCACAAACCAAGTAACAGGTATGTAGTTTGAAAATACGATGATATTTGAGTTCCACTATTAAAAGTGTCTAAGCAAAAGGCTTAAATGCCGAAGAGATGGATTTATGTTGATTAGTGGCTTAGATGCCGATGAAGATGAATTCAATTCCGTTAGTTTAAATGCCGAAAAATTAGGCTTCAATGCCGTTCAAATTATTGATTAATTAGTACATGGTAGTAAAAGCAAGAGTACTTCAGTGGGCATTTAAGCCCCGTTATTGGAAATGAAAAAAATGCATGTAAAGTTGTAAATATTTAACAGGACGATGGATAAATGGGAAATCCAACAGTTTGTCTTTAAAGCACTGGCTCAGAATGAAATTCGAGGCCAGTGGATCCGCTGGAAGCGTAATTTCGAGTACGTGTGGAGAGAAAGATCAAACCAAATTGAAATTCTTATTGCTGGCGCGGGCAGGTCCAGATATCCAAGAAGTGTTTCAATCCATTCCGGATGCTGACGTTGATGAATCTGATGATGTTAGCCCATACAAAGTTGCATTATGCAAGCTTGATGAGTATTTTGCTCCGAAGAATCATGATTCAATGGAGCGAAATATATTCCGGACGCTCAAACCTGAAGCCGGGGAAAATCTTGAGAAGTTCATGCTGCGAGCTCGTGAGCAAGCAAATAAGTGTGATTTCGGTAAAACGCAGCAAGGGAGCCGTGATATATGTGTTATAGACAAAATTATATTAATGGCTCCTCCGGATTTGAAAGAAAAGCTTCTCCAGAAGGACCAATTGTCTCTAGGTGAAGCGTTTAAGATTGTTTCATCTCATCAATCAGTAAAATATCAAGCTAGAAAAATGGTAACACCGGGACCTTCTGGAGTATCAGCATTCCAGTATGTCGGAGGGAGTGTGAACCGTGTTTTTGGTGATCAGTCTGGGCGGGTCGCATTAGAATGCTCTCGTTGTGGTCGTAGAGGTCATTTAGGAAACGACCCAAAATGCCCTGCTCGGGATAAAGAATGTGGTTACTGCAAGCGAGTTGGTCATTTTGCCAGAAAATGCAAAACTGCTAGTTCGAAAAATGCGGTGAGTGATACTCAAAGGAGATAAGATAAAAGGCCATTTTTTTTTTTTTTTTTTAACTAATTTTATTTGCTAATTATCTAATACATGCATTCATCTCTTAGACTAGGTGTTCCGTGTTTTCTTAACACTATCATCCTTATTTGCTATGTTACGCTTTTAGTTATTATTAATACATTTCAATTGCCTCTGGCAGTTAGAATTTTTCCTCTGGTTGAATTGAACCATGTAGGAATTACAATGTTTTCAACTTAAACTAAACTAAACCTATTTTATACTAAGGGTACAAGGAGTTAATCGTTGCAATAGAAGATTGCAACGATTTTTGTCTAAAATTGGAAATTATTTTGTTGGACATTTGTTGCAATGTCTCAATATTAGAAATTCTATGAAGTTCATTGGTACTATACCACGGAGGCAACTTCAGAATCATTTTCAAAATTTTATTTTGAATCCTCTGGAGTGCCTTCTTTCTGGTATTGCAGCAACTAGTCCATATTGGCACAGCATACAACATGGCAGGTCCAAATTTTTTTTTGTAAATCAAAAGTTTGTTCTTAAGACAAAGTTTTGATTTTCTGTTTATAAGTGGATATAGGCACTTAATATAGTTGTTACATTTGGCTTGAAGGCCTTCAATGTGATTTTTAAAAGTTAATTTTTGATCTAGCAGAAGTCCTAAATATTTAGCTTCACTAGACCAATTAATTGGAACCCCATTCATAGTGACAATATGTCTGCTAGAAGGTTTCAAATAAGCAGCTCTCGGCTTATGTGGGAAAATTATAAGCTGAGTTTTGGAAGCATTCTGGGAAATTTTCCATTTTGCAAGTAAGTGGAGAAAATATCCAAACTTTTTGCAATCTACTACAAATGACACGAAGGCTTCGCCCTTTGGCTGAAAGGCCCGTGTCATCTGCAAACAAAGATTTTTGACACCCTGGTGGTAAATCAGGTAAGTCAGAAGTAAAATGTTATACAATATGGGCCCCAATATGCTGCCTTGGGGACACTATTCTTACAGGTAATCTATCAGATTTAGTATTCTGATAGTTTACCTGCAGTGAGCGATCTGATAAATAATTTTGGATCAGTTTAATGATGTACAGAGGAAAATTAAAATTCATCAATTTTACAATCAAACCTTCATGCCAAACACTGTCAAATGCTTTCTCTATATCAAGAAGAGCAACTCCAGTCGAATATCCTTCAGATTTGTTGAGCCGAATTAAGTTCGTAACTCTTAATAACTGATGAGTGGTTGAATGCCCATGGCGACCAAATTGCTCATCAGCAAAAATAGAATTGTCATTAATATGAACCATCATTCTATTTAAAATAATCTTTTCAAACAGTTTGCTTATTGAAGAAAGCAAACTGATTGGGCGATAACTAGAAGCCTCAGCTGGATTTTTGTCCGGCTTCAAAATTGGAACAACTTTGGCGTTTTTCCATTTAAGTATGCCAATTGAAAACATTTGTTAAATAAATTTACCAAAAAGGATAAAGAGCTCTCAGGAAGTTTTTTGATAAGTATGTAGAAAATACCATCATCACCCGGGGCTTTAATATTTTTGAATTTTCTAGTAATAGATCTCACTTCATCCATCTTGATTGAGAATGTCTTCGAAGCTCCGTGTAACCTGATCCTCAATTGGACTAGTGACACCTAGACTAAAATTATGGGCACTCTCGAACTGCTGAGCAAGTTTTTGAGCCTTTTCGCCATTTGTTAATAAAATTTAATTTCCCTCTTTAAGCGCTGGAATGAGCTTTTGAGGTTTTTTTTTTGAAAATTTTCGTTAATTTCCAAAAGGGTTTCGAACTGGGATCCAACTTTGAGACATTTTTCTTAAAGTTGGTATTTCGCAGAATATCGAAACGTTTTTTAATTTCATTTAGCAAATCTCGCCAATAACTTTCAACGCGGGATCGCGAGTTCTTTGGTATTGCCTTCTTCTCACATTTTTAAGACGGATCAGTAGCTGAAGATCGTCATCAATAATAATGGAGTTGAATTTAACTTCACATTTCGAATTGTAATGCCTCTGGCTTCGACAATTAAATTTGTCAAAGATAAGAGAGCATTATCAATATCACTTTTGGTATCGAGAGGAATATCCACATGAACATTCCTATCGATATACGTTTTGAGAGAATCCCAATCAGCTCTATGATAATTAAAAGTAGAGCTGATTGGATTATAAATGGCTTCTTGTGAGATTTCAAATGTCACAGGAAGGTGATCAGAGTCAAAGTCAGCATGAGTTACCAATTGGCCACACAGCTGACTTGAATCCGTTAAAACTAAATCAATTGTAGAAGGATTTCGACTGGAAGAAAGACAAGTTGGTCCATTGGGATATTGAATAGTATAATATCCCGCAGAATAATCTTCAAATAAAATTTTACCATTGGAATTGCTTTGAGCATTATTCCATGAACGGTGTTTGGCATTGAAGTCACCAATTACGAAGAATTTTGATTTGTTGCGAGTCAGAATTTGAAGATCAGCTTTCAACAAATTCTTTTGCTGCCCATTGCATTGAAAAGGCAAGTAGGCTGCAATGAAGGAAAATTGTCCAAAACTTGTTTCATCAGAAACTCCCAAGGTTTCAAAAACTTTGGTTTCAAACGAAGAAAATAATTTATGTTTGATACGTCTATTAATGACAATGGCGACCCCACCACAGGCGCTGTCAAGACGATCATTTCTGTAGATAAAATAGTTTGGATCTCTTTTAATGGAGAGTCCTGGTTTTAAATACGTTTCAGTTATAATGGCAATATGCACATTATGAACTGAAAGGAAGTTGAATAATTCATCTTCCTTACCCTTTAGAGAGCGGGCATTCCAATTTAGAACTTTCACACAATTATTTGGATCCATTGAAACGGAGTCCGATAACAATTTTTGTGTACTTTATACCAACCTGAACAGCTTCAGGAATGGTATTTGCTTTGAACATTGCATCAATCATGTGATGCAATTGTTCAGAAAAATAAAAAACGGAAGCAGTCATGCTACCTGAATCGGCAACATGACCATTATTTTCCGTTGGGACATGGGTATAAACCTCATTTTGAGAAGAGAAATTTTGTCTACCAGCTGCGATGTTTGCATACGTAGGTACATTCGAAAAATTGGAATTTACTGAAGTGCTTGCTACCCGTTGACGAGCGGCAAAATTGGTTTGTGAATTGTGGTGGGTATGAATTGCTCGACCGGTAACCGGTTTCGAAATTTGAGCGTTTGAAAAGATAAAAGGCCAATGATGAAGGGCATTGC
Source organism: Armigeres subalbatus (assembly GCF_024139115.2). NCBI lineage: Eukaryota > Metazoa > Arthropoda > Insecta > Diptera > Culicidae > Armigeres > Armigeres subalbatus. The sequence continues at coordinate 97,959,998 of NC_085141.1, forward strand.
TCAGCGCATAAGAACAATTCCTTCGGAAGAAGCTGAAGTAGTCGAAGAGGAAAAACCGCAAAGTTTCATCTTTTCGATTGGCGATGGCGATGAGTTTATTTGGTTGAAGCTGGGAGGTGGTATGACTCAAATGCTTATCGATTCTGGGAGTCGCAAAAATATTATAGATGGATCTACCTGGAACTGGTTGAAGTCCCAGAATGTCGTTATACGGAATGCTACAAAAAAGTCGATCAAAAGTTTCGTGGGTACGGGATGAATGCCAAGTAGTTGGAGGTCATAGGAATGTTTGACTCTACTATTCGAATTTCCGAGAAAAATTGTCAATCGCAGTCCGATGCAAGATTTTACGTTATACACGATGGAAATCAACCGTTGTTGGGGAAAGAAACGGCCAAGGAGCTAGATATTCTACGATTAAGGTTGCCGGATGAACCAAATCAAGTTGCTCAGGTAGGTTGCGTATAATTTTGTTCATTAGATAGTTATTCTAATTCTTGTGTTTTAAATGTTCAAGATTGTTGTTAAGTCGTCTTTTCCTAAGATGAAAGGTATAAAACTTCACATACCGATAGAAAAATCCGTAACTCCTGTGGTACAGCATGCTAGGAGGCCACCGATAGCTTTATTAGGGCGTATTGAAGAAAAGTTAGATCATCTGGAAGCTGCTGATATTATAGAAAAAGTAAATCAGTACAGTGACTGGGTCTCACCGCTAGTTATCATTGTGAAAGACAGTGGTGATTTGCGAATATGCGTAGATATGCGCATTGCGAATCGTGCGATAAAGCGTGAGCATCACTTGATGCCAACTATAGAAGACTTTCTTCCTCGTCTGAAGTCAGCCAAGTATTTTTCTAGGCTGGACACAAAAGATGCTTTCCACCAGATCGAGTTAGATGAATTGTCTCGGCCTATAACAACTTTTATTACTCATCGGGGAATGTACAGATATAAGCGGTTGATGTTCGGAGTTTCATCTCCACTGGAGTGGAGATATATCAGCTTCCACACTGATATTCTTCCCTCCCCCTTCATACGGGAGCTTGGCAGAAGGAAGGTCGTGTGATATGTGCCATCACAAATATTGCCCTCCGCTCGCTTTCAAATCGACTTCTATAAAAACATTCTTCATTCCTGCCGTATCCTAACGGAACTATCAATTCTATACTTTCGCCTCTAATGCTATCATGAACATATACGTCCAAGCTTGGAAGATGATATTAGCATTTCCATATCATTGTTCTATAAAGCCATGATGTGCTGCTCAATGATCGGAAATGTTTATTCAAAGTCACTGAGTTAGAATCTCTAGGTCACCACGTTTCCAGCGAAGGAATTCGACCAGCCGAGAGTAAAGTAGAGGCACTGCAGAGTTTCAGACCACCACAAAATGTTGAGGAATTAAGAAGTTTTTTGGAACTCGCAACATATGTTGGTAGATTCTTGCCCAACCTAGCAACTATTTCGGCGCCTCTTCGAACTCTTACTCGTAATGGAACACCCTTCGTTTGGAATGAAGAGCAAGATACCGCATTCAAGAAATTGAAGAACATGATTGGCGATGTTAAACAGTTGAATTTTTTTGACAATAAATTGCATACTCAAGTTTTTGCTGATGCCTCTCCTGTTGCCTTAGGAGCTGTATTAGTGCAATTCCAAAACGCGTTCGATGATTCGAATCCTTTCATCATTTGATAAGCAAGTAGAAGCTTATCCTCTACGGAACAACGTTACTGTCAAACAGAAAAAAAAGCTCTTGCATTAGTGTGGACCATGGAAAGGTTTTCCATGTATTTGATTGGTCGTGTGTTCGAGCTGGAAACTGACCATAAACCTCTGGAATCACTGTTTAAGTCAAGTTCTCGCCCATGCCCTAGAATCGAAAGATGGGTTTTGCGTTTACAGTGCTTTACCTTCACCGTGAAGTACAGGAAAGGTTCAACTAATATTGCCGATCCCTTATCGAGATTAACAGACCTTCGGCCAATGAAAACTAAAAATAAGGAACAAGAAGACAAGTTTCTTGTCTTGGCAATTTTAGAATCAACTGCCATTGACATCGGAAACCAAGCCATTGACGGAAAACCAAATTGACCACGTTCTAATCGACGGTAAATTCTTCTCCGACATCACGAACGTCCGCACTTACCGCAGTGCGAATATTGAATCCGACCACTACCTTGTTGCAGTATGCCTGCGCTCAAAACTCTCGACGGTGTACAACACGCGTCGAAGTCGGACGCCGCGGCTTAACATTGGGCGGCTACAAGACGGTAGACTAGCCCAAGAATACGCGCAGCAGCTGGAAGTGGCACTTCCAACGGAAGAGCAGCTAGGCGCAGCATCTCTTGAAGATGGCTGGAGAGATATTCGATCCGCCATTGGTAGCACCGCAACCGCTGCACTTGGCACGGTGCCTCCGTATCAGAGAAACGACTGGTATGACGGCGAATGTGAGCAGTTAGTGGAAGAGAAGAATGCAGCATGGGCGAGATTGCTGCAACACCACACGAGGGCGAACGAGGCACGATATAAACAGGCGCGGAACAGACAAAACTCGATTTTCCGGAGGAAAAAGCGCCAGCAGGAAGATCGAGACCGTGAAGAAACGGAGCAACTGTACCGCGCTAATAACACACGAAAGTTCTATGAGAAATTAAACCGTTCACGTAAGGGCCACGTGCCACAGCCCGATATGTGTAAGGACATAAACAGGAACCTTCTTACGAACGAGCGTGAGGTGATCCAAAGGTGGCGGCAGCACTACGAAGAACACCTGAATGGCGATGTGGCAGACGAAGATGGCGGTATGGTGATGGACCTGGGAGAACGCGCGCAGGACTTAATTCTACCGGCTCCGGATCTCCAGGAAATCCAGGAGGAGATTGGCCGGCTCAAGAACAACAAAGCCCCTGGGGTTGACCAACTACCAGGAGAGCTATTTAAACACGGTGGTGAGGCACTGGCTAGAGCGCTGCACTGGGTCATTACCAAGATTTGGGAGGAGGAAGTTTTGCCGCAGGAGTGGATGGAAAGTGTCGTGTGTCCCATCTACAAAAAGGGCGATAAGCTGGATTGTAGCAACTACCGCGCAATCACATTGCTGAACGCCGCCTACAAGGTACTCTCCCAAATTTTATGCCGTCGACTAGCACCAACTGCAAGGGAGTTCGTGGGGCAGTACCAGGCGGGTTTTATGGGCGAACGCTCCACCACGGACCAGGTGTTTGCCATTCGCCAAGTACTGCAGAAATGCCGCGAATACAACGTGCCCACACATCATCTATTTATCGACTTCAAAGCCGCATATGATACAATCGATCGGGACCAGCTATGGCAGCTAATGCACGAACACGGTTTTCCGGATAAACTGACACGGTTGATCAAAGCGACGATGGATCGGGTGATGTGCGTAGTTCGAGTTTCAGGGCAAGGTGATGGTCTTTCGTGTTTGCTATTCAACATCGCTTTGGAAGGTGTAATACGAAGAGCAGGGATTAACACGAGTGGTACAATTTTCAATAAGTCCGTCCAGCTATTTGGTTTCGCCGACGACATAGATATTATGGCACGTAACTTTGAGAAGATGGAGGAAGCCTACATCAGACTGAAGAGGGAAGCTAAGCGGATCGGACTAGTCATCAACACGTCGAAGACGAAGTACATGATAGGAAGAGGTTCAAGAGAAGACAATGTGAGCCACCCACCGCGAGTTTGCATTGGTGGTGACGAAATCGGGGTGGTAGAAGAATTTGTGTACTTGGGCTCACTGGTGACTGCCGAAAATGACACCAGCAGAGAAATTCGGAGACGCATAGTGGCTGGAAATCGTACGTACTTTGGACTCCGCAAGACGCTCCGATCGCATAGAGTTCGCCGCCGTACCAAACTGACAATCAACAAAACGCTAATTAGACCGGTAGTCCTCTACGGACACGAGACCTGGACGATGCTCGTGGAGGACCAACGCGCACTTGGAGTTTTCGAAAGGAAAGTGCTGCGTACCATCTATGGTGGGGTGCAGATGGCGGACGGTACGTGGAGGAGGCGAATGAACCACGAATTGCATCAGCTGTTGGGAGAACCATCCATCGTTCACACCGCGAAAATCGGACGACTGCGATGGGCCGGCAGAATGTCGGACAGTAACCCGGTGAAAACAACGATCCGACGGGCACAAGAAGGCGAGGTGCGCAGCGGGCAAGGTGGATCGATCAGGTGGAAGATGACTTGCGGACCCTCCGTAGACTGCGTGGTTGGCGACGTGTAGCCATGAACCGAGCCGAATGGAGAAGACTCTTATATACCGCACAGGCCACTTCGGCCTTAGTCTGAATAAATAATAAATAATGCCATTGATATCAGTGACATTGAGGAAGCTTCTATTCAAGATGCAGAGCTAACCTTGATAAGGGATTCTTTTCGCTGCGGTACATGGAACAGGCTTGAGACAAAAGCATATAAACCGTTAAGAAATGAACTTGGTCTCGTTGAGGAGATCGTCGTGCGTAATAATAAAATGGTTATTCCTGTAAGAGGAGAAGATTTATAGAGCTGGCAGATGAAGGGCATCCAGGAGAACCGGCAATGAAACGGAGAATGCGTGATAGAGTTTGGTGGCCTGGAATGGATAAGAAAATAGCTAAATGGGTGGCTTCTTGTGAAGGATGCCGACTAGTTGGTTTGCCTCAGAAACCAGAACCAATGCAAAGGTGTCCATTACCATCTGAAGCTTGGGTAGACGTCGCGATTGATTTCCTGGGACCACTGCCTTCACTGCCTGTAAGTCATAATTGACTATTACAGTCGTTATAAAGAAGTTGAAGTCATGACAAAAATAACAGGCAAGAAAACGGTTAATAAATTGCATACAATATTCAGACGATTGGGTTTTCCTCGCATAATTACACTAGATAATGCAAGACAATTTATCAGTTTGGATTTTAGCGACAAAACAAATGGCATTCACTTAAACTTCACAACACCGTATTGGCCGCAACAGAATGGAGAAGTGGAAAGACAGAATCGCTCTTTATTAAAACGTCTTCAAATAAGTTCAGCTTTGAAGCGTGATTGGCAAAAAGATCTCAACGAGTACCTTATTATGTACTATTCTACTCCACACTCCGTTACCGGTAAAACTCCAACTGAGCTTTTGTTGGGTCGTACCATTAGAACTAAGATTCCGTTCTTGAAGGAAGTTGAAACAAACCCAATAACTGAAGAGTTTCAGGACCGTGACTGGAGTAGCAAATATCATTCAGGTCATCATGAAAATGAAAAACGGAATGCGAAGGAGTCCAATCTAAAGGAAGCAGATAAAGTTGTGATGCAAAACCTTAACCCTGTAAACAAGCTGAGCACCACGTTTGACCCAACGGAATGCACGATAGTGTCGAAATCAGGAACACGTGTTACGGTGCAGAATGAAATGACTGGGGAAAACTTATCAACGCAACTCAGCACTCGGATCACGGAAGCAGCAACTATCAATATTCAATCACGTACTAGCGACTATCATCAACAACTACAATGTGCGGTACTCTACAAGATCTCCGACCCGATTCCGCACAAATTCGTCGATATCACGGATTGGCGGTTACACCCAAGCAAGCAACTAGCAGATAGGGGGTTCAACATCCCTGGCAACGTCGACCTACTTATTGGTGCAGGTTTCTTTTATAAACTGCTCGGTAACGAAAGAGTCTCACTGGGTGAAGCACGGCCCATTCTTCAAAACACACATTTAGGTTGGGTCGTGGCAGGCATTTATGACACTGAGCTATCACCAGCTACTGCGGCAACATCCTCAAGTGCACTTTGCTTCAAATCATCATTCCTATCTGATGAATCATCGACCCTGAACAGAATGGTGGCAAGATTTTGGGAGCTGGAAGATTTTGCGCCAACGAAACACCTAACAGAAGAGGAGAGACTGTGCGAAGAGCATTACCAACAAAACACTGTCAGAGCTACTTCGGGAAGATACATCGTCAAGCTACCTTTTCGTAAGGACCCGGCATTAATAGGCGAAACGGCGTATTCGGCTTTGCACCAATTCAATGCAGTGTCGCGAAAGCTGGAAAGAAATCCGGAATTAAGACATAGATACTTCGAATACATCAACGAGTTCATCGAAAATGGCTACATATCCAAAGCAGACCCGGCAGGCCCGTCGGAACGACTAATCTACCTACCACACCACGGAGTGCTGAAGGAACAAAGTGATACGACCAAATTAAGAGTTGTTTTCAATGCGTCACTCAAATCAACGAACGGTACATCACTAAACGATCTCCTCATGGTGGGCCCTGTAGTTCAAGAAAATCTGTACACCATCCTACTGAATTTTCGCATACCGTGCATCGCCATCACCGGGGATATTGAGAGAATGTATTTGCAGATCCATGTCAGTGAAGCAGATAAGCATCGTATTAGAATGTTGTGGCAAGAACCCGGAAAACCCATCGCTGAGTACACACTGAACACCGTGACATTCGGCATGGCATGTGCACCCTACTTGGCAACCCGGACCTTAAAGCAACTGGTACTCGACGAGGGACATTTATTTCCATTGGCAAGGCAAGCATTAGACGACTTTTACGTAGATGATTGCCTAACAGGTGCATCATCAGTTGAGGAAGCAATCGAACGTCGTCGACAAATAACGGAGCTGCTGAAGCGAGGAGGCTTTTCCACCAGGAAGTGGGCAACAAACGATCCTGCAGTACTGCAAGACATCCCTCCGTCAGAGCGTGCAGTTAACCTCATCCAAGAACTAGATCCGGAAGCCAGTATGAAGACTCTCGGCGTACGATGGAACTTTGGAGACGATACGTTCACGTTCAGCTCATCATGTGACGAAGCAAAAAACTTATCAAGCAAACGGGACGTATTATCAATGATTGCTAGGATATTTGATCCTCTAGGACTCATCGGCCCAGTCATCATCCCAGCGAAAGCATTCATGCAAGAATTGTGGCAGCTACAAATCGATTGGACCGATCCCCTACCGGCATCCATGGTACTGCGTTGGTCAAATTATTTGGACAACCTTCGTGACATCGAAAACATAAGAATTCCTCGGCGTTGCATCAGCATTGGTCATCTAACACGAATACTACTGCATGGCTATTGCGATGCCTCGAATATTGTTTACGGAGCAGCACTGTATCTGCGGACCATTGACGAGGCAGGAAACGTCAGTTCTCGTCTACTCTGTTCCAAATTAAAGGTAGCTCCGATCAATACACCAACAATTCCGCACCTCGAACTCCGTGCCGCCGTGTTGCTAGCCCGCCTGATTGAAACCGTGAAGGCGGCTTTGCGAACATCGATTCATCAAATCGTTGCTTGGAGTGACTCTACAACGACTTTGGCATGGATAGCGGGTCCTCCGGCGAAATGGAAAACCTTCGTCTCCAATCGCGTCGCCGAAATTATCTCCATACTACCCGCTGTTAACTGGAGGCACATTTCTGGAACAAATAACCCCGCAGATCTGTTAAGTCGTGGTTTGGCACCAAGTGCTCTGGCAACTTTATCTTTATGGTGGGAAGGACCGGAATGGGACGATAGCCCACTCGAACCTGAAGTCAAGCAACCAACAGCAGCAGAAGTAGCAGTCATCGAGAAGGAACGAAGAAAACAAATTTCCGTTCAATCGTTCGTAGTTATTACCAGCGAAGTAGTCGATCAGCTTATACATCGGTACTCATCATTTTCTAAGCTCGTCCGCATCACTGCATGGATAATAAGGTTCATCACAAATTGACAGCGATCAAACGAAGCACATCAGTTTGGACCCCTTACGGTGAATGAACAAGAAGCTGCAAAGGTAATCCTGATACGGTATACCCAACAAATGCAATACCCAGCAGAGATTCAAGCATTGGAACAACAGCGGCCTCTATCAGAGAATAGCAAGTTACTACCTGTATCTCCATTTTTGGACGACACTCTTCTCAGAGCGGGCGGCCGGTTGGCACGATAAACTTTACCCTACCAAATCAAGCACCTGCTGGTGCTTCCACCGACTAGTCAATTGACAAAGCTGATTTCAGAAAAATATATTAAGCTCGTTTAGTGGAATGTATTAAACCGTCTAAGACGAATTAAGTACTGTCCATTTAATTCCACCAGTTAATTTTCGTTATCTTTGCAAATACGTATTTCGACCACAACTGTGTGGTCATCTTCAGTGTCTTGTACTTGACTCGACTTGAAGAAAACAATCGCAACTTACACTATTCATACTACGCTAGGTACCTAATCTAATCTTATTTGCCTACTTTATTTACCTATACAGTAAATTACTTTATTGTTTAGGTAGAAACTTGAAGAGCCAAGAGCTGCCATTTCCCTGATCCTTATTCAACAGCGCTGTTTGTACCTGTCGGTGGATTTCCAAACTCTCAGCTACATCGAGTTTCCATGGGGAAGAGACATTTCTTAAGATTTTAATATTTGATGCCGTAATTGGGTGATTTTCCTTATACACATGCTCTGCTACCTTAGATCTAAATTCGTAATGTAATCCCTTATCGTTTTCTCTTTCGCCTTACTTACTTCCGCCATATGTTCCTTGAACCTTATATCTAATGATCTTTTGTTTGGCCTACATAGATTTTTTCACATTGGGAACAACTTATCTTATAAACGCCTGCCTTATTCAACATTTCTACTTTATCCTTCGTTGAACCCAATAGAGACTTGAGTTGGTTGCTTCTACTGGAGAATACTAGATCGATGCCGAATTTCCTTAGTCGAGGGCGTAGCTGGTTGGTGATGTGTTTATCATATGGGACCGAAACTCTTTTCAGCGGCTCCTCTATCGGTGTCAGCGTTGTATGTCCATTTCGTCGTAGGGTCCTTTCCTTCTTGTTGATGATCGCTCGTATAGTCCTCTCCTGGTATCCGTTGATCTTCGCTGTTTCCAAGATGTATTGCAGTTCCTTCGTTTTTCCTTCTTCGCTCTTCGATCATTAGATATAAGGTTCAAGGAACACATGGCGGAAGTGAGTAAGGCGAAAAGAGATAAGGGATTACATAACGAATTTAGATCTAAGGTAGCAGAGCATGTGTATAAGGAAAATCACCCAATTACGGCATCAAATATTAAAATCTTAAGAAATGTCTCTTCCCCATGGAAACTCGATGTAGCTGAGAGTTTGGAAATCCACCGACAGGTACAAACAGCGCTGTTGAATAAGGATCAGGGAAATGGCAGCTCTTGGCTCTTCAAGTTTCTACCTAAACAATAAAGTAATTTACTGTATAGGTAAATAAAGTAGGCAAATAAGATTAGATTAGGTACCTAGCGTAGTATAAATAGTGTAAGTTGCGATTGTTTTCTTCAAGTCGAGTCAAGTACAAGACACTGAAGATGACCACACAGTTGTGGTCGAAATACGTATCTGCAAAGATAACGAAAATTAACTGGTGGAATTAAATGGACAGTACTTAATTCGTCTTAGACGGTTTAAGGCTTATTTTTCAATATGAACATCTCCGTAACCATCATTTGGGAGCACAATCTCTCTTGGCAACTATTCGACGCACTTACTGGGTTCCCCACGGGCGCAGCCTCGCGCGTAATACTGTTTGGAAGTGCATACCATGCTTTAGGTTCAACCCAAACCGAGGCCTAATGCACCAAATAATGGGCCAACTTCCACCACAACGAACTGAACCCGCTGCTCCGTTCTATATAAGCGGCGTCGATTACGGAGGTCCAATCACCTTGGTACAACGTCGGGGACCGGGATCACCAACGACGAAGGGATATATTGCCATGTTCGTCTGCTTCGTCACTCGTGCAGTCCACATCGAGGTTGTTAGCAAGCTCTCTACTAAGGCGTTTTCAGCTGCGCTGAAAAGATTCGTCGCTCGACGAGGTCATTGTGGTCATCTGTATAGCGACAATGGAAGCAACTTTGTATGGGTGCAGCGAAGTAAATGCAAGAATAGTATCGTACTATCTAGGCAACAGACCACAATAACAACGAAGCTGATATGCTGAGCAACACAGTGGCATTTGATTCCATCCGGATCTCCCCACCTATGGGAGGCAGCTATGAAATCCGCCAAACATCACCTCAACACCATCACCAGAAATGATCGCCTCACTTTCGAAGAATTTGGCACGCTGTTAACGGAAATCGAAGGAATTCTAAACTCCCGACCAATATCACCAGCTTCAAGTGACCCCAATGACGTCCAACCTCTTACACCCGGGCATTTCTTAATCGGGCGGCCACTAACAGCACCGAATCAGCAAGACATCACTCCAAATGCAGACGAAAGCTACGACATTCGCTTCAAATACATCACTGAACTTCGTCAACACTTCTGGGATCGATGGAGTCGCGAATATCTCCCCGAACTACAAATTAAAGGAAAGTGGCATCAATCGACCAAAGAGTTAGCAGTCGGGGATTTAGTTCTTCTACGTCATCAGCGATTACCCACCAACCAATGGGCACTAGGAAGAGTCATCGAATTGAAATCCTCATCAGACGGAAAACCACGGCTTGTCAAATTGAAGGTAAAAGAGGGCGAGCTGCTACAATCAATCCACAATCTATGCAAACTGCCAATCGACGACATGAATTGACTGCGCAATTGGTGGGCGGAATGTCGAGGCCGCCAGCAAGCTGCCGGGGTGTTACACACCGCACCAGCAGATCAGCATACCTCATGCTGACGGCCCGCAAACTCTATTCACCACATCAACACAGCATACTCACCTTTCTTCTCACCTGCTTATGCACACCTAAAAAACAAAGAAAACATTAAAATTAAACAAATTTCTACTTACCTGCGCTCATCACGGTAGAAAACACGTTGCAAAACAACAAACTTATTGTTCGCATTCATTTGACAGACGTCTAGAAATTTCGAACATTCAGCTATACACACACGACTTGCATACAATAGATATATTGAAATAATTCAATTAGTTTCTAGAAAGTTCTTGTATGGACAATAGGTAGAGCTGACTATAAAAAAGATCGCAGAGAAACTCATGAAATCAGTCTGAAATAAAGAGTCAAACCGAAAGTATATCCCGCGTTATAATTATCCCCGTCACTTCGTAATAGCTTGAACAATTGTAACTACTAGAGGTACTTCCTGGCATTGTTTACTTTTAGTTCTTTGTAGAACTCAAGGTTAAGCCCATCTTCCATTTAACCTACATACATACGTCCATTCTCAATGACCATGACTATTGCTTTAGCTTCGCCTCATAAATGAAGCGTTTTGCTATTCATTCACGATCTAAAGCACAGCTATCATAATATGAAATTGCTAAAAATAACATTAGGAAGATCAAATAAAGCATGTTAACTATCTCAGCGAAAACCTCTTATGCCCAAATCTCATCCGCAGCCCATTCTCTACGCTCTTTTAGATATCACCCAAATTCGCTTCGGGTGAAGATTCGCACCCACTCACCGGCCGGCGTACCACGTAATCAAACTGCAAAACACGTCTTGCAAATTGGGTCAATAAATAAGATTATGTTCCATTTGTTTTAATAACGCCACTTGGCTCAACCAGGGCCAATGTTCACTTGGTCGGCCATTAGAGCCGACCACCAACACCCAGCAGAATGGGCAGCAGCCTCACCCTTCGAAGTAAATGGATAACTTAAAAACAAGACATCGCTCGCGGAACACTTGAAAAGATCCTACAATAGAAAAGTGACAGTTGACCATACATGAACATAACCTTTGCCTCTTTTCTGAATGAACGCTAGATTTCTCTGTGCAAAACGAAGGTGTGGAAAGCCACTTCTCAGAAGGAGACAGTTCTTTAAATTCAAGACATGCTTTACTCATTTATCTTTGTTGTTGTTGCTGCTGAAGCTATACTACTGATGATGCCAATCGGTGATGCGAGAGGCGAATCCCGACGGTAAAACTTTGCCGTCTCAATACATTTGTTAGGCAATTACTGCTGCCGTAGAAAATCTAAGGCATTTTATATACTTGTGATGTTGATGTTGAATTAATCACTTTTGTGTTCTGTCTTGGATTTTGAATTTTTGATACCGTAGTTTGCGGTCAATTCAATCAGCGTAGTGAAGTAGTTCCGTTCATAATTCATATTCAAGCGTAAGACACTTCTGCAGATACTGCAGATCAAGTATTATGACAAGCGCCGAAGGCCTAGCATGCGGTTGGTCGGCTTGGCCCCGTCAAGGGGGTCGAAATCAAAAATTATTCTATATGGAAAGTAGAACACATTAATTAGCTACGAAGCCAATTAACAATTCGTTTGCAAAGCCCAATGTGGGGGGAGTATTGTTTGAAAAAATATTTCTTTATTTCCACATCAACATGTCTAACGAATTGGGCATATTATTTGGTCGATGTCATTCACTCAACTAGACTCAGCATTGTATCGAAACAACCGTCCAGCCCACTCCATAATTGGGATTTTTTGTTTGAACCGTCGGACATTCCGACCATCGACCAAATACATTTCCTTACATATCTCCAGGAAATCTTACAGATAGTGAAAACATTCCTCAAAGATTTTGTGTAATATGCATTGACCTGCACCAGGAACGGGCTTGGTAGTCATATATCTAATGCTTCTGACTCATACCCAACTGCTAGAATTGGAAATGAACGAAAAAAAACTCGATTCCCATCCACCAAGACGAACCTCTGCCCCTCGAACCTAACCCAAAAATTCCAATAACATCCGCATGAATTCGTGGCAAGTGCAGAGGTTCGGCTTGCAGTGAGCGAGGCATCATCCCTACATTGACTTGCATTCTAACGTGACATGTGCCAAGTAGTCACAAGCTAGTCCCAAGCAAACATTTCTTCTCTGTGCAAGGACAGCTGATCTGGTCATAATGGAGTACCAACTACGGGGAGTCGATCAAGCTCAAGCTCAATACGCATTGACATGAACCAGGTTTCTATACACTGTAGAACATTTACTATCATTTGAACTCAACAACTGCACACAATTTTACTTCTTTAATGTAAAATTAAAATTACCCTTTCATGCAAAATATTGCACATTTTGTTTATTTTTCTAGGTAAGACAGGGTCGCACATAAAAAAAATCGTCAAGTACGCTGGGAATCCAAGCGAACGTCTCTGGTTTAGACGAAAAATCGTTGAAGCAGTTTTATCCACAAATCAGCAATAAAGGAAAATTTGAAATTTTTAGTTTGTCTAAGCTAACTAATTGGGTCTCCAGTTGCAAAGACGTAAAATTGCCAATCCGGAGATGGTGAGTTCGATTCTCGATCCGGTCCATGATCTTTTCCTTTGGAAAACATTCTTGACTCCCTGGGAATAGTGTATCCATTGTACTAGCCACACAAGACACATACATACTCATGCAATGGCGGGTATAGAAAAGCTTTCAAATAATAACTGAGAAAATGCTAATAGAATAATAAGCTGTAAAACAGGCCAAGTCTCAGTTGGAATGTAGAGCCATAGAAGAAAAAGAAGAACCAGCTAACTAATTAGAGGAATGCTTTCTATTTCAATCCATTTAGTTAAATTATTCATAAAATCTGCTCACTCAATTTTACCGATTCGCATTGCCAATGTTAATACAAACATCATCAGCAGCACTGAAAGTTGTCTTACTTTTCACTCAATTTCACGAACAGCCGAATGATAAAAATATGGTTCCGATGTTGCCGAAGCCGGCCGATGCAACACTCACCCAATCAGTATGCATGGGTAGTAATCGATACCGAACATGCTATGGCAGGGATATTTCATCCAGGCAAAGCACATCCCCGGCCCGTTTTCCCGATACGTGGTACCCACGTGTATCAATCATGTGCAAATCATTACGTATTCCGACAGCAACGGCATCCAAACTCGAACATTGGTTCTGACGTGTGTGGTTTTCATCCGCTTCTTCGAAGCGGTTCGGTAATGGTGCTGTCGGAATTCTCCGATACAAAACCGCATATTTTCAACAACCCCTTTCCTATACGTTAATGGCGAAGAATGTGACCACTGACTGACTGCGATAGAACCGAGTTGGTTATAGTCGGCACTGGTCGAAGGTAAATATCCGACGAACTTTTTCTTCTAGCAGGAGTTATCCGAGTAACGAACATGAAATCGCCTTTGATCTTTTTTTCGTTCCTGCCATGGTGATTGGTCCAAAATATTAACTAATTGATACATTTATAGGAGCGAATTTCCACAAGAGGTACAATAAAATGAGAATTTTAAAAAAGGCGTCCATGCAGGCTCAACGTTATTCAATACAATTTAATACATTCATACAAACCGCTGCAGCCTCCTTTTTATAACGCGTGATTCAAAAGCTTAAAGCCATCATACGACACAGGTCTATTTTATGCCCATTGAACCCAGCAATAGATTCAAGTTTGTACTCATTGTAGATTATGTTACATCAACTATTAGCTCATTGCTTTGTTTGTCTATCACTAATATCCAAGTATCGCCTCCACTTAGATGAAATACCTAGTTTAAAAGATTAGATAAGCTAAGATGAAAAAATTTGCCCTAAATTATCTGATTGTCTTGAAGTCTTACAAGCAAGTGTGAAGTAACTATAATTATATGAGCCGTGGACAGTAGGGTGCCAATGGGATGTATGGGGGAAAAATATGTCATCGAATTTTAAATAAAAACGACATTTTTCCCTAGTTTCATTACCCCAAAATATGACTCCATGCAAAATTTGAGCTCAATCGGACATGATTTGGGGGTTGTAACAAATGTATTTGTTACATGCTATATCTGGATAATTTATTTGTGTTTGTATAATTTTTTTGATCGTTTTCTTGAATAAATGTACTCGATGTATACTGTCCTTGTTTACGTTGTATGTAACATCGAAACTTAATCGAGCATGTAGCATGTAGTAGTATTTTAGAACAACGTTATTGTATTGCGTTAATTTGGGCGCACCATGTTATATGTATGCTTGTTCTACTGCTCGATTATTTTAAAAACTTCTAGAAATTGTTGTATCTAGTTTTGTCGTCCTGTAGGCGCAATTTCATACTCGATCAATTTGAAAAACCTTCAACCGGAAACCATCTTCCTGACCAATCAAAATTCAGCAAATGTAATAGCTTAGCTTTAGCTTAGCTTTGACTGACTACACATATCTATGGTTGCTACTCCGTGATTGGCCAGAATCAGTGAAATTGCACAAAGAATCAACTGAATGATTGACTGGGATTGTTCAAGCATTCTCAGTGTGCAAGTTTCAGTGACTCTAAAATTCAAATGATCAATAACGTCACCGGCCACGTCCTTGTAGTCAGTTAGGAAGAAGGAAGGAATATTAGTAGGTGGTTTTTGCTATTTGAAGACCGTGTTTACCTCTGCGTCTCCACAAAAAGCACAGGAAGGATTATCAGTTAATTGGTAGGCATCGTTGGATCTGGATTCACTCTGATAAGCGATACGACCGTGCCATTCTTTATACACAGTGATTTTACCTAGCCATGAATCGGGCGCGAAAAGTAGTACAAACTAACTACCGGCCTACCGGGCGCGCAATGCAGAACATAATATTTCGGCCGATCGCGCCATCGTTCTGCTGTCCGAAACAAGAGAAATCTCGCACTGAACTGATCAAAATTCAGCAAATGTAATAAAAGAAAAACCGGAAACCAAATCTAAACCAATCAAAATTTTAGAAAAATATTACAAAGCAGAAATAGTATATTGCTGATGGGGTACAGACCAAATCAAGAGACGAAACTCAAATCACTCTTGTAAAGACTATGGTCAAGTAAAGGTGGATTTAAAAAAAACTGATATTGCGAAGTTTTATCGCGGGTGAAAGCTTTTATAAAGTATAAGTGAGTTGGATACCCGTTGCTATATATTGACAAAGTTACAATAATTCTAAAAATTTATATTTCTATTTCTATTTCAATTCTATTGGTCTTCGGAAGTGGTTCTTAAAGTGAAAAAAAGAGTGTGAAGCAAAAACGGCAGGATTATTAAGGTGAGAGTCTTTTTGCAAAATACTAGTGCATTGGCTTGAAAGTATTTAGAAATCGTAGTATTGATTTATTGGTCTTTTGATTTTTCTATAGAATTGCAATTAGTTATTTTAGGGTAAGATTTTGATTGGTTTCGCTTGGTTTTGGTTGAGGTAAAATTTGCTGTGAAGCTCGAGCGTTTTGGAAAAAAAAACTACTTGCCCTGAAGTAGGATTCTCTAGCCGGACTTAACGGAGCTAGCGATCCTTTTTACAAAGGTGGCGCTTAAGTCACTAGTTTTGTGTAACCTTACACGTGACCCTTCGAGCAATTTGACCCCAGGAACCGGGACGAAGGTTTCGGGGTGGCTAAACTTCATCGAAGTTTTGAAATTTTTACCCATGAACAATTTCCCAAGGGGTGACCAAAGGAAAAGTCGAAATCGAATTTTTGTACATATTAGAAATGACTTAAAAATGCATGAAACGTCTAAATCTGATGTTAGAACATTTTTGGGACTTGGAACTTTTTTCAGATGATGAAATTTTTTTCATCGAATTTTAAAACCGGACGTTACGCAAACGTTCTCGTAGCCAAAAATATCCCCCTATGAAAAATTTGAGCTAAATCTAACTTGATTTAGGGGCGCTCAAAATTAATTGAAACTTTATTTTTTTCCCATTCTAGGTTTTCCCATTACCAGAATTTATTTGAACTTTAGCAGTAAGAGCAATCACCAGTGTTGGTAGAATCATCCTCAAATTTCACTCACCGAAGCTCACTCACTCATCACGCAGAATCACATCGTTTCGCTTATTCGCCGAAAAATTATTTAGCTCCAAAAAAAAACAATTGGAAAGCGTATTTTATGTTTACGTATGGATTTGTCCATTGTTCCATTGTTTCAAGCTAAGAAAGTTAGTCCGATGAATTTAACGAAGAAGAACATGCATAAATCACGCAATGATGCAAATCGCGAGTCGAATCATGGACGATTCTCTGGGCCATGAGCCGGGTGAGGTTTGCCACGCGCTTGATTTGAATTCGAGTTTTTACCAACACTGGCAGTCACACTGTTTATTATTAGTATTCATAAAATGGGGGCCCTCCTTAGCCGTGCGGTAAGGCACGCGGCTACAAAGCAAGACCATGCTGAGGGTGGCTGGGTTCGATTCCCGGTGCCGGTCTAGGCAATTTTCGGATTGGAAATTGTCTCGACTTCCCTGGGCATAAAAGTATCATCGTGTTAGCCTCATGATATACGAATGCAAAAATGGTATCTAATCTGGCTTAGAAACCTCGCAGTTAATAACTGTAGAAGTGCTTAATGAACACTAAGCTGCGAGGCGGCTCTGTCCCAGTGTGGGGATGTAATGCCAATAAGAAGAGAAGATTCATAAAATGGAGGATATTCTGTTTGTTGGGGAATATTTGCCATTGTTTCCCAAGTCATCTAATTTGCCATCGTACGGTGAAGTTCTTGTTCATGTTTCATTTGCGAGCTGAGAAATTTCAACGATCTAGTTGTACTATTTCATGCAAGGTAGCAACCATATTATAAACTTGTTCAAAACTTAGAAATGCCGGAGTCTATACTTGACATCGATGTTACGCATTGGAATATTTCAGAGGAGTATCAAATTGCCAAGAAGCGAGTTCGAAGACTGGAAGTAGTGAATGACAATACAAGACGAGGTATAGCATTGATTAAAGATTATAATTCCAAACTCTCAGTAGATGAGGATCAAAAACAGTGTATTCTACAGTTAGTTGAGGAACATCGAAAAATGTACAAAAGTCCGAAAAAGTCTGAACCAAGTAATTTATTAAATAAAACAGTATATCAATATAACAACTCTTTTTTTACAATACTCACGTAATTTCTTGAATTAATATTTCAAACTCCTGTACTTATTTATTTTACAAATCATCTTCTTCTTCTTCTTCTTCTTCTTCTTCTTCTTCTTCTTCTTCTTCTTCTTCTTCTTCTTCTTCTTCTTCTTCTTCTTCTTCTTATTGGCATTACATCCCCACACTGGGACAGAGCCGCCTCGCAGCTTAGTGTTCATTAAGCACTTCCACAGTTATTAACTGCGAGGTTTCTAAGCCAGGTTACCATTTTTGCATTTGTATATCATGAGGCTAACACGATGATATTTTTATGCCCAGAGAAGTCGAGACAATTTCCAATCCGAAAATTGCCTAGACCGGCACCGAGAATCGAATCCAGCCATCCTCAGCATGGTCTTGCTTTGTAGCCGCGCGTCTCACCGCACGGCTAAGAAGGGCCCCATTTTACAAATCAGGATTATCTATTTCATTTAAGATCAATACAAAAAGGTTTTTTTACGTCGATCGTTTTCAATGTAAATCAAAACTGCACCCCTAAATCATGTCCGATTGAGCTCAAATTTTGCATGGGGTCATATTTTGTGGTAATGAAACTTGTGAGCAATGTCATTTTTTGAAATTCGAAAATGTAATTTTCATTGGCGCCCTAATGGGCACCGTTGTCCTTCTGACATGAGCTAAATTGAGAAGGTACGCTTTCGAGCGTCTGTTCACCAGTTGGTGCGGCTTAAACAGCGCCTGCCTGGTAGGTACCCAGCGGCTGATTAACGAAATGCTGTATCGCGTCAGCTATACCTAAGGAGGCAGCCCAACCAGCCCGATGTAGGTAAAGCGACCCCGGTAAGGTAGCTTACTGAAGACCTTCAAATACCACGAAAAATGGAGATTGATGAAAAAGAGAACGTTATTTTTGGCAACCAACCTCGTTACCTGGAATGTCAGGACCCTAAATGACCCTGGACGAGTGAGCCTTCTGGCTCGTGGACTGTAGAAGGTTGGAGTGAACGTGGCAGCTATTCAAGAAGTCCGATTGCCTAGATCCGGAGAACGTGAATTCCAAGCCGTGGATCCATGAACAACAATGTATTCAAGTATAATATCTATCACAGCGGCGGCGGAAAAGCAGAGCATGGAGTTGGTTTCGTAGTGATGGGCAAGCAGATGAAGCGAGTGATGCGGTGGGAACCCATTAGCGAACGAATCTGTGTGTTGAGGATACGGGACAAATTCTTCAATTACAGCCTAATCAACGTTTACGCATCGACAAACGATAAATCCGACGACGTGAAGGACACGTTTTATTTATGTCTTGATAAAGCCTATGGAGAGTGCCCAAAGCATGACGTGAAAATTGTTATCGGTGACGCCAAGGCTCAGGTGGGTAGAGAGGACATTTTCCGTCTCATAATCGGTAAGGAGAGCCTTCACTCCACTACCAATGACATCGGCTTACGACTAGCAAATTTCGCTACTGCTAGAGGGATAGCCATCAGTAGCATCTACTTTGCACGAAAGAACATCCGAAGCACACCTGGAGCGCCATTTCTCGAATCTTATCGATGTGCAGATATTCAGAGGTCCGAACATTGACTCTGATCACTACCTCGTTGTCAGTAAAATTCGATCACGGTTGTCAACTGTATCTAACGAAATATCACAGCGAACGATGCGTTACAATATCCAGCGATTGTCGGCGGAAGGAGTATCGGCTGAGTGCCGCCAGAAACTCGACGAACGGATAAGTGCAATCAACTTTAGCGACAACATCAACGATCTATGGGAGTCGATCCATGGAGCGGTTAGCAAAGCAGCACGAGAAGTGGTAGTATCAGAGAGTGACAGACGAGAAGAACGTTGCCTGAAGCCGGATGTTGGCGTCGAACAATACCGAAAAATGAACCCACCGCAGGAAGAAGAAAGAGTATGAAGAACAAGTTATTAGTGAGGCGCAGGAAAGAATGGAGCAGAATGATATGCGGAGGTTTTATGAGACTGTCAATGGCGTGCGGAGAAAGACAGCGCCATCTCCCGTCATGTGCAACGACCAAGAAGGAAATTTGCTGACAGATAAAACCGAAGTGGGTGCCAGGCAGCTGCCGCTTGAAAAATAATGGTATGAAGTCTTCGTTTTTCGTCATGAAGATTTGGTTGCAATACTTTGAGACTTGTTGTATAGTGGAAGTGACGGTGCATCGGTGAATAGAATAAATATTAGCGACGATGGACAAGCTGTGGAGTCGCCTACACTAGATGAGGTTGAAACAGCTATTAAACAGCTGAAAAACAATAAGGCTGCGGGGAAGGACCAGCTCCCGTCTGAACTTCTCATACATGGCAGTGAGCAGCTTTATGAAGTTCTGCACCATATTATGTCGACAATATAGGAAGACGAGGAAATGCCTGCTAGCTGGATGGACGGCCTCATTTGCCCTCTCTTTAAGAAAGAGCACAGACTGGAGTGCGCCAATCACCGTGGAATAACCCTCCTTAATTCGGCGTACAAAATTATGTCCCGTATTCTGTTCAACAGATTGAGACCGCTTGAAGAGTCCTTCGTCGGCGAATACCAAGCAGGTTTTCGTGAGGGCCGATCAACGACGGATCAAATGTTTACCCTGAGACAAATCCTTGATAAATTCCGGGAGTACAACTTGCAGACACAACATCTGTTTATTGATTTCAAGGCGGCGTACGATTCAGTGAAACGGAATGAATTATGGCAAATTATGCTTGAACATGGTTTTCCGGTGAATCTGATACGGCTGATTCGTACAACGTTGGACGGATTGAAATCAAGTGTAAGGATTACGGATGAAATTTCGACGTCATTTGTTACCTTAGATGGGTTAAAGCAGGG
This sequence comes from Armigeres subalbatus, assembly GCF_024139115.2. Taxonomy (NCBI): domain Eukaryota; kingdom Metazoa; phylum Arthropoda; class Insecta; order Diptera; family Culicidae; genus Armigeres; species Armigeres subalbatus. Next base: position 97,980,673 of record NC_085141.1, read on the forward strand.
TGATGCACTCTCGAATCTACTGTTCAATATAGCGCTCGAGGGAGCGATTAGGAGAGCTGGTGTGCAAAGAAGCGGTACCATTATCACAAAATCGCATATGCTCCTGGGATTTGCGGACAATATCGATATTATCGGGATTGATAGCTGTGCCGTGGAAGAGGCTTTTGTGCCTTTTACTTAAAAGGGAGACAGTAAGGATTGGACTCACGACCAATACCAGTAAAACAAAGTACATGGTCGCTGGAAATCAACGTGGGTTAATTAGTGGTAGTAGTAGTGAGATGGGGCTGGATGGTGAAACATTTAAATTTAGTAGAAGAATTTGTGTATCTTGAAATATTAATGACGTGCGATTATGATGTTACCCGCGAGGTGAAAAGGCATATTGCAGCTGCAAATAGAGCTCATTGCGGACTTCGTAACCAGCTAAAGTCCCGTGGTCTGCAAACGAAGACAAAATTCGCGCTGTATACTACTCTGATTCTTCCCGTGGCTTTATACGGCCATGAAACATGGACTTTAAAAGAGGCTGATCGGAGAGCTATCGGAGTGTTTGAGCGTAAGGTTCAATACTCGGCGGTAAACAAGAGAACAGTATCTGGCGGCGTCGCGTGAATAACGAGTTGTACCAGGTGTATAAAGGGCTGGATATTATTAAGCTTATTCAACACGGCAGACTACGGTGGGCTGGTCACGTTGTTCGTATGCCGGAAGAACGTCAAGCGAAGATAATATTTAGTAAAGAACCCGGAAGAGGCCGCATACACGATGGCTTTCTGCAGTTGAAGTGGACCTGAGGGCGCTCAACGTTCAGGGCGACTGGAAGCGATTGGCCCAGGATCGAGTCCAGTGGAGTAGGACACTCTATTCGACGTAGGTTCATCGAAGAGCTGTAGCCCATCAAGTATCAAGTAAGTAAGTATTACCATACGTAATACTTTCTTCGTGTGGTCTCATATCCACAGAGAACTGACTTACGACTACTTTCAACCAAAAAAACTTCAAATTAAAACAAAAACCGTAAGATTGCATGTAGGGGAGAACGGTCCAAAATGCACACCTTAAGCTTTTTAGATGATTTTACCTATATAAACAAAAGTATCGAACCATTTCAACGGGTAGATGCAAAATTTACAAAACTAGCAACATTTTACAATGATCTCTTATTCAAAACAATAGGGTTTTTATGACTTGCTAACGCATATAAAACAGGTTTTTAAATTGGGGCTGGGGCAAACGTCCGAATGGTGGTGTAAAATGACCCAATTGCATGTAAAATATTGGTGAACGCGTGGTTGCTTGTTTTGTCCTAATGGATTGAACGACAATCTTACGGGTAAGGTGAATAATTCGCAAATCGTTAAATTCAAGCGAAAATGAAAGGATTTTGCTCATTTTTTTCCATTGCAGCTCAATAATGGATAACTAATATTTAATTGTAACAGTATTGTTCGTTTATAAATTTCCTACAATAGATTATATATAATCTATATATGAGTGATTTTGTCAGTGAGGCCATTTTGCCCCAGGGGTGCATTTTGCACTGTTCTCCCTTACCTATTACGCTTGCTGTCGACTGGAGTTCTCAAGCCTGAGAAATGAAATATTAAATTTTGAATATTTTTAGCTGCAAAGATCAAAATTATTCTTAATCCCAGGTCACCCTAGTGCTTATCATACCTGCACTACGCTCCAAATAGTAATGCACCTGAATATTCCCAATTTGCCTATGTTCAAGTTACCAGTATGAATGAGTCGAACAAAATGCGGTCAGAGTCTGTCCAGAATGATAAATTTATTTTCGGCACCATAGCTACCAATAGACACGCATATATCCCGACCCATTTTACCCACCAACAAAACACAATAGGAAAGGTGTATGAGTAAAACGCCAGCCCCCATTGGTAAACATCCGAACCGGGGAAGGCTGCCTCATCACGATCGTGCTATTACAAACGAGCGGGGTTCTGCGTATGCAGTTATTTCGTTCAGGTTGTCGGCCATAAATTACAATCGTTGGAATTTTCTGTTTGCAGAGCAGCGTCTGCCTACCGAGAACCAAAGATTAGGCATAATATTTTAAGCATACTTAAACATGGACCCAAACAGCATGTAGGGGGCTTCCGGTGCTGTGCATGGCATGAACTTTGCTATTTTACATGTTGGAATCTATTAAACAAAGGGCGATTGATTGATTTGTTCTCGTTTTGTTTCTGCATTTGGTATTCTGAAATAAATTGCGTAAATTTTACTTTGTCCGTCATCACCATATGCTTATAGTCCAACACTAGGCCGAAGATAGCCGTTGGTTGAGGGAATTTCCTGTTGTGTTACACGGAGTAGAATTAACCTTTCGACATAAGGCCAGAATATTTAGCTTTACTCACCCAAAAAAAACAACTTTTGATAGAAGATCAGGGAATAAATGTTGGTATGCCGTCCATGTGGTTGCACAACGAAATCTAGATTGTTTCGTTCATACATATAACTAAGTGCAACGGTGACCACCGAAAACGCCACAAGTAAAGGAATCAGATGATGGATGGTGAGGAATCATACTTACTTAAGGCTTTTCATGACATTTCTAGATAGAATAGAATTTATCGTTATATGAAACTAATTATCAACGAAACGCTTATTTGAATAGTAGCTCTCTACCGACATGAAATCTCTCTATTGACATCGTGTCCTGGAAAGGAAAGTTCAGCGTTGCATCTACGATGTAATGTATATGCATGGCGGTAGACAAAAAGAATACGAATAAACTATGAACTCCAATGTCCAATAAAAATTACAAGTTAAACAAGTTAAGCAGCGTGGTTTGTTGCTCACAATATAAAAGAAGATGACGACGGTAATCTGTAAATAAACAAATAAAATAAACCAGCAGTAGATTTTGATATTCTTATATTCGGGTAGTCGTAATTTAATAAAAACAATATATAAATAAAGCAAGTAAAACTAAACAGATCACATGTTGTTGCCGACAACTTAATCGTCACAATCCTTCCCAAACAGATTTCAACCACCCAGTTCACGCTCAATGGTACACATTCTGTTATTCGAACCTCCCATAGCAAAATATACGTAAACTAATCATTTGCTTCCCACGTTAACGGCACAGCTCTGATTCTATTGCCCTTCATTTCCGGCTGGCATATGGTGTCTCATCTGTGAACTGCTGCTGCATACCATCGGATTCGCCGCCATGTCAGGAGGAGGATTCGACTAACTGACGACATTCCGGAAATATTATCACCAAACCGGTTATTAGTGACCTCCCCTGCTGGGGAGGCATCATCGCCCCCGTCAATGATGGGTTTCAAATGTCCCACAAGTGACCTGAAACAGAAACCGCCAGCGCGCAGCAGTCTATTATTAATCGCTGGCGTGGTCAAAGTTGAGTCACAAACAATATTTTGCAGTTGCTTTTTCCGATGACCCATGTGCTTTTGTTAAACAGATCAGCGCTGCCAAAGATATTTTTCATGTGTTTGTGCATTGCTTCAGTGTGAAGAATAAAGATTTTTGAATAGCTTCAGTGTACATTCCTCCAAATGCCTTTCTTAATCGTCGACATTTTTGGAGCGCAGTCTCCCTTTTATCATCTCCAGTATTGATATTGGGAGATATGAACGCACACGGTATTGGATGGGTCGATACGTATGACGATTATTTTCTATGATTTGTGTGACGATTTCAATTTGAATATTTTGAACACTGGTGAGTAAGGGCCTGTCCATATACCACGTGGAAAGGTTTTGGTCGGTTTAATAGACTCCTCCAGCGTGTACAACTGCTCACACCAATTTTCAAAAATGTGTATGGACCGTGGACATTCACCATACACTCTTCACTCCTAAACTGTCTACGTGGTGTATGGACAGCCCCTAACTCGAATAGGACCAAATAGTCAACAAAGCCGTATTGATCTGTCTTAATGTTCAAATTCACTATCATTAAACTGAAGTGGAAGGTAATTCAAGATCCTCATGGTAATGACAATATGTCGATAGTCACCACAATTAAAAAAGTGGCCTTTTTTCTTTTTTTTTTCTTGAGCAAGGGTAAACGGAAATCTGCAAACAGACACCTGAGGAGGTTAACTCAGGTAGTGTGGGGATGGGATCACTCGACTCACTAAAACCAAAACCCTTTCGCCAGTCCGTACCCCGGCCCACAATTAAGCAATACATCAGGGGGGGACTATTGAGAACGCTCACACCTATGCTAACGCACTCGACGTTATAACGCAACATCGACTTCAAGGGTGGTAACCTCACAATCCGTCGATCGCAAGCTATGGATGTAGCCTAACGGTCTGTATCATAAACTCGCGTAGGAGACGAGCACCCCGACAACAAACGCCACGTGTGAACCGCAATGACCTCTATATCTACATACGGAGGTCCCCGCAGCCCACCAACGACGTTTTTGTTGTTACGTTTAACATCTAATCGTGGGCATGCACACATCACATGCTCTGCCGATTCTACCTCACCTACACATTCTGGCGGGCACTCCGCAGAATCTGCGAACCCGAACCTATGCAGGAGCTTTTTAAAGCAGCCATGCTCAGACAACACCTGTGAGAGGTGGAAGTTGACCTGACCATGCTTCCTACTAATCCAATTCGATACCTCCGGAATCAGTATGTGGGTCCAACGACCTTTGACTGCAGTGTCCCATGCTATTTACCATTTGAGCAACGAGGCTGCTCTCTTGACACGTCGCACTTGCACCGAGTCCCTGTCGTTGAAGCACTCCACATTTTCTTCCAGAAGTATGTCTATCGGCATCATCCCAGCAATGACGCACACCGCCTCATAAGATATGGTGCGGTATGCGCTTGCAACCCGCAGACACATCAGCCGGTGTACTCTGAATAATTTCTTAACATTGCACCCGGCCTCTAGTGCTTTGGACCATGCTGGTACGCCGTATCTTATAATAGACAATGCTAGACCCGCTAAAAGTCTACGCACCTGACTTTGCACCGCCGATCCCTTGGACATCATTCACGATAAAGATTTTATTGGCAATGAAGCCGTTTGGCATACATAATTGACGTGGCTTGTAAAATTGAGCAGATCGTCGATCATCACGCCCAGATGCTTTAATGACCTCACGGAGTTAACTGTGCAGGTCCCTACGTTTATCCTCGCTTGCTGCAACCCATGGTAGTTATGCACCACAACAACCTTAGTCTTGTGATGTGCTAACGCCAACCTCCTTGAGTTCAGCCACTCTTCGACTCTGCCAATCGCGTACGAAGCTTTCAATTCAACTTGGTCGAGAGTGTCGCCTGTGACCTCGAGCATTACATCATCCGCAAAGCCTTCTATTTCCACACCAGCCGGGAGATTTAAGCGTAATACTCCGTCAGACATGATATTCCACAGAACCGGTCAAAGAATTGATCCCTGTGGACCACACCTGCTGTCACTTCAATCGACTGCTGACCAGCCTCGGTGTCGACTAACAATATCCTGTTCTGGAAATAGCTTTTCAGAATCCTGCACAGATCATCCGGGACTCTCAATCGATGCAGGGAATCAGCTATTGCTGCCCAGCTAGCGTTATTAAATGCATTCTTTACATGTAGTGTAATCCCTAGCAGCACACATATCCCACATAGGTTTATGCAACTCATATGTGACCAGATTCAGTCACAATAAAGTTGCTGCAATCATTTTTATCTGACTTGTGCTGCTCGGGATCATTGCACAGTACCTAATATCTCTCCTACTCAAATCACGCGCTATCTTCGCCGTTTCCGTTACCGATTGAATTGCTTCGATGGTAGAACGCCTTTACTGAACCCATTCTGGTTGCTCGATAAGCCACCAACACACTCCGTATAGTCCGCCAATCTATTCAGGATCACCCTCTCTAACAACTTACCAGTTGTGTCTAGTAGGAAAATTGGTCTGTATGCCAGGGATTTCCCAGGCTTAGGCAATAGCATCAACTTCTGCCGTTTCCAACGATCTAGGAAGTTTCCTTCGTCCAGGCAACGTTGGAGGCAGCTCCTGAACATATTTGGAGCGGCAAGAATCTCGTACCTCAGGGCCAGGTTAGGAATACAATCCGGCCCTGGTGCCTTGTTTAGCTTAAGTTTTCTTGCAACGGCGATAAACTCATCGTTAGTCACTAGCGGTACCACGTTCAGTGTCTCGTACGGTGTGGCGGGCCAGTCCGATGAGTCATGCTTCGGGAACAAAACTTCAACGATCCTGGCTACCCAAGCAGCACCAGTTGTTTCTTAGTAAGTAACACCAACTGTGGCGAGACTTACTAAAGGTCTGAGTTATGCACAACGCGTCGTATTTGGAACTCCTTTGTGACACAAAAAGCGCAAGAGGTGGAGCCTATTTGCAACATCTTGCTGCAACAATGAAAATAAAAACACAAAAAACAACCGGGAATCGAACCATGGACCTTGAGATTTGTAAGAGATTTGCACACCATCAATTCTGTTTTGAGATTCTGCTACAAGTGCACTACATAAACAACAAAGTCAAATGTAACTTCATTGTATCTTATACGGAACATGCAGGGGACTGTCAAAAATAAAATACTGTTGAGCTGAGCTCAAAGTATTTTGCAATATATCAGAAACATTGCCGTAACAGCAATGAATCGAAAAGTTATTAATACTGCAACTTATCTGTTTTGTTTCTGATTTGAAACACATTGAATTCCAAGGAAGTCAGATGCGTGGCATATTGCAACGCCCCTTAAACGGAAATGAAACATTGTGTATTTCCTAAACTGAAAAGTGGCTTTAATGCGGCTCGATGTGTTGCCAGTGTCTTTATTGCAATTTATTAGGAACAAACAGCTATTTGAAATATGTTGCGCGTGCTGCTTGGGTAACATCTGCGGGGATTTCTCAGGAGGTGTGCTGTTGGTCCTAGCCATCACTACCTTGTATGCATCCCCCCATGGAGTATTATTGGCCATCCTACACAGCTCTTCAAAGCAGGCTCTCTTACTACATTTGATTTCGTAGTTCAGAGCTTTGTCCACTATTTTGAACACCCGGCGTCTTTCTATCCTGTCCGCCTCGGTTCTAGCACGTCGCAACCTTCTTTTAGCTTTATTACAGGTTCATAGGGGCCCTCCTTAGCCGTGCGGTAAGACGCGCGGCTACAAAGCAAGACCATGCTGAGGGTGGCTGGGTTCGATTCCCGGTGCCGGTCTAGGCAATTTTCGAATTGGAAATTGTCTCGACTTCCCTGGGCATAAAAGTATCATCGTGTTAGCCTCATGATATACAAATGCAAAAATGGTAACCTGGCTTAGAAACCTCGCAGTTAATAACTGTGGAAGTGCTTAATGAACACTAGGCTGCGAGGCGGCTCTGTCCCAGTGTGGGGATGTAATGCCAATAAGAAGAAGAAGAAGGTTCTGTGAAGATCAGCTATCGTGCTCGTCCACCAGTGCACCAGTTGGCTGCCACGGTTGCTGGTTGGCATAGTCCTCCTGGGCATTGTCACGTCACATGCTCGTGTTAGGACATCGGATAACTCATCACCACTAAGGCCTAGAGTCCGATTTTTTCACCGTAGTGATTCTTCCAGCAGTTCTGGGTGAAACTGCGAGGTACGCCAGTCTAGATTAGCTTTACTGACCCGCCTTGTGGTTCTGTTGGGGGTATAGCTGACCATAAAACGTATTTCCTGATGGTCACTAGCAGTATACCCTTCGCGAACCCTCCATTCAGGCTCCACCGTCCATCTCGCGCTGCAGAAGGCCACATCGATACATGATTAGCCATTCGGTCCTCCGAACGTTGACCCTTGGCCCTCGTTCAGCAGGACTACGTTCAGTATCGCTAGGGACTTCAGCAGGATATGATCTCTAGCGTTAGTGAACCGAGAGGCCCAATCCACTGCCCACGCGTTGAAGTCACCTACAGGTTATGCGTTCCAGCATAACCTTTCCGAAACCGAATCACGGCAGTCTGGATTTCAACGCCACGCTGATCTCTCAGTGCAGCTACCAGCTCACCGGCTTATCGGTAATTTCGCCCAAGTCTCGGCATTGGATTACCTCTACTGGGCATAGGGCTATCACTTGAACTGCATCACCCAGCACCACTTCTGCCAACTTTTTATACGCGGAACTCTTCCGCGCAGCATCCCGCTTCAGGACAATGATCATCTCGCCCTTCTGCGTTCTGCGGATGCAGTTGACATAATCCCCTAGGCCAGTGAGCTTTTTATCGCACCGCAAAGCCTTCAGAACATTAGCATAGCTCTTTTTGTGATTCACAACTTCCCTCCAGGGCAGGCCTTCCTCCCGGCGAACTTCGGTAGTACTCGTAGGAGGAGAAACAGGTTTCCGTCGTTCCTTATGGCCGGCTACCTGCTCAACCTTCTCCCGGCGGATATTAGTAGCCTTCTTCTCGTGCAATACCGGCTTGGTGCTAGCTCCCTTCAGGTCGGTTGCCATACTGACCTTACTAAGCTTTGGTGTTGCTCCAGTAACAGCCATGCGTCTGCGGAGTTCTGCAGTCTGGCTTTCTGCCAGTTGCTTTTCATTCATAAGGACTCGAATCTTCGACTCGGCTTCCTTCCTGGCCTCCACCGCTTGGCTCACTGCCAACTCTTTCTCCTCGGTAAGTTGGCGGTTCTTTCGTTCCGCCTCCTTACTTGCCTGCAGCAAGGACTTCCAATCCTGCTTTGCCTCTACAACCACGTCGCAGAGGGTCAGCACGGACTTCTTAAGGTCCTTGCTGTACTTCCCGCCGTTGTCCAGATAGGACATGATTACGTCCGTTACGTCTGTAATCACCTCCATTTTATGGCCTCCACTCTCCTTGTGACTGGTCGTCACTTCCGTGATGACCCTGGTCAGGGTAGCTCCGTCCATCTTGATCTCGATGGGCGGTTCCTCCGACCTGCCACGCTCTTCTGTATCGCCTGCCCCTGGCGATCGGTGGGACGACCTGTTAAGGCCACTTCTTCTAGCGAAAGAATCCACCCTTACGTTAGACGCTTCTTCCTGGCTACATTAAAAGTGGTCTGAGCCAGTTAATGTTCCTCTCGACATCACGAAGAACATTGACTGGCAAAAATTTGCATCGGCGGTAAAAATTGGTATTGAATCAACTGATACTCTTCCACCTTTGGATGAATATCGATTCTTTACTGAGTTAATTGAAAAAAGCGTACTAGAAGCTCAGAAACGACGCGTTCTAAGTACATTTGTCATAAGAAGACCAGCCACTCCTGGATGAGATGATGAATGTACTAAGTTGTATTCTGAGGAATCTGATGCCTTCAAGGTCTTCCGTAAACACGGAAGGGAAATTGTCTCGACTTCCTGGGCATAAAGGTATCATCGTGTTAGCCTCATGATATACGAATGCAAAAATGGTTACTTGGCTTAGAAACCTCGAGATTAATAACTGTAGCAGTGCTGAAGAAACACTAAGCAGCGAGGCGGCAATGTCCTAGTGGAGGATGTAATTCCAATAAGAAGAAGAAGAAGATTTGAGGCTCGAAAGAAAGCTGAAAATCTTCTCAACGCAAAAAGCGTTGCTACTGGCGACGTTTTGTCGAGGGACTATCACGAGGAACCTCAATGACAACACTTTGGAAAACGGCCCGCAACATGCGGAGTCGCATTTCCACCAACGAGAGTGAAGAATACTTCAATCGATAGCTCTTGAACTTCGCAAAAAAGGTCTGTCCAGATTCCGTACCAGTAGAACCGCTTTTTCGAGAATCAATCACTGATCCCGGTTCTTTGGGTGGACCATTCTAAATGCTGGAACTTTCTATGTCTCTTCTTTCATCGAATAACTCTGCTCCGGTTTGGGATAACATCAAATTGAATCTTCTTAAAACCCTCCCAGATTTCGCAAAAAGACGATTACTTGACCTGTATAACTGTTTCATGAAGTACAACATTCTGCCACCTGAATGGCGACAGGTCAAAGTAAAAGCTATTCAAAAGCCTGGGAAACCAGCGTCTAATCACGAATCATACCGACCGATTGCCATGCTATCATGCATGAGAAAATTAATTGAAAAAATGTTCCTTTCAAGAGTCGACCATTGGGTCGAACAAAATGCATTACGTTGCGTCGTTGCGCACAAGGAGCAATTGGCTTCAGTGTTCTTGGATATTGAGAGCGCTTTTAATTCAGTTTCCATTCAAGTACTGTCATATAATCTGCACAGTAATGGATTACCCGGTATTTTGAATAATTTCATGTACAATTTGTTGTCAGAAAAACAAATGAACTTTACACTCGGCACACTGACAACTTCCAGAAATAGCTGCATGGGCCTTCCCCAAGGTGCATGTTAAAGTCCCTTGCTTTATAATTTCTTTGTAGTGGAATTTGGGGCAAGTGTGCCACTTTAAGCACTTTGTTCAGTAACTTTTGAAAAACTCTTTGTTAAAACTTGGATATGGTTTCAGTACCAATTTACACTTATATTTTCACACCCCAGAAAAACCATATGGGGCAAGACGGCCACCTAGATAATATCAAAGAATTTAAAGGAAAAAATAATATTTTAGCAGGTATGGCACTGGTACATGCTAGAGGTATCCAAAAGGAAGCATTTTCATACATTTTACATACATTTTACATACAAGTTAACCTAACCTAACCTAACCTTAACCTAACATTACAAAAGTCCATTCAAATATTGAGCAACGTAAAAAATGGTCTTGGTTTGTGGTTCATAAAAGCATAAATTAAGTAAAAATATATAAACAACCGTGTTTTTATTCTTACCGTGCAAATTGATGTTTCGTCCACATTGAATATTCTGCTTGGGGGGAACTTTTGTGAGCTTCCTGTTTTCTTAAGGAGTCCGAAAAAAATTTCAACAGCAACTCGATTGAATCCTTGAAGGCGTGCAGCTGACGTGGGTTCTGAAATCCTGAGAGAAAGTTCCTGGTGCCTGGTTCGGAAGCCATAAAACTAATCCCAACCGGCCAGTGTTCAACCGGTTCGGTGTCTCGGTTGAACAGATGCTTTATGTTGCTGCGCTCCGCTAGCTCAAGCGCAAGGCTGCGCACATCACGAGGACCAATTCCGTAGCATCGATTTTTAAGATCCAAAATGTGGTTAACCAATTCCTCCTCCTGCCGCGCGTTGAAAACATGCTCGTAACAACCCAAACTCATCTCCAAGCTGGCGCCGGGAGTGTTCTCGTTGAGCTTCAGGTACTTGGCAAGAGCACATAACATATGTGTAACTCCGGTAGCAAAAGTTGTACCCTTATAACACTTTTTATTTGTTATACGGAACATCGAAACGTCAGAAGATAGTATAACAGTATTTGATCTAACAAGGGGTCACGCGACGTATATTGTATATCTGAATACGATTCGCGTTGGAATTATACAAAAGATTTTCCCTATAGTGGCGTTGGGTGTTTAGGAGCTGAAATTGTTTTTTTTTAATTAATTGGAGATTGGGGTAAACAATATTAAAGTAGAAAAGAAAGGAGTTAAAGGTATGTAACTGATTTAATATTGTATTGATATTGATTCGACAAACTCGAATAAAATGCATTCTTACGCCGCGCTTGGGCTGTTAAGCAGTAAACGATGAATTTGTTTGGTGTTTGGTTGAAATATTATGTTTTTATTCGAAAAGCCTATCAAATGCTCATTCATTGTCATGAGCATATTTATTAACCGCATTTCTCAAAAATTTCCCATTTGTGGCGTCTCTCCCAGTGGTGTGGCATTGCACCCGAATTTGACTTTTTTTTCTAACATGTATGTAACCGATTTTTTGTCTTTCAAAAGTTTTCTACACTATGTTTCCTTAAACTATCAATAACAACAAGTAGAGTTTCATTTATCGGATTATTTTGAAGAAATATCGATTTTTAAAAAGGTGATGCCTCACCTAGATTTACCCTCAGTTAAATGTTCAATTCACTGTTTTGATGTTTTCTATTTCCTTTTTACATGTCGTTGGAATTGCTCTACTTTTGGTAAAGAATATTCGGAATACTATCAACCCAAAAGCAATGTTCTAATAATGAAAAGAATGCCATGAAAAGAGATAACATTAATATCGTACATCGTAATAACCTATTCAAATTACGTGCTTCATGGCATGATAAAGATTATCTTGATTTCAATGTTGAATCATCACATTTTAATTTTATATGTTATCCAAATTGGAAACACCTCACAGTCGCGATGCTCTTCTGCATTATGATAAGTGAGCTTGCTTTCATACGATTGATAATTTATAATGTTGCTTCTAATCTATCTATTTTGTGATTGTTGCGCATCGTAGACGAACATTGATGTATCCCTCGTCATCCTTTCGAAAAAACCGAAGACTGCGTATATAAAGATTCGTTCCCAATGTAGAACAGTTCTAAGGAATATACTTTTCTACACATGTTGAATAAAATCTACATTTTTACCATGCTGACTCAAAAATATTATATCAATTTCAGAGAAATTTTATTTTCGTATGATAAACAAGTTAAAATGGATAAAAGACGAACATTTCATCAAAAATCGCCAGAACATAGAAGTTTACTCTACAAATAAATCAATTTAGATTTCATCAAATAAAAATTGGTTAGTAACAGCATAGGAGAGACCTTCTTTTGGATGCAATCCGTCATTTTTAAAAACAATGTAAAAAATTGATGATAGAAAAATAAATATCATTATTATTCGGCTACAGATCTTGCGCTTTGTAGTCTTGGAAAAAAGTGTTATAATTTTCTGATCATATGGTATTCGTTTACACTTGAAAATGACAGAACGATGTTCCCGTTCCCAATTATAACAGTTTTGGCTCATTAAAAGGGGGTCAACTTTTGGATTGGATTTTTGTTCGAAGATCCACTTATGTTATGTGGCAAGAGTCTTCCTTGGAGCTTTGTGTTCTTCAGCAGCTCGTTTCACCGAACTACCTTTTTTCGGTCACGGACCGCACTGCCGCTTCCATTCTGGCCGCTGGCCAACTTTTTCGGGACGAAATTCGCTGGTATTTACGCGGCATCCTGCTTTGCTGTGAACACAACAACTGCGTTTACGTTTTTGACAGCTTCACTCTCGAGAAAAATAACGAACATAGTAGGTGGCACTCTTGCCTCAACATTAACAAGTTTCATAAATTAACTTTTTTTCGGAAAACAAATTTTTTTTACTGGGTCATCGCTAGAAACAAATACTCTTTTATTCAATTCCACACTGCAATATACACTTTCTCGATATTTTGTTTGTATGTAATCTGACAACTTATTTGAATTGGCTGGAATATTATAAAATTGCACGCAGCTTTGATGCTCATTATAAAATTGATCGTAAAAAAGTGTAGATTTGACAATTCTATACAAAATTCCGTTCACTATGTCTGGTAATACGATCGAATCTAGCTGTGTACCGGCTGGGTCGTTTGATACATATTTTATTGAATAAATGCCGGGTGGCTCACTTGCCCCAAACTCCGCTAAAAGATATTGACAATTGTTTGGAAGGACAATGCACGCTCAGACAAATTACAGATGATGCTGTGATATCGCTAAGAGGTCCTTGTGCAAATGTTTTGGAAGGAACATTGCAAAGTACCCTAGATAATCTGACTGTTTGGGCCAGACATTTAGGGATCGAGTTTTCACCGCAAAAAAAATCAGTTGGTTGTGTTGTTGTTACCTGGGTTGTTACTAAGAAGTTTTGTGCATGAGTTTTATAGAAAACGTCGTGGTTTTCGCTGTCGCTGTTTGAATGTCATCGTCTCTAATTACGAAGAAGGCTGTACCACCACTAAGTAGATTAATCCGCATATTTTAATATCCGGCAGCTCTGCTCACAGTATAATGCGACATTCACCCTAGAGTACGGCAATGCACATCCTGTAATGCTCGGAACCACAAAACAGAAAAGTTAGCCAATTGTTTATGATCTGCTGGTGGGATTACTGCAGCATCAGCATTACTGAATTCTAATACGGTTATGCTCTCCCATCGGTGATTTGGGGTGGTTCTGTACACAAATCCGACGAATATATGCTTTCGAGCCACCCCGAAGGCGTCCACTCGAGGGTTGGTATGATTTATAAAATTATCATTAGCAGGCGCAACAGAACTGAATTATATGCCACACAACCGGGTCAGTTACCGTTCTCAAACGCGGGCGGGATGGTTGTTTTGTACTAACGAAACCATTTTGTATTTAGGCCTGTGTAGGTAGCTGCCAACCGGCGTGATATCCCTTATTATCGCAGGGGATCGAATGCCCAACATCAAATGAAAAATATGCTGAAATTAGAGCTTTCTGTTCTAATGCGGTAGGTATTGCTCATAGAGTGCAAACACACATGCAAGCATAACTACAAATTGTGAAATTGATTTTCGGAATATAATTTGTTGAAATAATCCGCAATACGATGGGCGTTTAACGATACAATGGTTATGCATTGCATCCTATTTTCTATATTGGCAAACTCAGAATGCTTAGATAATCAACTATTACAAACATACTTCAGCGAAGTTTAAAATTCCATTATTAAGAAACTACAATTATCTGTGTTAGAAATCGTCAACATTTGTAGGATTTAAGCTCTATAACATTGCAAAGTTTACAAATCACTTTTGATATACACAAAACTTCCACAGATGTTCAACAAACATAGTTGCTTCGCTATAAAAGAAAACAAAAACTCACATTTCTTCTCCTCAAATCCAAATCCACTTACTCAATGGAGTGTGGAATAAGCCTGCAAAGTAGTGCTAAATATAAATAATTTCACAACTCATCAGAAAGTTGTCTTCTGCACAGGAATTTGCATCCTGGTGAGTTAACTTTTTCAATTTCCAACTTTTAATTTATGTTCGTTTCTATCCTTGCCGTGCCGGCCGGCCATGGCGAGGCGAGACACGGAACGGCCGTGGAGGTGTTCGCACTTGGTTCGCTGCTGTTGTACAGTCCGGTGACAGATCTCGCACCACCGTACCGTCACCACCCACAGCGCTATCTTGTCATGGTAAAGTGACAAACAGAGAATGCATCTTGGAGATAAGGAAACCCCGAAGTAAAATATTTCTCACTAGTATTAGTTTGAGTTTTATTGCATTTTTATGACCAAAGAAAGGAGTTGGCATAATATGACATGCTTGCAATCCAAACTAATAATATCCACAATTATTATTATTTGTATCGTCCAGGTCTCGTGTCCATAGAGAACTACCGATCTAGTGAGCGTTTTGTAGATAGTCACTTTGGTACGGCGGCGAGTTCTATTCGATCGTCCAAAGTATGGTCGAAGTTCAAAGTATGTAAGGTTTCCAACCACGATGCGTCTCCAAATTTCTCTGCTGGTATCATTTTCGGCAGTCACCAGCGAGCCCAATTACACGAATTCTTCTACCACTTCGATTTCGTCGCCACCGATACAAACACGTGGTGAGTGGCTCACGTTATCTTCTCTTGAACCTCTTCCTATTGTGTGCTTCGTCTTCGTCGTGTTGATGACCTTACCCTCTTGTTATATATCTAAATTGGGCAGATCTAATTTGCTGCAATCTGAATAATTGATTTCCAGCCATCCAGCGTTCCACGTATCAGACTAATCGGTTTTGCCGGAAAACCATGTTCGGACATTATCTGCCACAGCTCATTTCTCTTAACTGAATCGTACGCTGCTTTGAAATCAATGAACAGAAGGTGAGTATACAAGTTGTACTCCCGGAATTTATCAAGGATCATCCGCAGGCTAAACATCTGATCCATTGTTGATCGGCTCTCACGAAATCCTGCCTATTATTCGTCGATGAAGGACTCATCAAGCGGTTTCAGTCTGTTAAGCAGGATACGCGACAAATATTTGTACGCTGAGTTCAGAAGGCACACTCTAGTCTGTGCCCTTTCTCATAGATTGGGCATATGAGGCCATCCAACCAGCCGACAGGCAGTTCTCCATCCTCCCATATTTTCTGGATAATGTGGGGGATCGATTATTGCAGCTGCTCACTTCCGTGTTTGAGAAGCTCGACCGGGATCTCGTCCATCCCAGCAGCTTTACTGTTTTTCGGCTCGTTAAGAGCCTTCTTTACCTCATCCAGCGTTGGTGGTTCCACTGCTTGACCATCGCCGACTATGTTCATCCTGCTCCTTAATACACCTTCATTTTCACCGTGCAACAAATCTTCGAAGTGCTCCATCCACCTGGCTGCCGCCATAGTCTTGTCTGTCAGCAAATTCCCCTCTCGGTCAATGCACATGGCGGGCACTGGCGCAATCTTATGCCGCGCGCCACTGACAGTTGCGAAAAACCTCCGCATATCGTTTCTATCCATGTTCTCCTGCGCTTCAGTTATCACACTGTCTTCGTGTTGCCTTTTTTCTGCGGTGGATACTTAGCAACATTTTTCTCGTCCGTCACCCGCTGGCACTCCTCATTAAACCAACCATTGGCGTCGATTTGCAGTGCCCAACACTTCCTGCGCTGTTGTAGTCACAGCTTCGTGAATATTTTCCCACAATCTGTTGACGTAGACCTGTGCGCCGATTAAAAATTTATCGATGGCGGCGTGATAGATCATTTTCAGCCAGCGGCGGCGGCGTGAGCTTATTGCAAGCAATTGAAATTTTCCAATTCCTTCGAGAATTCCTCCTGTAAATCCTCTTAAAGCAGCTCCAGGAATTCCTCCGGAAGTTTCTCCAGGAGTTCCTCCGAAATTTCCTTCAGGAATTTCTCCGGAAGTTCCTCCAGGAATTCCTCCGGAAGTTTCTTCAGGAATTTCTCCGGATGCTCCTCTGGAAGTTACTCCAAGAATTCCTCCGGAAGTTACTCCAGGAATTCCTCCGGAAGTTCCTCCAGGAATTCCTCCGGAAGTTCCTCCAGGAATTCCTCCGGATGTTCCTCCAGGAATTCCTCCGGATGTTCCTCCAGGAATTCCTCCGGAAGTTCCTCCAGGAATTCCTCCGGAAGATCCTCCAGGAATTCCTCCGGAAGCTCCTCCAGGAATTCCTCCGGAAGTTCCTCCAGGAATTCCTCCGGAAGTTCCTCCAGGAATTCCTCCGGAAGTTCCTCCAGGAATTCCTCCGGAAGTTCCTCCAGGAATTCCTCCGGAAGATCCTCCAGGAATTCTTCCGGAAGTTCCTCCAGGAATTCCTCCGAAAGTTCCTCCAGGAATTCCTCCGGAAGTTCCTCCAGGAATTCCTCCGGAAGTTCCTCCGGAAGTTTCTCCTGGAATTCCTCCGGAAGTTCCTCCAGGAATTCCTCCGGAAGTTCCTCCAGGAATTCCTCCGGAAGTTCCTCCAGGAATTCCTCCGGAAGTTCCTCCAGGAATTCCTCCGGAAGTTCCTCCAGGAATTCCTCCGGAAGTTCCTCCAGGAATTCCTCCGGAAGTTCCTCAAGGAATTCCTCCGGAAGTTCCTCCAGGAATTCCTCCGGAAGTTCCTCCAGGAATTCCTCCGGAAGTTCCTCCAGGAATTCCTCCGGAAGTTCCTCCAGGAATTCCTCCGGAAGTTCCTCCAGGAATTCCTCCGGAAGTTCCTCCAGGAATTCCTCCGGAAGTTCCTCCAGGAATTCCTCCGGAAGTTCCTCCAGGAATTCCTCCGGAAGTTCCTCCAGGAATTCCTCCGGAAGTTCCTCCAGGAATTCCTCCGGAAGTTCCTCCAGGAATTCCTCCGGAAGTTCCTCCAGGAATTCCTCCGGAAGTTCCTCCAGGAATTCCTCCGGAAGTTCCTCCAGGAATTCCTCCGGAAGTTCCTCCAGGAATTCCTCCGGAAGTTCCTCCAGGAATTCCTCCGGAAGTTCCTCCAGGAATTCCTCCGGAAGTTCCTCCAGGAATTTCTCCGGAAGTTCCTCCAGGAATTCCTCCGAAAGTTCCTCCAGGAATTCCCCTGGAAGCTCCTCTAGAAATATCTCCAGAAGTTCCTCCATGAATTCCGCCAGAAGTCCCTCCAGAAATTCCGCCTGAAGTTCCTCCATGAATTCCTCCGGAAGTTCCTCCAGGAATTCCTCCGAAAGTTCCTCCAGAAATTCCTCCGGAAGTTCCTCCAGGAATTCCTCCGAAAGTTCCTCCAGGAATTCCTCCGGAAGTTGCTCCAGGAATTCCTCGGAAAGTTCCACCAGGAATTCCTCCGGAAGTTCCTCCAGAAATTCTTCCGGAAGTTCCTCCATGAACTATTTCGGAAGTTCCTCCAGAAGTTCCTCCGGAAGTTCCTCCAGAAATTTGTCCGGAAGTTCCTCCAGGAAGTCCTCCGGAATTTGCTCCTGGAATTCCTCCGGAAGTTCCACCAGGAATTCCTCCAAGAGTTCATCCAGGAATTTCTCCGAAAGTTCCTCCAGGAATTCCTCCAGAAGTGCCTCCAGGAATTCCTCCAAAAATTCCTCCATGAAATCCTCCAGGCATTCCACCTGTAATTCCTCCAGGAATATTGCAGAAGTTCCTCTTGGAATTTCTTCGAAAGTTCCTCGATGAGTTTCTTAAGAAGTTCCTCCAGGAATTTTACCGGAGTCTCCTCCAGGAGTTTTTGCGGAAGCTCCTCCACAAGTTTCTGCCGAAGTTTCTCCAGCAGCTTCTCCTGAAGTTTCTTCGGAAGTTCCATCGATAGTTCCTCCGGAAGCTTATCCAGAAATTCATTTAGTACTTCCTCCAGAAATTCCTCTGCTAGATCCTCCAGGAATATCTCCAGAAGTTCTTTCGGAAGTTCCTCCAGGAATTTCTCCGGAAATTCCTCCAGGAGTTCTTCCGGAAGCTCATCCAGGAGTTCCTCCGGAAGCTCTTCCAGGAGTTCCTCCGCAAGTTTTCCAAGAATTCCTTCGAAAGTTCTACCAGTAGTTCCTCCGCAAGTTCCTTCAGGAGTTCCTACGGAAGTTCCTTCGGAAGTTCCTCCAGGAATTATTCCGAAAGTTCCTCCAGGAGTTTCTCCGGAAATTCCTCCATGAGTTGCTCCGGAAGTTCCTCCAGCAGTGCATCTGGAATTTATCCAGGAATTTCTTCAGAAGGTCCTCTAGGAATTAAGCCGGAAGTTACTCCTGGAATTCGTTTGGAAGTTCCTCCATGAATTCGTTCGGAAGTTCCTCCAAGAATTCCACCGGGAGCTCTTATAGGAATTTCTTCAGAAGTGCCTCCAGGAATTCTTTTGGTAATTTCTTCAAAAACGCTTCACGAATTCCACCGAAAGTTCCTATATGAATCCTTCAGGATGTTTGCTCAGAAAACTTCTTAAATGATTACTTATTACAAATTTCTCCAAAAATTCTCTATGGAGTTCCTCCAAGAACACTTGATAGATTACTTTGCATACTCTACAGAAATTATCACGAGGGCTCTTAAGATATTTCTTCTGAGTTCCTTCCCAAGTTCATATGGAATTCCCTTGCACCCACCTCCCGGGAATTCTGCCGGAAAGTTGTTCAGGAATTCTTTAAGAACTTCTCATGGAAATTAAATGGCGAAATCTAGATCTAGAAAATCTTCCGCGCATTTCTCTGGCAAATTCTTCCAGAAATTCCTGCCCCAAAACTTCTCCTAGGATTCTCCCGGAAAATCGTTCACAAAAAAATTATCCTGGAAATCAATTCTCCGGGAGTTTGTTTAAGAACTTTTCCGATTTTTTTTCCTAGAACTCCTTCACAAATTCATCCAAGAATCTCCCCAGAAATTCCCACGAAAACTTCTGAAGAATTCATCCAGAAAATTTACTTTACCTACTTATGGATCCTGTACACCTCCGTCAAATCGTCGTTTGAATCTTTGTCCCCAAACATAGCTTTATATGTAGACGAAGAATCAGAAGGAATAAATTTTGGCTGTTACGCCTTTTTTAAATGTTGGTCTAGAAATCATCCTTTGAATCTTTGTTTACAAAAGCAGATAAGTCGTTTTGAAAATTTTGTCTTGAATTGTCATATGAACTTGGCTGAAAATATTTATTTCCGACAACAGCTAGATAAATCTAGACTTTCAGGGAAAATGCCATCGGCGTGGTAAAAAATTTTCGGTGGCGTGGGCAATTTTTATACGGCAGTGCGCCGATTCATTTTTGACGGCGGCGGCGGCGGCGTGGCGTGGCGGCGCACAGGTCTATGTTGACGTCGCCAGATCCGGTGGCATCTCTTATCCGCTCATCCAGCTTCTGGTGGTACTGTTCAGCAACTCCTTCAACTGATAAGCGTTAGATGTTCAAACGCATCGTTCTGTTGTTTCTTGAATTCGTGACGCTGAAAAGTCACGCCCGATTTTTTGCAACTACAAGGTAGTGAGTCAATGTTCAGACCTCTGAAGGAGCTTACATCCATAACATCCGAGAAATTTCGTCCGTCGATCAGCACGTGGTTTATCTGTGAGCAAGTGTCTCAAATCGGATGTTGCCAGGTGTATTTGCGGATATTCTTACGTGCGAAGTAGGTACTGCTGATTGCCATCCCTCTGGCAGCAGCAAAGGTTACAAGTCGCAGACCATTATCGTTGGTAGCGGAATTAAGGATCGTGTGTTGGGCACTCTCTGTAGGCCTTATCAAGGCTCTCATAGAACTCATCCTTCACGTCATCAGGCTTATCGTTCGTTGGGGCATAGATGCTGATCAGGCTATTGTTGAAGAATTTGGCCTTAATTCAAAAGCAAAAGTAGAGCAAATGGATTGATTCAACGGAAACAGACCCGGCAACGAATAAAGGACAACGATTGGCAAGTCGGATCTTGGAACGTGAGAACTTTGTCTACCCAAACTTTGCATAGACGCTTCTTTCTCGTCGTCGGGTCGTTTTTCCACACTTTCTGTCCAGCCCAGCAAATTTCCTGCAGCGCTACGACGTCGAAGTTTCGGGAATGTAAATCATCGTATCCTGTTATCCTGTCGACACTTGTGAAACCTAATTTGCTTGCAACAATTTGCATTCCCCGTAGAATCCTTTTCCTTTATTGTTTCCTAGTGGAAATTGGCCGCATTTGGACATTTTTTCACGCATGAAGGACGTAAAACAGTCCCGCCATTCAAAATAAATTACCGTATTTAGGCTTCTGATTGATCATTTATTCACAATTTAACTTCAAATAACATTTTTTTAAATATTTCTACAATGAAATTGCCATAACATCATTCCATAAGTGATTATGACCCGATTTTCAACATGTTAAATTTTGTCTGCCTCTGATTCCGTCTGCATCCGATTTTATGGCAGTTTTGATATAATGGTTTCACAACACAATTTTGCTACGATTTTTATCCATAATTTTATGCTCAGAAATAATACTGAAAACAGTTTCATCGTCTGTTGTTTATTATGAATTTTTTTTAAAAAAAATTGGAGGTCTAAAAGAAAAGAAACATTATTCCAAATCTTCTGGAAGTACACCGTATATACATTTTTTAGCGGTAAGCCTTTAATTGCTTTATATTAGTGCTGGTTTAACCTCTCTAGAGAACTTATCTCGACATATTTTGAAATGAGCAAGAAAGGCATCATCACCGCCAGATGGATTATTCTGGGTTTTGATTAGAAGAATAGTCCTTCAATAAAACTTTGTTGTACGAGACAAGAAAAACTATCATCTAATCATTTATTTTCAAAAAAATATAGACAGAGTATGACCAAGGTAAATTATGGAAAATTTTATACAAACTGATTGGTCTTCTGACCCGTTAATAAGCAACTGTGTTGACAAATATTTGTTAATATCCTCTAGTAATATGGTAATATGTCCCTACAGTTTATAACACATTCTTTTGTCGGGCTGTGGTCAAGCCGCCCTCAACGGCATCTGATAACAACGGCGGACGACGTGGTTCCACAGGCGTGGAAACGAAGATGGAAAAGTGAGAGATAACACGCCCATCAACCATCCGCCCGGAACAGCCCGCAATCGAAGGAAGCCGGGCGACCCAGAACACAATCCTCCGAGTTGACGCCCTCCCGTTGCCACACCAACAACATTATCCTCCACTAGTGGTATGGGGAGCAACCACGCCAACATCGTTACCACCGCCGGAGGAGGATTGTAGTTTTCCTCATAATGCGCCACTTATTTTTATTTTCTTCCTTCCGGGCTCACGGCGGGTTTGACCTTCGTTTCCTCCCATTTCGAGATTATCGTGCGGAAAGCGAAAAAATAGAAATGAGGTTTTCCGGATATCCTTCGTCCCTGCTTTCTAGTTAGCTGGTGTGACTACGATGGTAAACCCGGTGTTGATGGTGTGGATGGAATGGGGCGAAGGACAGCAACCAGCGGTCTCTGCTTGCAAGCTGATGACAACTAGCGAGGCGGAAAATTGTGGTGTGAAAACTTCGTTCGTGATCCGTGGTCAACACCAGTATCGGTTGCCAAGAAAGGTGGTAACATGATCTACGCTTGCTTGCTGCTAGATAAGAAGCGCAACGATGACGGGTTAAAAAGTTATACTTGATTATGAACACGCTTCTCCCTTAATAATGATTTGTTTCATGTACTTTTAAATACGAGGAACCCTTTCTAAAAAAGTGTGATTAATTCCTGTGGTAAGAAGAAATATCATAGATTACATAGTCAATCCATTTTACTAGACTAAATATTTGCAGCCATAACACCCCCAATTCTTATTTTTTAATGTTTAGTGGAATTTTTCTAAGAGGCATAAAATCAACACTCAACAATATTATTACTATTATTATTATCAACACATCAAAAAATTTAATTTAATAATTAAATAATTAGCTTCTGTTTCAAGGCTTGCATTGGTATGAAAATAGCGCAACATTGTGCAATTGTACGAAAGTCATTAACCAAAAACAAACGACTACCAACAACGGACCATCTTCCCTTACGATTCGTGCAAAATATGCAAATTATCCATATCATATGTATTTGCATCATAAAACCATCCATTTATTGATTTGATCAAACCATTTCGGAACATTTTTTACCAGCACCCGTTAAAAATGCGTTCCACACGCTTCGAACAAAGGCTCCCATATTCCAAATTCCAAAAACTAGCAATCTAGTACGAAAGGCAGTTGTTAATATTGCTCAGATAAGCTTTTCCGTACGAAGTATGTGAGCCAACGAGTGCTCTTGTGTTTAATATTATTTTCTGCTGACTGACGATGGATCGGGTTATGCTCTTGATGGGCAGCACGTGCTTCCTTCCAAATATGTACACACATCGACGCAACAAATTCTGCATGTTGGATCATCACAAACCACGTAGCACTGATAATATCCGTTGCAACTTTTCTAGGGGCTGTTTTTTCAAGAAGGTATAGAAGATAAACAATTTAATTCCACTTTTGACTATTGAATTTAATTCTTCACCTTTATTTGTTCCTTAAATATAAGGTTGTCCTCAACGTTTTGGTATTTGGTACACTCAACCCTTTTTTTACGTTCTTATTAGGAGGACGTAAAAAACAGATCTTGCATAAATTAATTTTTTTCCCACTCAATTCATTGATCATTGTACAATTTTGAATACGATGCATAATCATATCAATCCAAAGACCCAAATTGGATTCGTTAATATAACTTGTTCTAGGTCTTCGATGAGCCTTTTTTTCCTCGTTTGTCGGGTGAAGATCACTGCGTCCAGATTTTAGGACTATTGTGATATACCCTTTTACTGTGAAATACGCAAGTTATCTCAGTAACATGTTTGTCACTGAGATACCTTGTGCACAGCCTTATGTGCCGACACCTTCCTAAAACAATTTTAAATACTGATGGCAGTGAGATATTGTAAAAACAAGGCCGAATATATTCAATTACTCAACGCAAAGTAATTTAAGCAATCAACATAAATTAAAAATGTTGCAGGTAGGAATTGTTGGGTTAATTTACTTTTCATCAATTTAAAAGTTATGTGAAATATCGCATACCCTTATCACGATTTGGCGAAACCATCGAAAACAGCTTAGTCAGATTTACTTAACTGGGGCGCGGTGGATTGACATGTTCAAACGTGTTCACATATTGGACAGTGTACGATATAGCGGTACATAGCCGCGATCGTCATTGATGATGATGCATTGGCACATATGTATAGGACACTAAGGAAAGAATTTGTTTGGGTGAGGAGCGCGGAATAATAACTTAGCCAAAATGATAGAGACAATAAGAGTCTTCATTGAATCTACATACACGTATACAGGTGTATTGATATAAAGGGGTTTGTTGCCCAGTATGAAAAACAGAGAGAACATGATTTTGTTCTTACCAATATAAACTTGGAAGGAAATATTGATATTGGGGTCTGAGTGGTTCGGAAAAGGAAGAGCCGACCCGAAGGGGTAATGATTCTTTTGGGAAAGGGGAATTTAATTCAAAGCCCAGTTGAAAGAAAGAGAAAAATATTGATTGATTGATTTTTAAGAGTATACTTAAAATCCAAGAGTAATACAAGCGGTAGCTGTTAATAGCTCGGCGGTATGGTGCGCTGTTTTACAAAGAACCCATGCTGGGTTCGAATACAGATTTTTAAGTGAAGGTTTTCACAACTCCGTTGGTTTAGTAGTATCATACATTATGAAGCATTTGGGACTTGTTGAACATTACTCTGTGAGACAGTAATGTTCAAGTTTAGGTGTAAAGAAAGGGGCAGGACTTAGAGATACTCATTTTATACAAAAAAATATATGAATTAATACATTAGTAAATTGAAGTAGCCACTTGAATGTGTGCTCGAAATAAGAGAGTTTTAGAGAGTGGAAAGAGAACAGAATTTTTCCAAGAGAATTTCAAAGGGAACATCCAAAAAAGGGGGCAAAGTTTCGTAAAGTATGGAAGTCCAATATTAAGGCTGAATTAGCTAATCTATGACAAGAAATTTAATAACTATTGTAAAAAATTGGAATAAAAGGGAAGTTGTTTCGGAATTTATGGGTTTTTCAAATAAGCTGATGAAGCATTTCGTGCAAAAGAACTTTAGGGAGCATCCATAAAGAATGCAAAGTTGAGTAATGAATGGAACCTCAAAATCGAGGTTAAAATTAAAACCACATAGTCTGAATAGATAAATGTGGAATGAGGAAAATGGTTACGTTATTTAAGGATTCTTGGACCTTTCATGGGGTTCAAAGTCCAGTCTGATGCAATTCATGAAATCATTATGAAATTCAGAACTCGGATCGACTATATATACCGTGCGCTTTTCCAAGCTCGGGGTCAGTCCCAAATATTCAGCAGCACCTTTATTGGAATTCGGCGCTTTCTAGGTTTCCCTAGCCGGCCTACCGAACACTCCAATTGAATTAGGGTTGTCCCTTAGACACCTCGACACTCGTGACTAGTGCACGAATCGAGATCTAAGTTTAAATTAATTAACTTCTTGAAAAAGATAAAAGTGAACAGTTAAATAGTCCGTCGCGGTAAAATTGAAAATCGGTGTTAGAGTCTCAGAATAAGTATCGATAAATAAAAAGTGTTAGTATCTCTGGGAAAGACATTGTCATACGGGAAATAGTGCAAAAGTTTGAAAACCGAAAATATTCGAGTTTATAATTATACGAAAGTGTTAATTGTAATGAGTGTAATGAAAGTTCATAAATGTAAAAAAAGTTTATAAATGTACAAACAAGTGATACATAAATAATAAAGTTTTATTCTAACCGTAATTGAGTGTTTGAACTAAAAACCCGAAAAACCAGTGCCGCGCCGTCGGCCCCGAACACTTCATATATCGTGGTAGAAGCGTCTTAATATTCCGCTCGGGACATTTCCACTCCATTTCCACTTCGTTACATATGGTGACAGCGGAAAAAGACTGTTTTCGCAACAGAGGAACGCTAATTTTTTATTAAGTGAAAATCAGTGCCGAAGAAAATAAGAACAAACATCAGATAAGTAGAAGTGGTTTTGCGGAGAAAAAATACAAAAAAACGACCACAAGATCGAGCACCAGGTCTTAGATATGGAAACAACAATAATACATGGAATTTTAATATGGTAAGTAACAAACCTTTTTCTTTAATTTGAATGCCTTAAAGCATGTTGGATATTATTTCTCATCATCAATAGTGAAAATATTTGCTGATTTTGACATTATTCAAATAAATGTCAAGTTTGGACGATTCATTTGAAAAAGACTCTGAACAATTAGAACAAATTCGAGAATTCTTTTTTAAGGAATTCGATAATTTAAACAAAAATAGAACCAGAACAAGGTCTTTACAGGGTATTTTTCATAAATCAGAAATCTTAAAAGCGGCGTTAGAAGAATTCGAGAACATTGTCCAAAAATATGAACAATTAAACGAAACTGAAATTTGGAATGATTTAACAGATAAACTGGATATTGTGAAAAAGAAATATGAAAATTGTATTCAAATATTAGAAAATACCAAAACAAAAAGAAATACGGAAAAGAACTCTGAAATTCAAGCAGGAAAATTTCATAATTTGAGGAATAGACGTGTAAGTGTTAGTGAAGATCATTTTCCAATTAGTATTGAGGATTTTTCGAATCTGAACGTGTCCATATCTGGCACAGATTTATATTTTGGACCAATACGTGATCCTAATCTTTATCATCTACATTAAATAACGCTGATCAATCTGAAATCGATACCAAATCTTTTGATATTAAACGAGCTACAAGAATTTAGTGTTAAATTTGAGCCGGTATACAAATCATTCTTGAACAAAATGGCTTACGAATTCCCCACAGAAAAAGCAATTAAATGCATTCCAGAATTTCGAGGAACAGCAGCTGAATTGGATGGCTTTTTGTTCCAAGCAGACTATTTTGCAAAATTCATTCCACCAAGGAATGATCAGAATGAGATCCATGAAACCGAAACGGAACTCATTCATGTAATATTATCCAAATTGAAAGGACCAGCAGCATTGCATTTCAAACGAATACATGCCGATACTTGGGTAGAAATTAGAGATAATTTGCAAAGAGAATTCAAAGGAAAATTGAAATTAGAAGAATTGTTTCAAAAGATTGAAACGTTGGAACAAGGGAAAACAGAGACCTTTCAAAGTTACAAAGATAGGGTGCTTACTATGAAACAACACATTGATGAATATGAAGCGAACAGAGGGGGCGGGGAAAATTCATACGCTCTCAGAAACTTACGACTCCATTTCTTAGGAGGGCTTAAAAATAGAAACTTGAAAAACTTAGCCAAAGCACATAAGGAGGATAGTTTGGAAAACTTGATAACTTATCTGCAGGAGGAATGTATAGATGTGGAGCAGATAGAACAAATTGAGCATAGATTGCAGGATGCTCATATTGCAGAATCACACAGACTTGAAAAAGAAGAGCAAAAATTCAACAACCAAAGAAAAAACTTCGGAAATTTCAGAAACAGAAACAATTTTTACAGCAACAGAAACATTGACCATGACGACAGAAATGATCAAAGGAATAGAAATAATGACAGAAACCATTTCAATGGGCAATCTAATAACTACCAGCAAAATCAGAACTACGGATATCCGAATAATAATAGTTATCGAAATCGAAATGATAACTATTCAAGAAATGACAGACATTACCCCCCTCGCAACGAACGAAATAACTTTGAACAAAATTCTTACAGAAATAACGGTAACCAATATGACAACAATCATAGCCAAAACAATAGAAACAATTCGAATCAAAATTATAGGAATGAATCACCGCATCAAAACAACGGAAATAGAAATTACTTTAATACGAACGGAAATTCAAACTCTGAAAACAGAAGATTCGAACCATTACGTGAAGGAAACTGGAATAACCGAAATTTTGAATACAATCAGAAGCAAAAAACTAAACCATGGGGTTTGGATAGGAAAAAGATAGACGGATCCCACTGTTTTTATACACAAGTATATGATACTGATACACAATACGAGGAAGAAGAAACAGGAAAATTATTTGCAACAAGCCCTATGTATGGAGGCTTTTCAACCGGTTTTATTGGAAACTGGCAACCGCAGAAAATCCACAATACAATGAGAGATACTACTTGGATACAAGTATCTGTTATAATTTCATTCATCAGAGCACCGCAATCAAAGTCGGAGCAACAAAAATAGACCCATTCAAACATGCATGGATATGCGTAAATGGTAAACAAGTGCCATCCATTGGAACAATATGGATTCATTTAACAATAGGAGAACTAATCATACCGACAAAATTCCACGTGGTGGATAAATTAGGAGTACCAGCCAAAATTGGGTACAAATTTGCTAAGGAGCATATCGAATCAACATACATGAATTTCGAGGAAACACGTTTTAAACTAAAAAGATCAGAGAACACTTCTCTAAATGTTTACGGATTTGTAAGCAAGGATTTAATAGAATATGAAGAAAGAGATAAGTACGAGAAAAACATCGATTCGGTTATCCAACAGAATAAAACAGAATTATGACTTTAAAAGCGATATAGATTCCGAATCTATCACAACAGAATCTTCGAAACCCGAAACAACTGGATCATTCTCAGAAATAATTGAACCAATAATGGATGAATCAGGTAGATTTGAACTTTTTCCAAACAACAAGAATCAATTCGGAACCCACATAATGATGGTCTAGAAAATATCAACTTCAATGTCGACACAAAAGATAATACATGGAAAACATATCCTTACGAAGAGTTTGTAAAAGCAATGCCACAGCTTAGACAGAAATCAATAAGATTGACGACAAAAATACTTGAGGAATATGAAACAGATGCTACATTTTTAATAATTAACAGTCTATCAGCTTATAAAGAACTGAATAATTTCATCGACCTTCCGTATGGTCTAAAACCACATTTAAATGGAAGAATTTTTTCATTTCCTAATAAAAGAACTTGGGGTATATTAATGAATGGTACTAAGGAAACAGATTTTAACTCGAAAGTATTTTTCAAAGGACTCATAGATGGATTCCATAACGGTCCAGAATTTGCCAAGTTGGCGAAAATTATTCAAGTATTCTCCTTTAAAGATTTACTCGACACATTAAGTTTAGACATTTTAAGATACATAGCAGACACATTCAATAAGGAATTCATAGTGTACACTGCAGATAAAGACAACAATGGAGGCTATACTTACGACAGAAAATTAGCCAAACTAAACGAGGACATGGGATTTGTATTTGTAGCAAAATCAGATAAAACGTGTGGTCATATAGAAAAGCCACAAGACATTCAAAACTCAAACATTGCAGCTCAAGTTACAACGGAATTAACTTATGATAATGATAAATATTTCATGGAGTTGGCGTCAGTGGACAAGCCCATGAATAAAGTAAAATATTTAATAGATACAGGTTCTTCAGTAAACCTATTAAGATCAGTGTTGTAAAATGTCATTTGCATTTGTTTGTATAATTTCCCCAGAACTTTTTCCAGACAGTAGCTATCAATTCATGATGTATGACGAACTTATAGCGCTTAAATGTGTCTACAACTTTGCCTTACAAGGCATTGCTCTAAATATGTAATCTGGGGCGTGGGAGGCAAAATGTCATTCAAATGACATTATGTCAAATGACACGTGACATTTTGGAGAGTTTTCACTCTCCAGCCTCAGATGTTATATTTAGAGCAATGTACCCTTGGACAAAAATGTAGCCCTACTCAAGAGTTATGAGTACATCTAAAATTATAGAATAAATTTGGCTTCTAAAGAAAGTTATGAACAAATTAGTCAAATGACATGCAGATGACATTTTACAAGCCTGATTAAGATATGATTTATTAAGCTATGTAGGCGTTAAAAGTTTTAATACGGATGAGATAATTACACTAGTGGGTATAGAAAATGGTAGTAAAGTAACACTTGGGAGAGCAGACGTAGAATTACTTATCAATGGAATAAGATTTATAACTACTTTTCACTTAGTAGACAATTTAATAATGCCAGGTATCATTGGAATAGAATTCCTTAACCCGTTTCGGTCTGACCTAGAAATCAAAATTGAAATAACCCGTGTAGGCTCATTTTTCGTCCGATTGCCATGAAATTTTCAGGGAAGAAGCGTCATCATGTCTATTTTTTGTACTTGACTTGATTTGACCATGGTGCCAATCCGGCCGGATTTATTAAGGGGGGGTCCTGGGTCAGATGCAGTCAAAAACGGGTCATTTTTTTAAAACCATTGATAAATGAACGAAAGTGACCAGAATGCTGATGCAAACGTGGTCAATCATCATTGACCAGCATCAGAAGTTAGTTTTGATACATTTGAATCACCAGGACATGGTTCCCGATGTTCCGGGAACCTGGTTCCCTGGGGTATCCCTGAGGTGGTGGACACTTTTCAAGTGGGCACAACCCAGTCTTGCGACACATCAAACTTCATGGGTTTTGAAGAGAATCCTAATAGATGAATTTTTGGGAGGTTTTGGACACATTGGCCACATCCGGAAGTGTTCCCGGGAGCCAGGTTCCCTCAAGGAAGTGGCCAATTTTCGATTAGCATCGAAACCCATCTTGCGACATATCAAACTCCATGATTTTGAAAGACAAGCTCAATAGGTGAGTTTTTGAGAGGTTTTGGACACATTGGCCATGTTCGAAAGTGTTCCCGGGAACCTGGTTCCCTCAAGAAAGTGGACAAATCTCGATTAGCACCGAAACCCATCTTGCGACATATCAAACTCCATGGTTTTGAAATACAAGCTCAACAGATGAGTTTTTGAGAAGTTTTGGACACATTGGCCACGTTCGGAAGTGTTCCCGGGAACCTGGTTCCCTCAAGAAAGTGGACAAATTTCGATTAGCACCGAAACCCACCTTGCGACATATCAAACTCCATGATTTTGGAAGACAAGTTCAATAGATGAGTTTTTGCGAGATTTTGGACACATTGGCCACGTTCGGAAGTGTTCCCGGGAGCCTGGTTCCCTCAGGGAAGCTAACAATTTTCGATTAGCAGCGAAACCCATCTTGCGACACACGAAACTCAATGATTTTGAAAGACAACCGAGAGGTTTTGGACACATTGGCCACGTCCGGAAGTGTTACCGGGAACCTGGTTCCTTCAGAGAAGCGGACAAATTTCGATGAACACCGAAACCCATCTTCCGACACATCATACTCCATGGTTTTGAAAGACAAGCTCAATAGAAGGGTTTTTGAGAGATTTTGGACACATTGGCCACATCCGCAAGTGTTTCCGGGAATCTTGTTCCCTCAAGGAAGTGCGACACACGAAACTCCATGATTTTGAAAGACAAGCTTAATAGTTTTTTTTAGAGATTTTGGACACATTGGTCACGTCCGGAAGTGTTTCCGGGAAATTGGTTCCCCAAGAAAGTGGACAAATCTTGCCTAGCACCAAAACCCATCTTGCGATATATCAAATTCCATGATTTTGAAAAAACAAGCACAATACATGATTTTTTGACAGATTTTGGACACGTTGATCACGTCCGGAAGTGTTCCCGGGAGCCCGGTTCCCTCAGGGAAGTGGACAAATTTTGATTAGCACCGAAACCCATCTTGCGACCCATGAAACTCCATGATTTTGAAAAACAAGCTCAATAGATGAGTTTTTGAGAGGTTTTGGACACATTTACCACATCCGGAAGTGTTCCCGGGAGCCTGATTCCCTCAGGAGACCGTACAAATTTCGTTTAGCGACGAAATCCATTTTGCGGCATGTCCAACTCCATGGTTTTGAAAGACAAGCACAATACATGAATTTTTGAGAGATTTTGGTCATACTGGTCACGTCCGGGAGTGTTCCCGGGAGCCTGGTTCTCTCAGCGAAGCGGTCAAATTTTGATTGGCTCCAAAACCCATCTTGCGACATATCAAACTTCATTATTTTGCTTGACTTTCAAAATCAAGGAGTTTGTTACGTCACAAGATGAGTTTCGGTACTAATCTAAATTTGTTTACTTCCTTGAGGGAACCAGGTTCCGAACACTTCCGGTCGTTGCCAATGTGTCCAAAATCTCAAAAAAAAATCATGTATTCAATTTGTCTTTCAAAATCATGGAGTTTGATATGTCGCAAGATAGTTTCGGTGCCAATCAAAATTTGTCCACTTCTCTGAGGGAACCAGGCTCCCGGGAACACTTCCGGACGAGGCCAATGTGTCCAAAACCTCTCAGAAACTCATTTATTGAGCTTGTCTTTCAAAATCATGGAGTTTGGCATACCGCAAGATGGGTTCCGGCGCTAATCTAAATTTGTTCGCTTCCCTGAGGGAACCAGGCTCCTGGGAACACTTCCAAACGTGGCCAATGTGTCCAAAATCTCTCAAAAACCCATCTATTGAGCTTGTTTTTCAAAACCATGGCGTTTGATGTGTCGCAAGATGGGTTTTTGAGAGATTTTGGGCACATTGACCACGTCCGGAAGTATTCCCGGGAAGCTGGTTCCCTCAGAGAAGCGGACAAATTTCGATTAGCACCGAAACCCATCTTGCGACAATCAAACTCCATGGTTTTTGAAAGACAAGCTCAATAGATGAGTTACTGAGAGATTTTGGACACATTGGCCAAAACCGAAAATGTTCCCAGGAGCCTGGTTCCCTCAAGAAATTGGACAAATCCCGCCTAGCACCACAACTCATCTTGCGACACGTCAAACACCATAATTTTGGAAGACAAGCTCAACAGACGAATTTTTGAGAGATTTTGGACACATTATTGGCTACGTCCGGAAGTGTTCCCGGGAGCCTGGTTCTCTCAGAGAAGCGAACAAATTTAGATTAGCGCCGGAAACCATCTTGCGGTATGCCAAACTCCATGATTTTGAAAGACAATTTCAATAAATGAGTTTGTGAGAGGTTTTGGACACATTGGCCTCGTCCGTAAGTGTTCCCGGGAGCCTGGTTCCCTCAGGGAAGCGGACAAATTTCGATTAGCACCGAAACCCATCTTGCGATATATCAAACTCCATGATTTTGAAAGACAAATCGAATACACGATTTTTTTTTTTAAATTTTGGACACATTGGCAACGACCGAAAGTGTTCTTGGGAACCTGGTTCCCTCAAGGAAGTAAACAAATTTAGATTAGTACCGAAACTCATCTTGTGACGTAACAAACTCCTTGATTTTGAAAGTCAAGCAAAATAATAAAGTTTGATATGTCGCAAGATGGGTTTTGGAGCCAATCAAAATTTGACCGCTTCGCTGACCAGGCTCCCGGGAACACTGCCGGACGTGACCAGTGTGTCCAAAATCTCTCAAAAATTCATGTATTGTGCTTGTCTTTCGAAATCATGGAATTGGACATGCCGCAAAATGGATTTCGTCGCTAAACGAAATTTGTACGGTCCCCTGAGGGAATCAGGCTCCCGGGAACACTTCCGGATGTGGTCAATGTGTCCAAAACCTCTCAAAAACTCATCTATTGAGCTTGTTTTTCAAAATCATGGAGTTTCATGGGTCGCAAGATGGGTTTCGGTGCTAATCAAAATTTGTCCACTTCCCTGAGGGAACCGGGCTCCCGGGAACACTTTCGGACGTGATCAACGTGTCCAAAATCTGTCAAAAAATCATGTATTGTGCTTGTTTTTCAAAATCATGGAGTTTGATATATCGCAAGATGGGTTTTGGTGCTAGGCAAGATTTGTCCACTTTCTTGGGAGAATCAATTTCCCGGAAACACTTCCGGACGTGACCAATGTATCCAAAATCTCTAAAAAAAAAACGTCTATTGAGCTTGTCTTTCAAAATCATGGAGTTTCGTGTGTCGCAAGATGGGTTTCGGTGCTAATCGAAATTTGTCCACTTCCTTGAGGGAACCAGATTCCCGGGAACACTTCCGGACGTGGCCAATGTGTCCAAAATCTCTTAAAAACCCATTAATTGAGCTTATCTTTCAAAACCATGGAGTTTGATGTGTCGCAAGATGGGTTTCGCTGTTTATCGAAATTTTTCCGGTTCCCTGGAGGAACCAGGCTCCTGGGAACACTTCCGAACGTGGCCAATGTGTCCAAAATCTCGCAAAAACTCATCTATTGACTTGTCATAAGACGAGTTAGTACAATCCCATTGAATTCCACCACTTAATTGTATCTTGACAGATACGTATTTCGACCTCAAATGTAAGGCCGTCTTCAGTGTCTCGTACTTGACTCGACTTAGTCGACTAAGTCGAGTCAAGTACGAGACACTGAAGACGGCCTTACATTTGAGGTCGAAATACGTATCTGTCAAGATACAATTAAGTGGTGGAATTCAATGGGATTGTACTAACTCGTCTTATGACAAGTGAAGACATTCCACTAAAAAGCTCAAAATAATTTTCTTATCATCTATTGAGCTTGTCTTTCAAAATCATGGAGTTTGATATGTCACAAGATGGGTTTTGGTACTAAGCAAGATTTGTTCACTTTCTTGAGGGAATCAGGTTCCCGGGAACATTTCCGGATGTGGCCAACGTGTCCAAAATCTCTAAAAAAACCCATCTATTGAGCTTGTCTTTCAAAATCATGGAGTTTGGTGTGTCGCAAGATGGGTTTCGCTGCTAATCGAAATTTGTCCACTTCTTTGAGGGAACCAGGTTCCCAGGAACACTTCCGGATGTGGCCAATGTGTCCAAAACCTCTCAAGAACTGATCTATTGAGCTTGTATTTCAAATTCATGGAGTTTGATATGTCGCAAGATGAGTTTCGGTGCTAATCGAGATTTGTCCACATTCTTGAGGGAACCAGAATCCCGGGAACGCTTCCGGATGTGGCCAATGTGTCCAAAACCTCCCAAAAACTCATCTATTAGGATTCTCTTCCAAAACCATGAAGTTTGATATGTCGCAAGACTGGGTTGTGTCCACTTGAAAAGTGTCCACCCCAGGGATACCCCAGGGAACCAGGTTCCCGGAACATCCGGAACATGTATCAAAACTAACTTCTGATGCTGGTCAATGATGATTGATCACGTTTGCATCAGCATTCTGGTCACTTTCGTTTATTTATCAATGGTTTTAAAAAAATGACCCGTTTTTGACTGCATCTGACCCAGGACCCCCCCTTAATAAATCCGGCCGGATTGGCACCATGGTCAAATCAAGTCTTGTACCAAAAAATAGACATGATGACGCTTCTTCCCTGAAAATTTCATGGCAATCGGACGAAAAATGAGCCTACACGGGTTATTTCAATTTTGATTTCTAGGTCAGACCGAAACGGGTTAAACAATATGTATCAAACATTAGTGAAAACTTCAGAACAATTACTTTGAAAGCGGGTGCAAACCATTTCGAAGGTTCGATATCAAGTAGAAACAACAATAGGTACGTGCATACTATTAACAAAATTCAAACAAGTACATTGATCAATCAAAACACGTATTTTAAGCAATCCGAAAACGATTGGCAGCATAATGATGATGAGATATGTAAACCAAATCAAGTTATCAACAACATGAGTCCGGAATATGGATCGGATCATGCAGATGAATATTATTACGACGAAACTACAATGATTGAATCTTCAGAACAAAAATTGAATGATAATATAAGCGACAACGATATTGATGAATATGAAGAAAACGAATATCGGGAAGAGAATTCAGAAATACAATGGAAACCTGTGGATTTGGACTCCAACCAAGACTACAGCTTGGTAGAAAACAAGAATCGAAAGCAAATAAGAGGCAATGAACGCAGTAGTAAATTACTAGAAATAATCGACTTCAAGCATTTAAAGAAACCTAACTTCAACGCGATAGAAGAAATTATGGCGAAATATAGCGACGTATTTTATTTGAAAGAAGATAAGCTTACAATTACGAATGCTGCAATGCATGAAATTGAAACCACAACAAATGTACCAATTAATAAACAACAATACAGATTTCCAGAATCTACCAAGAAGCATATTAATGAACAAATTGATGAAATGTACAAGCAAGGCATTATTAGGCCAAGTAAAAGTCCATGGAATGCACCTGTGTTATGCATTCCGAAGAAAGATTTTGATGAAGAAGGAAACAAGAAATATCGAATTGTAGTAGATTTCAGAGCGTTAAACTTGATTACGAAACCATTCGTATATCCAATTCCATTAATAGATGAAATAATGGACAATTTGGGGGATAGTGCATATTTTTCAACCATTGACTTAAAGTCAGGATTTTATCAGGTTCCAATTCACCCTAAAGATGCAGCCAAAACTGCTTTCTCAACACCAAGAGGACATTTTGAATTCACAAGGATGCCAATGGGACTAAGAAACAGTCCATCAACCTTTCAAAGATTAATGAACACAATAATTTACGAGATTAAAGATGTCAAAGCTATTGTTTATTTAGACGACATCATTGTTTTTGGAAAACAATAGAGGAACATAACGAAAATCTTATTAAAATACTTGAAGCTCTTAGAAGGCACAATTTGAAAATTGAGCCTACGAAATGTCAAATTCTGAACACTCAGTTAAAATTCTTAGGACACATGGTAGATAAAATGGAAAACGACCATTAAATGATAATATTAAAGTTATTAAAGAAATGTCTGTACCCAAGACAGTGAAAGGAGTAAGATCATTTTAGGAACTGTGAACTTCTATGGCAAATTCATACCTGGAATAGCCGAGAAACGGAAACCCTTGAATGAATTATTGAGGAAAAATGTTAAATTTGTTTGGTCGGATGACTGCCAAAAAGCATTTGAGGAACTGAGAAACTTTTTAACATCGGACTCACTCTTATCCAGACCAAATTATAAAGACACGTTTGTTATTACTACCGACGCGAGTGAACATGGCATTGGTGCGGTACTATCGAATGAAAATTCAATTGATAAACCCATAGCTTATGCTAGTAGGAGTCTTATAGGAGCAGAAAAAAGGTAGGGTAGAATACGGCATTGGCAGGGTGCGACAGATGTTGGCACCCTCAAAAATATTTGCGTTTCCCAGCAAACATACACTATTTTTGAACATAATTTTGATTCAATCACACAATTTCAAGTCTAAGCTTTCATTTCAATAAGTTGTTTGTGTAAAAGTAGCAAGATTTGATGTGTTAATCACCGAAACAAATTTGCACCTACGAAATCCTTGCCATTATTGCATTGCCAAAGAAAGCAGCGCACGAAAAGCAAACTGTTACTTACTTTTTTGGATCGCCTGTTTCTCCTCTTAATTGCGTATGACACGACAAATTAAGTACGTAAACTACTTTTTACACTTTATCACCACTTGATTATCACCACAAAGAGCAAATTTAAGCAATATTTGCTCTATGTTTCACTAAATAAAATCAGGACTGTTCGTTTTCTTTGACAGCAGCACACTTCGGAATAGAGCGAGAGAATGTGTTTGTGAGCATATCAAACACACGCTAAGGAGATACCACGCACAATTCTATGTGAGTTAATTTTAGCAAAAATACGAACAAAATATCCGGCGATGACATTTATTTAAAAAAAAGTGTTAAAATACAAATGCTTCATATTGTTTACGCAGACCATGCATTATATCAAAAGTGATAGCAACACCGTAGTATTTTAACCCTTATGTGGCTGATAGGACCGTTTTCCTTTTGCATCTTCAATACTTTCCAAGCTCATCAAAAAATCATAACCATTCCCGATCCTACATAGCGCATTTCAACCATAAATAATTGTCTACTTTTAGGGTATTATCTATTATTCAACTGTGAAACGTAGTGTAAGAATGGGGTGGCTCCAGCGGCTGGATAGGACAGTGCTGCCCATTATTCAACATATGAAGACTTACGAGGTGGAATATATTGTTAATATACTATACTACCAGAA
Organism: Armigeres subalbatus; assembly: GCF_024139115.2. Lineage (NCBI taxonomy): Eukaryota > Metazoa > Arthropoda > Insecta > Diptera > Culicidae > Armigeres > Armigeres subalbatus. The sequence goes on from NC_085141.1 coordinate 98,018,286, forward strand.
CCGACGAGCTTCGTTTCACCTAAAATTGATTAATTATATATTTTTTACATTATTTAAAAGAAGTATTCGAAATTTGCAAATTTAGATTCTATTTTTTAGATTAATTTTCGATTAAAGCAGAAATTTGTACTTTATTTGTATGGGAGTCCCCCCTCCAGAAGAGGAGGGGTCTAATACCATCATAAGAATCTTTATCGTTCCCAAAAACCTCTACATACAAATCTTCATGCCGTTTCCTAATCTATAAGGGCAGACAGACAAAAATTAATTCTTATGTGTATAGATTTGGTTTTACGTAGTTTACGTCGAGCGGTCGTGTCTTGTACACAACCACCATGATTTTTTTTTTGATGAAACAAACATATCACGTAAGGACCGCAAAAAGCAAGTTGTATATTTGAAACTGTTTGATAGACTTTTGCTTACGCGTGAAGACTCTAAGGCATTACAAAAGACAAAAGATGTAAATCTTGGCAGTGGACGAAAAGTATGTAAGTTCCCTTCTCCAAAATGGCCAACATTATTCAAATAGGTTAAAAATGGTAAAAGTTATGAAATTGTCAATATCTGGGTACACGGGTACCCTATCTGCCATTCACGTCTGTTTGTTAGCCGCATAAGGGTTAAATTTGTTTTACAATGTGTTTAAATGCTTTTGCCTATCTGTCTACATGACATAAATTGATGCCATGGCTAAAAATTCATGTTTTGTTTTAAGCCAGTTTTGATAAATAATAAAGTTTGTTCCAAAATTGAGTGAAGCGAGATGAGCGTGCGGCCGATTAATATGAATGAATTTTACTACTGGAGGATATAAACAACCATCATTTGGCACCAATACATTACCAGTTTTCTACTTCCATGTCTAGTTGCTAAAGGGAGCAAACTCATTGCTGATAATAGAAATTGCTATGCCAATAGAAGAAACGTTGACCTGTTACTTTATATTGAATTTACTGAGTTTGTGGTAAAAGCTGCTATATTTAGTGAATACCAATCATAAAAGAAAGAGCATACAATTGTATACCAGTTAAATTGTACCTGTGTTTTAGTGTAATTATTCATTATTTTTATCATTCAATTTGGCGAATGTCTTAGACTGCTAAGAATATGTATTTTCCCCTATCATACAATCGAAAAAGAATTACTCGCAATAGTGTGGGCAGTTCAGCATTTCAGACATTACATATATCATCAGAGGTTTATTGTCTATACGGATCATAGACCGCTAATTTCATTATGGCATTTAAAAGAAACTTCGCCAATTCTCACACGCTTAAGATTGAAATTACAAGGATTAGAATGTGACATTAGATACAAACAGGGAAAAGAGAACATTGTAGCAGATTTTTTATCTCGGCTTCCAACTGCCGAAAATCAATCGCTCAAAAACACAGAATCAGAGGAACAAATCATTGCTGTTGTTACACGTCAGCAACTTACAAAACAGCAGGAACTCAACTTGTTTGAATCAGTAAATGCAATAAAAGATAATAATTCGCCTAATACAAACATAGACAACGACAAAAACTTGCCTATTGTAACGGATCAAAATCAAATTAATGATGATATGACTCAATCATATGATATAGACAAAAATTGTGACGTTGAAGATTCCAATATGACCAACGCATACGAAGAATATTTGGAATCATCTAAAGAAAATTCAATTGACATAGAACAATTAGTAATTTCAAAATCACTAAAGGATGACTCAGCCGATATTAATATCGTTATTTTGAACAGTAGATCAAAATACAATGAAATTTCACAAATCACCAATTTACCGCATGGAATAAAAGACTTTAGCGAAAATGGAATACTATCGATTCCACAGGAAAACATATTTGGAATAATTGTTGACGGGAAAAGTAATTCAGTAATCAACAGCAGAAAGTTTTTCCAGAAATTAGATAAATGTTTAAGCGATAATGGAACTATGATTAAAGCTTCAAATAAAATTCATGTCACATCGTTTCGAAAAATAAAACAGTTTGATATATTAGAAATATTACAATTTCTAGCAACCAAATATGGCTTAGTTTTCAGCCTATATAACGCAGATTCCGAACGAATTCAAATTAATACTACTGAGATTGAAACAATACTTAGAGAATTTCATGATGCTCCCTTAGGAGGACACGTCGGGGCACGCCGGATGCGAAAAAGAATTAGATTAATTTTCGTGTGGCAAAACATGAGACGAGATATTGACAACTATGTTCGGCAGTGTGCCTCTTGTCAAAAGAATAAAATTGGTAAATCACACAAAATACCAATGAAAATTACTACCACTGCTTGTGAACCATTCGAAAAATTATACATGGATATTGTAGTTCTACCGGAATCGGAATGGGGGAACAAATATGGGCTTGTCATGCAAGATGACCTGACACGTTTTCTGGTGGTATCACCTATGAGCAACCAAGAAGCCGAAACTGTTTCAAGAACGTTTGTAGAAAATTTAATATGCAAGAACAAGACACCCGTAGAGTGGCTTACAGACCAAGGATCAAATTTTATGAGTAAATTTTCAAACACATTTGCAAAATTTTGAAAAATAAAAAAGATTAATACTAGTGCTTATCACCCACAGGCAAATTTAGTAGAAAGATCTAACAGAGAATTGAAAATGTATCTTAGACAATTTGTAGGGGGTAATCCACAATTATGGGATCAACACTTAAACTACTTCTCGTTTGAATATAATACGACAAACAACGGATCAACGAATTATACACCGTTCGAACTCCTATATGGAAGAAAAGCAAGAATCCGTCATCAATTTATACAATTACCGAGTCAGAATTAAACTATGATGACTACAGTAAAGAAATGAAAATAATTTTTAAAAGATTGCATGAAAATGCAAGACAAAATTTAATAATATCGAAGGAAAAACGTAAGGAAATTTACGATAAGAACTCTGACGAATGGCAGCCCATGTGGGGAGATATGGTTCTCGTTCAAGCCAACCCAACGGGTGCAGGACAAAAATTACAGGCCTTATGGAAGGGCCCCTATGAAATTGTCGCTTTTCCTAGCGAACAAACAACAATCATTAAAAATGGGAACAAATTGGAGAAAATACATAATAACAGATTAAAAAAATACAATAACTAATACTAAACATTTGATTGTTTTCATCTTCTATAATTAAGCAGTTTTCACAAATATGACGAAGTAATGTTACAGTTGCACAAAAACCTTGAATGGACACCCATCAAAGCCTTAGCATGAAACAGAACGGAATTATTATCTTTAATTACTCTAAAAATATCATGGACTTTGAAAATGGAAAGTATTTCAGACATCTAATACGAAAAAATGGAAACATTAATTCAATCAAAGGTAATTGGTAATTATTGCTTTATTATGCAATAATCAAATAAATAAAAATAACCATAGGATAATTTACTAAATCATAACAAATTGAGTTAGGAACTTATAATTTTGCATACTAATATACATATGTTTATAGTACAACTAATAAATTTTCATTTGTTTTTTATTTTAAAATGTTTATAAATACTATGAATTAATCGCAAGGATTGAGTATCATTTCAGAAGCACGCCTAGAGCCATGATCGATGAGGGGGGAGAGGTTGTAGCAATTACTCAACCAAAACCGCCCTAAATACTAAAGAAGTAAGTATAACACGATAGACGTAGCAACAAGTATTTTGCAGGAAGAAATTTTTATTGAATTTATACGTCCCCAAAAACCTGCAGAAGACATTCATTGCTACAACACAAAGATAAATTTAATGGGAATAATACTGGGAAAACAAAATAATCGAAAAAAATGATAATAATAGTAAGTAAGGTTCATAATAAAATGTGATAATTATAATCACTTAAGCATGTAAAAAGGTAGCAAGGAATTAATACCGAATCGAATAACTAAAGTAAGTGAAAAGTAACAAAGACTGTATGAGCAGGTCCTTATATTTGCAAAGTCTAATAAAAATTATAGGATAGTGAACTATTCACAATAATTTGAGAAAATTTAAATATGCACAACTTACTCGAGAGACGGTCGAGATAGCATCTATTGAAGACGAACAGACGACATTGGCAGAGAAGGAAGACATCAACGGCTCACGATATACATACCATAGTTAATTGGTATCACCGGAACGACGGGTCATACGGTGGGTTGAAGATCGAGAGTGGGGGATCAGGAGACGGAAGACGAAATATTCGGAGGTTATCAATGAAGGCGAACTCAACCAGGAAGTGAAAGTGTTAAATACATCATACGAAATCAACAATACGAATTAAAGTGACAAATAACAGGCGAAGACGGATGTGCATCATACTAAAACAAAAAGGCGGATTCAACAAGGCGATTGGAGATAAGTGAATGACAAGACATTATACAAAGCTGAAAGCAAGGACATATTCAGGAGCATCATTATACACAACCGAAAGTGCAAGAAGAGATTTTAATTCAACCCCTGGAGATGATTTTGGAAGAGTTAAAGTAACACAATAATGACGGAACGAGCAGATACAAGTCGCCTCACCAAGATAAAAACAACGTTAAGACGAAATTTTAGAACAATCAACAATTCAACAGTGTTCATCAATTTAACCAGACGGCCCCAAAAAGTCAATTCATAGCAGAGGTCCTAAAAATACAGCGGAGGCGGGTCTAACACAAAGGCAACTTATCAAAATTTCCACAAGCTGAAGCCAATACACAGCGAAATTCAAAAAGCAACAACAAAGACTTCGAATCAAACACAAACAATGCGAACATCATGATAACGGTACAACATCTAAGAATCCATACATTTAAGCAGTGTGACACACGTCAATTCATCACGACTTGCTAACTAGCAACTTATCTGAACAGCTGAAGCAGCTTAAAACTATTGAAAAAGGCACTGTAATAACGTCAAACTATTACAATGTTACATGCAGAAAATCATTGAAATACAACTAGAGCAGAGCTACTTCTACTCCGCTGGAGATATCACGTCAGATTTATACAAGTGGCCGGTACAACAGCAATTTTTGCACACAACAAACAATAGACATCATTTACCAAAACATCATCATGGCTTGGCCAAAACAATTTCATCGAAGATTACAAATTTAGACGGCAGTACAAAGGAACCCACACGAAAGGAGCAGCTTAAGAGGCGAAACAAGTAAGGCATCAGAAAGCACAAGACGATACGGAACAATCAAACAGCAGACTAGGAACACACCCTGCACTTGAGATTTACAACCAACCAAGTGATCAACAACACTAATGATTACGAGGAGCAACACCAAGTAAAGGCGAGGCGATTCGAGAAGGCATCATCAGGTAAGAAACTCTCGAGAAAGTTTATGTGCAGATATGAGAATACTTAAAAGATTAGAGGAAATAAAATGGTCACACGACGAAAAAAAAAAGGGATATGACAGGGTGATTTGATAGATTAGAAGAACACGTAATAGATGCAGTATGGTCAGAAAACAAACAAACAAAAAAAAAGTGTTTTTTATTAATAAAATAAGTTGATATAACACTAAGATACGGGTGAAAAATAATTTTGAAATAATACAAAGAATACGAATTAGGGCAAAATATTTGAAAAAATTGCCAAACGCATACAATTATATAGCATTAAAAGATTACAAGAAAAAAAAGATTGTTATGATAAATTAGAAGAATAATAGGGAACATGAAAATTGCTGTGGAATAATTATATATATTAACTCAGAAACGTATCAATGTATTTAAATCTTGGTCAAGAGAAGCGTTGAAGAATAACAAAAAAAATGTTAGCTGAGCCATATCAAAGATCCAAAAGTAAACTTTGTAAGAAATTATTATTAGAAGAATTTATAAAAACACATACAGAACGAATAACATCAAGAGATTCTAACACTAAACTCCACCGAAAGTAAAATTCAGATATGACAGATAATAGTTAATGATTGATAAACAACGCACCATTGAATGATTATATAATAGAAAATATATATGTTTTTGGCTCATTCTAACAAGCGAAGGATCATTTTCTTAATGAACCTTCACCTCGTTTAATAATGGGAGGAGATGAACGGCCTTGAGATCCTTCATCACTCCTCATATCGGATCACGGGATATATCGTAGGAATCTTTAAGCCAAACATAGAAGAAAGCGTAAAACTTAGAGACAGACTCAGCTGACCTATTTTCATGCGATCAGCTGATCCAAAACAAATTAAAATAAACGATCGGACATACGAAATAATATACATACAAGAAGGCAGAAACATTGCCACTGGTTAGGGACCAACGCCCTGCGATTCACATACGGAGCATCATATTTCAATTTTATTAGTGGCAATTATTGTACGCAGGGAAACGTTCATTACCTTTCCCAACGTAATGGAACGACAAGTACGTTATTAAGGGTCAATGTGGCATAAAATCACTATTGACAGTATAATTCATGTTACTTTTGATCGTTTGACCGATATATTTACTCGGATTTTCCGGCGCAAACAATTGAGCATAGTTTACTATATATGCTCAACTCGATGGGATGGAAGGATATGCACAGCCTTATGTGCCGACACCTTCCTAAAACAATTTTAAATACTGATGGCAGTGAGATATTGTAAAAACAAGGCCGAATATATTCAATTACTCAACGCAAAGTAATTTAAGCAATCAACATAAATTAAAAATGTTGCAGGTAGGAATTGTTGGGTTAATTTACTTTTCATCAATTTAAAAGTTATGTGAAATATCGCATACCCTTATCACGATTTGGCGAAACCATCGAAAACAGCTTAGTCAGATTTACTTAACTGGGGCGCGGTGGATTGACATGTTCAAACGTGTTCACATATTGGACAGTGTACGATATAGCGGTACATAGCCGCGATCGTCATTGATGATGATGCATTGGCTCATATGTATAGGACACTAAGGAAAGAATTTGTTTGAGCGGAATAAATAACATAGTCAAAATGATAGAAACAATAAGAGTCTACACTGAATCGACATACACGTATACAGGTGTATTGATATAAAGGGGTTTGTTGCCCAGTATGAAAAACAGAGAGAACATGATTTTGTTCTTACCAATATAAACTTGGAAGGAAATATTGATATTGGGGTCTGAGTGGTTCGGAAAAGGAAGAGCCGACCCGAAGGGGTAATGATTCTTTGGGAAAGGGGAATTTAATTCAAAGCCCAGTTGAAAGAAAGAGAAAATATTGATTGATTGATTTTAAGAGTATACTTAAAATCCAAGAGTAATACAAGCGGTAGCTGTTAATAGCTCGGCGGTATGGTGCGCTGTTTTACAAAGAACCCATGCTGGGTTCGAATACAGATTTTTAAGTGAAGGTTTTCACAACTCCGTTGGTTTAGTAGTATCATACATTATGAAGCATTTGGGACTTGTTGAACATTACTCTGTGAGACAGTAATGTTCAAGTTTAGGTGTAAAGAAAGGGGCAGGACTTAGAGATACTCATTTTATACAAAAAAATATATGAATTAATACATTAGTAAATTGAAGTAGCCACTTGAATGTGTGCTCGAAATAAGAGAGTTTTAGAGAGTGGAAAGAGAACAGAATTTTTCCAAGAGAATTTCAAAGGGAACATCCAAAAAAGGGGGCAAAGTTTCGTAAAGTATGGAAGTCCAATATTAAGGCTGAATTAGCTAATCTATGACAAGAAATTTAATAACTATTGTAAAAAATTGGAATAAAAGGGAAGTTGTTTCGGAATTTATGGGTTTTTCAAATAAGCTGATGAAGCATTTCGTGCAAAAGAACTTTAGGGAGCATCCATAAAGAATGCAAAGTTGAGTAATGAATGGAACCTCAAAATCGAGGTTAAAATTAAAACCACATAGTCTGAATAGATAAATGTGGGATGAGGAAAATGGTTACGTTATTTAAGGATTCTTGGACCTTTCATGGGGTCCAAAGTCCAGTCTGATGCAATTCATGAAATCATTATGAAATTCAGAACTCGGATCGACTATATATACCGTGCGCTTTTCCAAGCTCGGGGTCAGTCCCAAATATTCAGCAGCACCTTTATTGGAATTCGGCGCTTTCTAGGTTTCCCTAGCCGGCCTACCGAACACTCCAATTGAATTAGGGTTGTCCCTTAGACACCTCGACACTCGTGACTAGTGCACGAATCGAGATCTAAGTTTAAATTAATTAACTTCTTGAAAAAGATAAAAGTGAACAGTTAAATAGTCCGTCGCGGTAAAATTGAAAATCGGTGTTAGAGTCTCTTGATAAGTATCGAAAAAAAGTGTTAGAAACTTGTGAAAACTTCATACGGAAAATAGTGCGAAATCCGTTGAAATGGATAATATTTGAGTTTAATTTCTAGGGAAAAAGTGTAATTATAAGAAACAAGTGTTACATAGTAGAAGAAAAGTATAATTGTAAGAACTAAATAGTGTTACATAAATAAAAAGGTCTTATTCCAATCGTAATTGAGTGTTTGAACTAAAACCCCGAAAAACCAGTGCCGCGCCGTCGGCATAGAACGCTTCATACTTCATTTGTGCGTGAACAATACATCGTAAAAAAGGAAGTTCGTTACACTTGGTATCGACTGAACTCAAGACCATCTATTATTGATGAATAGAGATCCTGAGTTACAGTATGTGACTCCCCCATTCTGGCGAGACTAGCTTTATGAAGCCAACCACGTCCTTGGGGGATAAGATCCATATGTCAGCAGGCCCTAAAAAGGGCTTGCTGAGAACTTTGAACCTACGTTGGGTGAGTGCACTGCAATAGCAGAGGATGTGTTCTGATGTTTCTCTCTCCTCGTCACAGAAGCGGCAATTTGAGGTTTGGATTGCTCCGATCTTTTGTAGATGGTATCTGCAGGGGCAGTGTCCAGTTATTAGACCGGTGTAGATGTTGAGATCCCTTTTGTTGAGACCTAATAGTTGTTGGGTTTTCTTGGGGTTAATCGTTACGAGCCTTTTGGATTGGCTCGTATGGGGAAGTGCATTCCAGTTTGATGTGATTTGACTGACCATATATTTGTTCAGTTCCATTTTACAGAGCAGTCTGAGATCCCGCAGAAGGGCTCAGGGCCAATGAACCTTTCATTAGATCCATTCCTGGCTAGCTCATCAGCAATCTCGTTTCCCTCTAGACCCGTATGTCCTGGGATCCAATATAGGTAGACTCGATTGCGTATGGATAAGTTTTTCAAAGCCAGAATGCATTCCCACACTAGCTTTGAGTTACAAGTGTAGTTATTAAGCGACTTAAGTGCCGCTTGGCTGTCAGAGAAAAAAAAATATTTTTGCAAATCTATACTTTCTCCTCAGGCATAATAACACGCATTCTAATATTGCATATATTTCCGCCTGAAATACTGTGGGCCACTGTCCTAAGTGGACAGAAATTTTTGTTGTAGGGCCATAGATTCCGGATCCTGTCAGATTATTCATTTTCGAACCATCTGTGAAGAAATTTATAGAGCCTGTTGGAACGTTGGTCCACCTCCTTCCCACTCCTGGCGGGAAGGAATGAACACATCGTAAGGTAAGTCATAATTGACTACCGTTTCCATCCAGTCACTACAAATTCCTATTGCGGGATTTATGGCAAATTCATTTAATATGCTGAGGTGACCCGTAAGGTCTCCTGACAGCAGTGTTTTTGTTCTCTTTAACCTTAGAGCACTTTTTCCGCTTCCAGCTTTATGAATTGATCTAACCAGGGCAGGTGAAGCATTGCGTCTAGGGCCAAAGTGGGTGTACTACGAACTGCACCAGTGATGGCTATGCAAGCGGTGCGTTGGATTTTGTTGAGCTTAGCCCTTGCAGCAGCCTCATTAGTTTTAGGCCACCAGACAAGGGAAGCGTAAGTTGTCCTGGGACGGACAATGGTTTTATATATCCACATGATCATACTTGGTTTTAGGCCCCATCTTTTACCAAGGGTTTTTGAACAAACCCAAAGTGTATTGAGACCTTTCTGCACAACTGATTGGAGATGAGAGTTCCAATTAAGCTTTGCGTCGAGTATGACACCTAGATATTTTACTTCACTTGAATAAACTAATTGTGTTTGATTCAAGAAAAGGGGTTTCAGTTGTACCTTTCTCCGTTTGGTGAAAGGGATAATGGAAGTTTTTGTAGGATTTATGCCTAGTTGATACTTTTGACACCAGGAAAAAGTGTGATTTAGGGCAGATTGCATTCTTTCCACGATAACACTTTCAAATTTGCCTCGTACAATAATGACAACGTCATCAGCATATCCAACCACTTCGAAGCCTCTTCTCTCTAAGCTGTCTAGAAGCTCATCCACCACCAGTGACCACAACAAAGGAGAAAGCACTCCGCCTTGCGGACATCCCCTTGTTACTTTAACAGTGATGTATGAACCGCTAAGCTCAGAGGAGATTTTCCGATTAGCTAGCATAGCATGTACCCAGGTAACAATGCATGGGTCGAATTTTCTCCTCAACATTGCTGACCCTATAGACGAATAAGAAGCGTTATCGAATGCGCCCTCAATATCAAGAAATGCTACAAGAGCAATTTCTTTTGCATTAAGTGTTTTTTCGATTTTTGAACTACCGTATGTAGTGCCGAGATCGTAGATTTTCCACTTTGATAAGCGAATTGGTTTTTGACAAAGGCATTGCTTTCATAAATTTGTGATTTATGTACTCGCATAGTACCTTTTCCATAATTTTGAGCATTACAGAGGATAAACTTATCGGCCTGAATGCTTTGGGGTTGGGTTTATCTCTCTTGCCTGCCTTCGGAATGAAGACAGCCCGGATTTGACGCCAATCGTTAGGTATGTGCCCCAAAATCAGACTCGCCTTAAAAATCTCAACCAAGGGTGGAACCAGTGTTTTCTCCTCTTTTGGATCAACGCTGGAAATATTCCATCCATGCCAGGAGACTTAAATGGCTCAAAAGATCTCACAGCCCTCTCAACCCTGGCCCGAGTGAAAGCTTCCTTTGCAACCTTTATTGCGTCTTTTTAGACCCAGAAACCCATGATTGGATCTCTTGTGGATCTGAGACAGCAATTCCAGTGCCTTGGTCGCCGATGCTCGACTCAGGGGATTGAATCAGGGAAGTGGATCTTTAACAATTCGCTCAGTGTATCGCTAGGCTCTACAGTGAGCGAACCATCCGTCTTTCGGAGGCTACCCACACCATTGGAGTGGTCTTTTGAAAGAGTTTTTGGAGTCTGGCCACTACGGGTGTATTCTCTATGCTTTCACACATTAGAATCCACGATTTCCGTTTGGCTGACCTTATTTCTTTGTTGTAGTTCGTCAGGGCCTTTCTGTATAGGCTCCAATCGCCGGTTCGCTTAGCACGATTGAACTCCCTACGCGCAGTTTTCCTAAGCTTCTCAAGAGTTTTATTCCACCATGGAACGTCTCTACTCGAACTAGTTGATTTAGTTGGACAGCTCTCTTGGTAGGCGTTAAGGATTTTGTTTTTAATGGATTTGGACGCATCTTCCAATTGTGTTATGGACTTGATGTGACTTTCTATGATGTACTCTTCGGATCGTAGGATAGCTGAGTAGGATTCCCAATCAGTCTTAGGATCTTTAAACGTTTTTCCATCGTTAGCCCCCTTCCCATTCGAAGATGATGTGTTTATGGTCTGACATTGATATTTCTTCAGAAACATGCCAGTATTTTATTTTATCAGAGATAGACCGACTACATAGAGTCAAGTCCAAAACTTCCTGACGAATGGAGTTTTCAAACGTGGGCTTGTCACCAACATTACAAATGTCAATGTTCTTGGAAGAGAGAAACTGTAACAGGTACTCACCTCTGGTGTTTATATTGGTACTTCCCCATACGGTGTGATGTGCATTTGCGTCGCACCCTATGACGAAGGGGATGTTGTGTCGGTGGCTGTAGGCTACGAGCGCAGCTATTTCTGGAGGAGGGATTTCGTCCACGTCACCTGGGAAGTATGCCGAGACCACCAAGATCTCTCTACTCCCTCTGGCGGAAGGTACCTCCATCCTGACCGCTACGATGTCCCTTTTTATGAATTCTGAGATTGGAAAGTATTTACAGTTGTTATGTAATAAAATAGCCGCTCTAGGAGAAAGCTGGCTGTCATCATATACCAACTTACATGAATGTTGTGGAATACCTTGTATTCTGGATTTATTGACCCATGGCTCTTGAATGAGGGCCACGGTTAAATTCTCTTTGGTGAACCTCCGACAGAGCACACCCGTGGCGCTCTCAGCATGGTGGAGGTTCACTTGCAGAACTTTAGTCGCCATTTCCGGGGTTGAGCCTTTCAAGGCTCAATGCCTATATGTATTTTTGATATGGTACAGCGGTCCCAGCTGTCAAAACATCAATTCATTCATTTATTTAGTCTACATCTAAACTGATATCACTGAATCAACAATTCGACGCCACAATACACGGTTAGAGGCCGCATCTCTCCATCCTCGAATGCGCCCCACGCTCGCCAAGTCGTTTTGCACCTGGTCTGCCCATCTCGCTCGCTGCGCTCCACGCCATCTCGTACCAGCCGGATCGGAAGCGAACACCATCTTTGCAGGGTTGCTGTCCAGCATTCTTGCAACATAACCTGCCCATCGTACCCTTCCAGCTTTTGCTACCTTCTGGATACTGGGTTCGCCGTAGAGCTGGGCGAGCTCGTGGTTCATTCTTCGCCGCCACACACCGTCTTCTCGCACACCGCCAAAGATGGTCCTAAGCACCCGTCTCTCGAATACTCCGAGTGCTTGCAAGTCCTCCTCGAGCATTGTCCATGTTTCATGTCCGTAGAGGATAACCGGTCTTATTAGCATCTTGTATATGACAAATTTGGTGACATCTTCTGGAGCCCGTAGTAGGCCCGACTTCCACAGATGATGCGCCTTCATATTTCACGACTAACGAAACATCTGTTTGATCCTTTTAGAAATCTAAAATGCTCTAAGAAATCATTTGAACCAAATTGGATATGTTGTTGTGTCATGCGTTGTCTCATGCTAGAAAGTAAGTGTTCAGTCTGTGCGACCTCTGGTCGAGGACGGTGATTCTGTCCTTTTTAACATGTTCTTTGTGATCGTTTGAACCAAATTGGATATGTTCTATTCCAGGCTATCCAAGAATTCCAAGAATTAGAGTAAAGACCTTAATGTCAATACGCGTAACGAAAGATATATTTGCTCATCTCAGAAAAGCAACATGCTTCGAGTGATCAACATGCTAGCATATGAATGGAATGCGTGTTCTATTCAACGCCTACCAAACATTTCAAGAAATGATGTACAGGCCTTAAGGTCAATGCGCATGGGCATGGATCATTTAGAAAAAAAAAGATAACAGTCCTTAGAATACGCATGACGACCTCAAGGCCTAAAAGGCTCCCCCAGACCTAAGCTATTTCATCGCCGATTCTATCGTTGGGTCGCTGCAGGCAATGTTCTATTTACGCTTCCATATCAACGGCGACAGAATCGCTGTCGCCAAGCGATAGAATCGCGTCGCGACTGTCGCGTCGCGTGTGTTTGGGGGAACCTAAACACCTGTGAAATTTTGAATGAACTGAAAAATACCAATTGTTGAACGCTCATCCAATTCAATTCTATGGATCACAATCAGCATATACGATCAAAAAGGCAAACAGCTCCCAAAGCGCTGAAAGCTTGTACTCCAGGGAATTTCTGGTTGAACTGGGATGCAGCAATAGTCGAAGCTGCATCCGTTTTTTTATGGATCACAAGAGCATCAACCATTTTTTGAAGTTATAAGAGACTTCTGGTCATGCGTGTAGAACTTAAGTCATGGGCTCCAGGGAATTCTTGAGTGACTCTTTGAATCAAAAAGGGGGCAATCCATTGTTGAAAAAAAAGTTCTTTTGCTACGTGTTCTAACCTTAAACGGATCAAACAGGACATGCATCAGTTTATAAGCGAGATGTCGGCCCTTTGGTTATGTGTGTAGATCTGTGTGTGTAACTGCCGTTCTGGTTCTACGCATACTTGTACCAAATTAAAAAAAAAATGCAACTGAGAAAATTGCATGTATGTAGAATAAAACTACAATTTTCATTGCTGGCTTCAACCGGGCAGGAAATTTACGGAGTTTTTACCACTAGACTAATACTAGAGCTCCATTCCATTGAAATCATGCATTTAAAAAAATAATAAATGATGACCTAATTCATGAAAAGTAATGCCGTGTTTGCTGATTTCTACGCATATCAGTCCCGCTGAGTGATTGATTTCTTTATGACTGCTACGACCGACATATGTTTCCTCATGCTTTAATTATAAAATTATACTCTCTACATGGCGGTGTTAGTTTACAGTGCTGTCACTTAGGATGAAGATCCTTAAAGCTGCTCATCTTCTTCTTCTTATTGGCATTACATCCCCACACTGGGACAGAGCCGCCTCGCAGCTTAGTGTTTATAAAGCACTTCCACAGTTATTAACTGCGAGGTTTCTAAGCCAAGTTACCATTTTTACATTCGTATATCATAGGCTAACACGATGATACTTTTATGCCCAGGGAAGTCGAGACAATTTCCAATCCGAAAATTGCCTAGACCGGCACCGGGAATCGAACCCAGCCACCCTCAGCATGGTCTTGCTTTATAGCCGCGCTTCTTACCGCACGGCTAAGGAGGGCCCCATAAAGCTGCTCATATACACCGCTAAAAGTGGAAAGGCTTGAAAGATAAACTCAGTGAATTCAATTCGAATAAGCACCGCTCTTTCATATAACAGATTCTTCCATAATGAATTGGGTGATGACCTGGAATGGAACACTCTAGAAGGCAAATGTTGAAGATGCAAAACAACTACCTAGGGCAAATGATCCGATAGTCGTGGGTGTACCTATAGTTGCGGTAGTGTTGTTTTCACAAAATCTACGTATTTAACGCAGCAACCCATACAGTCAATCAAACAGTTGTCCTGTCATTAGATGAAATAACGGAAAACGGTTTGGATTTCCCTCAAAATCGGTAAATTATCGCTGAAATACATTATTTTTTTCTCGTCTTTGCTCCAATAGTTGCGGTAGTGTTCCCATAGTTGCGAGTCCCATATAAAAGCAATGGGACTCGCAACTATAGGAACACGAATTAAAAAATACCGCAACTATTGGAACACTGCACCAATAATTGGTGGCATCCAACCCGGGAGCAACTTGACGTCTCCAGTACATTGTCAGTGTACCCCGAAAAATTGGTTCAGGTGGTTCTGTCAAATTTTCTTATATCGGGAGCATTTCTCGATTATGGCGTAAAAGGTTAAAGATAAACCTATTTTTGCCTTTCTCGTATACTAAGTATACGGAAAGGCTATAGAACTGCTCCAAAACCGAACTTTTTATAGAAGGCTCGGAGACCCATAGTGTTATATACCAATCGACTCAGCTCGACGAATTGAGGTGATGTCTGTATGTGTGTATGTATGTATGTGTGTGTGTGTGTATGTGTACAAAAGTGTGAGACACGTTTTTGGGCATTTATCATTATCCGATTTGCTCGCAACAAGTTGCATTCGACGCGGAATGCAGTCCCATTGGTTCCTATTTAAAATTAGATCGATTGAACTTTGCGTTCCGGAGTTATGGCCAAAAAACTGTTTTTACGTGCAAAAAAAAAGCAAAACGCTCCATTCTAGATTCGAACTCGCGATCTCTTGATTGGGAAGCGGCTACTACACCACAGCACCATCAATACACATAGCATGTGACAAGATACATACAAATATGAATCATCGAATTTGGCATATATTCATTACCTCTATAAGCATCAGAGTTTATCCTGCTAGGGTACCGATTCCTATACTGGAAGTATTAATGTATCGAGAAAAGAAAATATTAGCTTTTACCGTTGGTTATTGAAATATACAGTTTCAATACATTAACTTAGAGCAAGATTGCCGGTGGTGAGTATAAGCCGTTTGGCAGCGCATGCAATATCATTACTTGACACTTTTCCGGTCGCTACTAAATGCCCTGCTAAAACAGTAGCGCAGCGGACAGGTGATCAAATTTGGTAGCGCGATAACAGCGCTGCTATTTGATGAACTATTAACCGTCACCTGTACGGAATGCAGCCACCAAAATGATAACCGAAAATAGTAACCAGTGCGAAAAAGAGTGACTAAACTAAAATGACAGCGCTGCGAGGATGATTAAAACACTCAAGCCCAGTAATTATGTTCTATGTAATAGATAAACTATTGAAATCGCTTGGATACGCTGTTACTTTGATTGAGATAAAAGTAGATTCACTATTGATTCGAGGATGTTAATGCAAAATTGGTATAATTGCATAATTACATCCAAACTAGTAGACACATATGTGTATAATAATGGGAAGTATCAATAAGAACCCCTCAGGTTACGGGTGCCCTATGCAAATTACTAAATAGTAATTTGGGGTGACTTTTTTTACAATAGGATATCCGTTCAATAATCCTCTTCTCTGCTAAACGTTAGACATAACTTTTCTCACGTCTTATTGCTATCAAGCGCTAAGAAAAGCACAAATACCCTATATAACAGCCTGTAAATACTCCTCAGTCCTCATATAGCAATTTCAACAAGCATCGTGCTTTGTTAACACGTTCAACGCTCTCCCGTTCGAATGCGCCTAAAAGAAGGAATGGCAATGTGCCGTCGCGCAGTGGTGGTCCCCCATACAAATGCTCGACTAAACCTACGATTGCGCTTAAAATTTAGCAACAGTAATTTTGTAACGCTGAATTCATTTTGAAAGTCACCAAAAATTAAATTTACGAACAATTAACAAATTGAGGAATTATCATTGCAATGTGCAAAATTAAAATAATATCAGCTTCACGAAAGAACGATTTGTTTTGGGTTTTGTCTGGGTTTCCGCCACTGTGGATCGGTCGGCTTAACCATCGTAGCATCAGCCAGCGGCAAGCCGTGCTTCTGTCCTATTTTTACGCATATGCATGCATCATTCTTTGTGGCGTTCAATCAGCATATGGGAGCGCAGCTGGTGTGCGGGAAGACGCGGGACGCATGCGCATTCGCTTCAGTCTCTTGCCGTCGGATGAATATTGCCGAAGGAAGCATCACCAACACACATCGCATTGCGTGCGGCAATGTTCTATTTTTAGCTCAGCTGGGTAGAATGTTGATCCGAGCAAATAAGATTTGGGGAAACTGGTTCATGAGTATGTATTACGGAAAAAAAGAAAATTTTGTTTAGCTCCGCGGAAATAACGCGCAGAGGGAAATCCCCGGTCTCAATTCCTTGGATATAGCGTCAGCTGCACCATAAACTCGCAAGCTTCTAATTTTATTGAATAATTATGTCTTTTCTATTCAGTAAAGCATATTTTCTTTTGTGCATTGAAGCAATAGAATATACAGTCACTCTCAAAATTGAGCGTACACCATAGATTAGATGAATATATTCGAAAATTCCAAAGGAAATTTAATTGTTGGCTCGGTTGTTTTTAATGCATTTCAATATTCATCCCTTCCTTCAATGTATGCGTACATAAAATGGTTGAAATTTTTTTTCTAAAGTTCATTTATTTGAAAATAATCTCAAAATACGCCTATCAGATGTGACAAAATTGAGCGTACAGCTAATGTTTTTCTATAAAATTTCTTATTATAAACACGATTAATGTATTTTAAAATTGTTTTTTCATGATTATATTTATAATAATAAACATCCGCTACTTAAACATTCAATGTTTTGAAATTAAACCATGTTTTAATCAAAATGGCGAACAAGTAAGATGTATAAACAATGTTATTTAACATTTCAATGCTGCTGGGCAAAATAGATGCTTTAAGATATGGATTTCACCGGCATCGTGTCTTATATATGATAGACAATCGAAATCGAGCGAGACATACGATAAATTTGGGAAAATTCAGTCCGTAAATGATGGAAACAGATGTAAACATACAAAGAAAACGACAAATGTTGGGAACGGCATATTTCAAATTAAGTATAACTTTATTTAAAAGTCGATGTATAGGTAGCTTATAAGCTCAGGACACTCATTAATAATAATATTACTAAAAGAGCAGCACACGGATACATTATAAGATGTCATATCATATTTGAAGACTTAGTCACCGTAGGAACAAATTTGGATGAATCATTTGAATTCACCAAGATATCATTAAATAAGCTGTCAAACTCTTAAAAAAGTTTATTTTTACTCGCCACATGGAAATCATCCAATTGCATCCCTTATGGTAACAGATCGTGGAGTTTAATCCAAATTTAATTATGAAATTACGATTTGAGGCTATATTTACAATATTTAATCAGCAGTGCTCTACGGGGTTGAAAAGCTGTTTTTATGTTCGGTACCTTAACATGCACCTTGTACTTTTTGAATTTGACTGTGAATGATTGGATTCAATAATATTACTCTAATTGAAATACTTGAGACAATAATCGAGCTTTAAAACAAATTTAAGTTAAAGAAATTCGAAATTTGAATTATGTCATTCCTAACATTTGTCGTTTTCTCTGTATGTTTACATCTGTTTTCATCATTTACCAACTGAATTTTGACAAATTAATCGTATGTCTCACTCGATTTCGATTATCTATCATATATAAGATACTATGCCGGTGAAACATACAAATTAAAGCATTTATTTTGCCCACAGGCATTGAATTGTTAAAAAGCAATGTTCTTACTTCTCACTTGTTCGCCATTTTGACCAAAACATGGTTTAATTTCAAAACATTGAATGTTTAAGTAGCGGATGTTTATTATTATAAATATAATCATGAAAAGACAATATTAAACTACATTAATCGTGTTTATAATAAGAAATTTTATAGAAAAACATTAGCTGTACGCTCAATTTTGTCACATCTGATAGGCGTATTTTGAGATTATTTTCAAATAAATGAACTTTAGAGAAACAATTTCAACAATTTTATGTACGCATACATTGAAGGAAGGGACGAATATTGAAATGCATTAAAAACAACCGAGCTAACTATTGAATTTCCTTTGAAATTTTTGAATGTAGTCAACTAATCCATACTGTACGCTCAATTTTGAGAGTGACTGTAATTTCCTACTTATGTTTACTGTCTATTGAAACTCGGTGGGCAAGTTTGATTACTGCCAAGATAAATCAAAAGCTATTTTGTTTCTGCTAACAATCATTAAAGAAAACTGTTGAGTACATATCGATTCTCAACGTATGTATTTATGTTTCATTTCCTACCTCCATCATCTAAAGTTCAGACCTGAATTCTTTCAAATATTCCAAATAATCAGATGGATTCAATTATAGAAATGCCATGAATATAAATATAAACAATACACAGCATTAGGTTCCATTGATTATTAGCAAGGAAAATATTAAATACATTTTTTTTTAAAGGCGCTTGAATTTTCTAGTATTCAAAATTTTTCTTGCAATGCGTATTATACTACACACCTAGAAAATATGAGTTTTGAAAAAAAAAGATGGCTTACACGAGGATCGAACATACATCTTCAGAATGAGAGCCTATCAGGTTACCACTGAGCTATCTTTGTTACTCGAGATATTAGTGTTCGAAGAACAAGATGCTACGCGATTTGCAATAAATAACTATTTCACTACATCAAGCCATAGGCTGCTTGTGCATACGTGCGGTAACGCACCGGGGGCTGTGCTTTGGTTCGGTGGCATATAATCTGAACCGATAAAAAGTTTAGTTATATCGGAATATAAGTCATGTTCGGGATTTGAGTCAAAACGGTACGATTGAGTTTACGTCAGGTGCTTTTGTGTCATTTCATTCAAATAAGTCACATGTAATATTCTTATTGTTTTGGTGCGCAGGGAAGCAACTTCATAATCAATTTCAACATTTTATTTTGAATCCTCTGTAAATGCATTCTTCCTGGCGTTGCAGCAAATAACCCATATTGGCACAGTATATGTAAAACATGGCTGGCCTAACAATTAGTTTGTAAATCAAAAAAATATTTTAAGATTTTGATTTTCTATGAATATTCACTTACTATATTTGTACCTTTTTGCTTGCATACCTTCTGTGTGGTTTTTGATAGTTAATTCATTCATGCTATACATAAGTCCTAAATCTTGGACTTCGCTAGACCAAATAATTGGAGCCCCGTTCATAGTGACAGCATGTCTGTTAGAAGAATTCAAATAAAAAGCACTCGGATTATGTAGGAGAAAATGAGTTTTGGTAGGCTTCGGAGAAAATTTTCTATTTTTGGAAGTCAGTAGAAAAAGTATTCAAACTTTTCTATAATCCATGTATGCAAGTATGTTTTAGATAATTTAATAGTCTTAGTTCGATCATTGACAAACTACAATGACTCATTCCAGAGGTTGAATGTCAAAACGTGTTAAGGCAGAGTTCTAGTGCGATTATTTTTCTACAGCTCTGCCTAACAGTTTGTTGTTTGTGATTTTTAAAAAATAATCACATTTCCAGACTGCACTCTTTTATATATGGAAATTAATGACTAACACAAAACATCGGTTATTGAACGAACGACCCTAGATAAAAACGAGCGGTTTTCACTACATAAAATTGGGATATGTAGAGAATACAAAAAGCACCAATCTAGCGAGTCTTTGAGTGATTTTAAAAAAATTATCACATTTCCAGACTGCACTTTTTATGTATGGAAATTAATGACTAACACAAAACATCGGTTATTGGGCGAACGACCCTAGATAAAAACGAGCGGTTTTCACTACATAAAATTGGGATATGTAGATGATACAAAAAGCACCAATCTAGCGAGTCTCCGAGTGATTTTAAAAAAATAATCACATTTCCAGACTGCACTCTTTTATATATGGAAATTAATAACTAACACAAAACATCGGTTATTGGGCGAACGACCCTAGATAAAAACGAGCGGTTTTCACTACATAAAATTGGGATATGTAGAGAATACAAAAAGCACCAATCTAGTGAGTCTTTGAGTGATTTTAAAAAAATAATCACATTTCCAGACTGCACTTTTTTATATATGGAAATTAATGACTAACACAAAACATCGGTTATTGGGCGAACGACCCTAGATAAAAACAAGCGGTTTTCACTACATAAAATTGGGATATGTAGAGAATACAAAAAGCACCAATCTAGCGAGTCTTTGAGTGATTTTAAAAAAATAATCACATTTCCAGACTGCACTTTTTTATATATGGAAATTAATGACCAACACAAAACGTCGGTTATTGGGCGAACGACCCTAGATAAAAACAAGCGGTTTTCACTACATAAAATTGGGATATGTAGAGAATACAAAAAGCACCAATCTAGCGAGTCTTTGAGTGATTTTAAAAAAATAATCACATTTCCGGACTGCACTCTTTTATATATGGAAATTAATGACTAACACAAAACGTCGGTTATTGGGCGAACGACCCTAGATAAAAACAAGCGGTTTTCACTACATAAAATTGGGATATGTAGAGAATACAAAAAGCACCAATCTAGCGAGTCTTTGAGTGATTTTAAAAAAATAATCACATTTCCGGACTGCACTCTTTTATATATGGAAATTAATGACTAACACAAAACATCGGTTATTGGACGAACGACCCTAGATAAAAACGAGCGGTTTTCACTACATAAAATTGGGATATGTAGAGAATACAAAAAGCACCAATCTAGCGAGTCTTTGAGTGATTTTAAAAAAATAATCACATTTCCAGACTGCACTTTTTTATATATGGAAATTAATGACTAACACAAAACGTCGGTTATTGGGCGAACGACCCTAGATAAAAACAAGCGGTTTTCACTACATAAAATTGGGATATGTAGAGAATACAAAAAGCACCAATCTAGCGAGTCTTTGAGTGATTTTAAAAAAATAATCACATTTCCGGACTGCACTCTTTTATATATGGAAATTAATGACTAACACAAAACATCGGTTATTGGACGAACGACCCTAGATAAAAACGAGCGGTTTTCACTACATAAAATTGGGATATGTAGAGAATACAAAAGCACCAATCTAGCGAGTCTTTGAGTGATTTTAAAAATAATCACATTTCCAGACTGCACTTTTTATATATATGGAAATTAATGACTAACACAAAACGTCGGTTATTGGGCGAACGACCCTAGATAAAAACAAGCGGTTTTCACTACATAAAATTGGGATATGTAGAGAATACAAAACGCACCAATCTAGCGAGTCTTTGAGTGATTTAAAAAAATAATCACATTTCCGGACTGCACTCTTTTATATATGGAAATTAATGACTAACACAAAACATCGGTTATTGGACGAACGACCCTAGATAAAAACGAGCGGTTTTCACTACATAAAATTGGGATATGTAGAGAATACAAAAAGCACCAATCTAGCGAGTCTTTGAATGATTTTAGAAAAATAATCACATTTCCAGACTGCACTGTATTTATCATTATCCGATTTACTTGCATTCGACGCGGAATTCAGTCCCATTGTTTGCCATTGAAAATTAGATAAATAGCTCATTCCAATCCAGAGTTGTGACCAACAGTGCTTTTTATACGCAGTTACCTTCTGCAGCATTAAGACGGGAACGGTTGTGTGGTCTGCGTACCGGCCTACCGACCACTGTGTTCATGGTTGGAAAGCGGTCTACTGCACTTAATTTTTTTTAAAGATCATGCGCAAGGCAAGGGCTAATTCAAAATTTCATAACGTAAAAAAACATCGAACCAAGTCTGTGACTTGTTTGTAACATTTCCTTTTTTCTACCCACCCCCATCTGTGACGCATAACGTTTTACTAAAATTTAACAAAAAATTGGGCCTATTCTACGAGTCGAGTGACGATTTATTTAGTAGTTTCTTTTTTATATTATTTCATTATCATACATGTTACCTGTAACAGAACTAAACAACCCCCCCCCACCAAAAGATATTTTAGTTACTAGATAAAGATTGTCGCTTCGCTTCCCTTTGTTCTGCTGTCCGGAACATGTTGGGTACCAAGCTGTCAAATCGTATGGATTTTCCTCCTTTGACATTTAGCTCCCCTATCCTCGCCAGCAAAAGATGTTCCGGACAGCGACAAACTTTATCTAGTAACTAAAATATTTTTTCTCTCACCCCTAGACTATCGCCCTCAAATTGTAGATGAAAGAGGGTCACAAACGTGAATTTACAAACTCATCCTCCTCTTTCTCTTCGTCGTTTCCGTACTCATGTGAACTGCACGTTCTGCCACCGCTCGAGCCCAATGCCGATGTGAGTTTCTTCTGCGAATCGGACAAGAAATTGGAGCAAATTGGTCCTAACCGAGCATCATCAGGAACGTCCGGATGTTGTCTGGAGACAGAACTTTCTCTTGAATAGGAACGACACGTTCAGTTCCCAAGACGGAGTACCCCCGAGCTAGATTGCAGCCCACGTACAAGTCGTAATCCTTGACGATCCTGTCAATCATGTCCGATGTGCCACAAACATTCCGCGGGGTTTGGTGTTGGCCTACACATCGTTGCAATCCTCAGAGCTGAACGGGATCTTGTGGGCCACGAAATTGATTTTATGCTTCAAGAAACTTGTCATCCAGCTCCCGGGCGTGTCGCGAATGATCTCATACACGTAGTGGAACTGCCTGGACTGCTTCGTAACGCTTGTCGACGTTTATGTTTCGAGATGCTGCAAAATATGTAATTGAAGAATAAATAATTATCAAACCATAGATCATTAATTAACGGCTACGCAGTCTCATATGATTAAAACGAGTTTTTATTCGTCCGACGTTTCGACACGGGATTAGCGTCGGACGAATAAAAACTCGTTTTAATCATATGAGACTGCGTAGCCGTTAATTAATGATCTATGATTAAACCCCACAGTCGTTTCCCAAAAAATTGGTAATAATTATCAAAAAAATAATAATATTTAACTCACCATAAGCAGTTGTTCTTGTCCAAGTCGGATGAATTAAAGAAAATAAAGCTTTAGTACCTAAATATAAGCAAAATTTCAGCAAAAACTACAAAAAACAAAAAAAAATAAACAAGAATCCTATGGTTTTGAAAATAATATTGAGATTGACAGATGCTTGATTGAACCGTCAACTTGCTAAAGGTCCACACTACATAGACGCGCGAAATTGCCGGTAAAGCAGATTGTTTTTTTTTAATTCTATAATTTTACCGTAGAGCTCCGCTCATTCGACACTCTTGAATTTTTATTTAACTTGAATTTTCTTAATATTGTCGCGCTTATCTTTTTTTAGAGTGCTGCGGCGGTCTTACACTCGCAGGCTCGACCGCGAACGGTACCTAACTGTCAAATCGCATGTATTTTTCCTTCATTGACATTTAGATCCCATAACCTCGCCAGCAAAACATGTTCCGGACAGCGACGACAGCGACAATGTTTATATTGTAAGGGATCGTTCAAAAATTACGTCCATCGTTTTTCGGCATTTTCAACCCCCCTCCCCCCCTCATGTCACAAACTGTCACAAATCATTGACCCCCCCCCCCTCCCCCTGTACGTACATGTGTCATTTTTATTTTGGTGATTATTTAAGTTTTTCTTTTTCGTATACTACTTTTACAATAGCATAGTGAGTTATGTCCCTTACTAACAGTTTGAATATATGTTTTTAAAATGCAAATTGTCCCTAAAATACTTTCAATTTTTTTTTAGGGTGGACGTCACAAAAGACGAACCCCCCTCCCTCCCCCTGTCACAAACTGTCACAAAATTCCGACCCCCCTCCCCCCCTCAAACCTTGGACGTAATTTTTGAACGACCCCTAACTTAAATATCTTTCGACAACAATCATTGTCGAATGAGCGGGGTCTTACAAAGCAAAAATTAAAGTTTTTTGCCTTTCTCGTATACTAAGTATACGTAAAGGTTATATGATCGCTCCAAAAACAAACTTTTTATAGAAGGCCCGGAGACCCATAGTGTTATATACCGATCAACTCAGCTCGACGAATTGAGGTGATGTCTGTGTGTATGTGTGTGTGTGTGTGTGTATGTGTGTTTGTCTGTGCGCATCCACCCAAAAAAATGTCACTTATTTTTCAGGAACTTATCCTTAACCGATTTACTCGCAGCAAGCATTCGACACAGGATACTCTACCATTGTTTCCTATTGAAAATTGGTCAGATTGGACTATGGGCTCGGAAGTTATGGCCAAAACACCTATTTTTATAGAAAAATTGAGTAAAAAAATGTCACTCTATCTTATCCTTAACCGATTTACATGCAACAAGTTGCATTCGACGCAGGATACTCTCCCATTTTTTTTATTGAAAATTGGCCAGATCGGACTATGGGTTCAAGAGTAATAGCCAAAATACTATTTTTATAATGCACGAGAAAGGCACCATCACCGCTAGGTGGATTAATCTGGGTTTTTATTATTTATTATAACACAATTGCATTACTCATTAGTTATTTTGATATAGGCTCGTATATATTCAAGCACTACGGGGCTGGGTGCTTAAAATATAGATAAAATTACAATGTGGTTTGTTGCTGGATTATTCGATCCAAGTATTTATAGGGGTATCAACCCGGGAACAACTTGACATCTGTAGTACGATACCACTGTACCCCGAAATTTTGGTTTAATAAGTTTATTTTTTTCTGTACAACTTGTGATTATCTGAATCATTTTATGAATAAAGCGAAAACGAATGTAATTTACAGTACTAAATACCGTGACAAAAAACATTCCAAACTAGAATTAATATTAGGAAAGATGCGGTAGCTGATGACTCTAAGATGACCGACTGAAGGTTGAAGGAGCGAAAAAGGAAAACTTTGCGCCGGATTTCCGTCCCCGCGTTCGGTGTATTTTAAATGGGGCCGGGATTGTGATTATCCGCGCTCAATTTCCAATTCGTGCCAATTTCCAATCCGTGCCCAACATCGTATAATATGTAAAACACGCGGGGAAAAAATCACGAATCAAATTCCCGAGGTATGAGGCTACCGTAATATGCAATTTTGAGTTGGAAAGTTTCTCGACTTCCCTCACGCAAAAAATGTTGCAGTTAAAATTATCGTACCGAGGGTTAATTTAAGAATATGCACCGACGATTTTCTGCAGTCAACAAACCCGTTAAACCCGTAAATCATTACGCGCAGTGAAAATAAAATGTGGGGGTTTTATTCAATTAAAACGGCACATCGATTTGAATACTCTACTAAATTGAACCGTTTGTTTGAGAAACTGCATATGTAACATTTTTGGTCAAAATGAGATTTTTATATATTCTGAATCTTCGTTCAAAAATACGTATTCTGGCAAAAAACACGAAAAAAAAAGTTTGTTCTAGAATGTATGAAATTTTTTTCAATTGTTTGAGAAACTACATATGTCCACGTACTTTGAAGAGCAATTGTGGAGTACTGCTTACATTTTTTGCACTGAAAGTGTCCCAGGGTGTTGAGTTTTGCCAAAAACTATTGATCTGTATCGAAGAAATCGAAAGATTCGATGCAAGTTTGTTCAAAAACAGTTTTTTGTTGTTTTCTCGAAATAGTGTAAAATGGACTTATGCAGTTTCTCAAACAAATGATTCAATTATCCTTCGTTACGAAAATAAGCACGTTTTATTCTGATCCAAATGTGAACCATTACGTGTGTTTTAAAAAGAAACTACCTAGTCACGATGGTAGTATCAAATCAACCTCAAGTTCCTTTGTTCTCACATCTTATCATTTTATGATAATCAAGTTATGAAGCTGTATGATACAGAATAATCATTTATACAGCTAATAAATTTAACTTCTTTGATTCAACTATTAAAACTGCATAGATCAGTGGGAACTCGTTGTCTAAAATTAATTGGGCGATATATGAAACAAATTTCTTTTTCCAAAGCGACAAATTTCAAAATTTTAAGCATTGAAAGTTTTGTTCGGAATCTTTTCATTAATTGCAATTACCAATTCACCCCATCCATATGATGCTCCTGACCGTTGTTTGTTGACAACAAATGACGAAACAAAAAAACATGGTTTCTACGGAGGAAATGTGTGGCGGCAGTGTAGGATGAGCCATTGTTTATGTTTCGAAGCGCCATCTGCGATTTGCAAGTGGGTACGCGAAACTAAGGCCAAATGTCAAGTTGTGGGGGGGTTGGTGGCATCATTTTAGGCAACAACGATGGATAGTGCTGCAATTGCGAAACTTATCTTTTGAAGCATAATCAGTGACTATTCGTTTGCATATTTGAGGTAGGTGAAATGAAGTATAGGCTTGGTGTAAACCAAAAAATAGTGGGAGAACGTGCTTAGTTCCTCCACTATTGAGTCTTTTACCCTACTTAGTTCTTTGAACTTCTAAGAATGCCTTCTTATAGGTTAACTTTTGGATGACAATAATGCTTAACATTATTTTTACGTAAACGAAGTGACGTTTAAAAAAAGGGTTGAGTGTACATTGACTTATAGCAATTCCTTCATTTTCTCATTTCAGTTTTAAAAAAAAGTCTGTTCATGATTTCATATTTTACTTTTATTTAACGCATCCAATGCGTTACGATTTGGTTATTGATATGCAAAACAAAGTTCCACACCAGGAACAAACTGAATGAGGTGAGAGCTCAACGCTTTACGGCCAGGCTACTGTCATGCTATTGTTTAGCCTATCGCCAAATCGTAACCAGGATGTCCCGGGCACAAATTTTTTTTCATACTACTTTTCAATGATGACAGCGGTCTATGTCTATTGATGATGATGACACCGCGCTTGTCACAGGGTCGTTTACGGCCATCCATGCCTCTTGGGAACGGAGTGTCATTGGCTATGCATTTCATCGACTGATGTTAAGTGCTATGAATAATGTTCCTGACTCCTGACTTTCCGAACTTTTGTGATTTCATGATCATGGGAATAGATTAGTTTGAATTAGACTACTAAAAGATGTCAGCTCATTGGCCCGTATGAATAAAAAGTAGTAAAATCTACAATAAGTAGTTACTACTTCGTAGTAAGATCCACAAGTTGTAAAGTTGCTTTGGTATGAATGAAAATATTTTTCGAACATAGCAGTCAATACTACATTCGAAAAAAAATGTAGTACTTACTACAAACTACATCTGTCAAAATTGTGTTTGGTTATGTTTTGTTGTTTACGTTGCGGTGGCTCTGTACAATTTGTTCAAATTGAATGAAAATGGCGAGCAATTTTCTTCGTAATTTAAATTCCGAAGATAGTTTCACAGGATTCGTGAATAACTCCGAGGATTAGCATTATGCTAATGGTTTTGTTGCTACAGCTGAGTGGAACACTCCGACGGATGAACACGGTGATCAACCTGTTATTGTTGATCGAATTATCGATTACGATCCAGTGGAATTTGTGTGGGTGTGAAAGAGCCTTTACATTATGGTGTACAGCGAGCTTAACATCCGCTACTCGCTACTGTGTGGTCGGCACTCACCTTTGCTGCCATCGCAGCAGGCTCATCCTGGCAGCGAGTCAATCTGTCACTTTCAACTGCACACCGGCGGACAGGTAAGACGCGCAGCTTGATAGGTGGTTTCTTTCCTGATTATTTCGGTTTCTCACAATGGCGATCCTGCCAGTATTCAAAGTACATATTTATAGTACGAACCTAAATAAAGTAAGGAACCACCTATTTACGATGCAAAAATAGTAGTAATCTACTTGAAATGCGGATCATCGAGATCGCGCACTGAGCGGACCAAGGTTGTCGCGCGTTGTTAGAAGCGGGTTAAAGACCGCGCTTTCAAAAAAGCGGATGCCAGGTATCGCGCTAGTTCGAAGCGGATAAAAGTATCTCGCATTTTGACAGCGGACGAAAAGTCGCGCATTCAAGTAGCGGGCATGCAAGCCGCGCATGATATAAGCGGACATACAAGTCGCGCATTTATGAAGCAGACACGAGGGTCGTGCATTTCAGTAGCGGACATTGAGGCCACGCATACGAATGGTGGAACCAAATGTCGCGCATACAAAAGGTGGACGCAAAAGTCGTGCATTGAAAATGATCCACAGGTCCCGCTAGCAAGAAAACACAATAGAATCGAAACTCGCGTATTCATGAAGCGGACGAAACGTCGCGCATGTCATAAACGCGCATAAACAGGATGGTACTATAAAATCGGATCGAAGTATGATAGATTAGATTTTATGAAAACTGTGCGTGAAGAATGTATCGCCATGATGAAAAGTAGATAAAGAATTAACACCTAACATTTAGAACCAAATCCAAAGTGCGTTGACAGGATGAGAAAAGCGACCGTTTGGAGTTTATATGTTAAGTACTTGAACAATATACTCGGAACCCGGAAAAATGTTAACTTATCTAGTCGGCCATGCTAGGCCAGGCCAGAATATCGCAGGATTACTGTCATCCTCGACTAGAGCCAGCTAATTTTAATCGAATAGCAACCAAAGAGTTGTACCACTTCATGCGGGACTGAAGTGTAGATAAATATTCAGATTGCCACCATTTCCAGATGAATTGGAGAATCTTCTGTCCGTACCCCCATTGTGGCTATCGGTTGAATGAAATTGTGGAAATGTGTGTCTGGAACAGTCTTCAATGTGAATCGACAAGAAATTGTCCACGTGTAAGGGATAAGGAATCAATAGGTTCATCGTTGAGTGCAACTACGGAACGAGAATTTAATATCCATATCGTCCTGCGCTAGAGTATAGGTAAAAAATGCGTATTAGAGCTTTCTAGAGTCCGCCGAAGCTTGATGCTCTTGGTGAGTTAAAATGTCAACGGATGTCATGGTTGGTGCATCCATGAGTAACTTCTCGATGATGTTGCTTACAACAGTTTCTTATACTCGTTGGTAGTTCGCTGTAGACATCGTTATACAGAACCGCAGCGAGAAACAAAACGACGAGAGCGACACACAACACTGCGATTAACGCTTTGTGTGATGCAGCTCGGTAATGCATTCGTTATAGAGAAATTAGATCCCAATAATAAAATGCATTAGTAGAGGAATAACGAGTAGCTGTCATGCACAAGGCAAGGCTCTAGAAGTTACGGCCGTGCTGTGATCAAGCATGTAACACAAATCTGAAGTGAGTTTAAGCGAGATTTCTAACCCTTATGATCAAGTATGTTAATCGTAGGATGGTCAAAGTAGCTGTGGACCTGCATGCAGATGAATCTTATGTTGTGATCACTTCCTGAGTTGCGTCTACTCTTCTGTAATATTTTGCTGTATGACCAGACGAATCATTGATTGGTAAGTTTCGTCGAACATGTTGGAAGCATCTACGACAGTAGGCAGTTACCCTTAGCATTTAATCGTAATTTGAGAATCTCGTCATGATTGTCATTATACACAGCCATGTATAACAGCCACACTAAAAAGCTATTTATCCGATGTACTCTTCTTGTTTTGAGTCGTTTAAGCTTTAATGGAATGCTATACCTCTCCGTTTTGGGATGGTGTTGGCCATGAGGCCTTGACGTTGTTCCAAGCTGTCCATATCACCTGACGTTTACAAGGATTCTCGATATCTGCAACAAATTACCGAGAATGAAAAGATGATGTTCGTGTGGAAAGGTTTGTGCATCCTTAATTTTTCATTTCCAACGGGATACACCCTAATCCACGTGTCTTATAGTTTCGTATAGTTTCTCAGACTACTTCTTGTTTACCTAGAGAAACACTCAGCAACTAATGAAGATCTTGTGCAAGATCGTGAGAGCAATGTGAGCACTTGTATTGTGCGCTAGGTTAGCGCATAGTGCTCTTTTAAGGGTTGTAGTGTTGCAGAATGGCCGGAATGTTCAGTTCAGAGGATCAACGATCGATTACCTTAGTGACTCGAAATTAAATCGTTATATAACTGCCTTTATTAGGAAAACTGGTAAAATTCGGAATCACATTATGATTTAAATCTACTATTCTTTACAGTAGAAAATTTAATTCTTCATCCTTCCGGGTTTTCTAAATTATCAACAGCTGATGCAGAGCCCTTGACACAAGGAAACTTCAATATCGGTTTGAATATGAGAACACCATTCTTTCCAGTTATTCACCAGGAAAAACAATTGCTCCAATATCAAACAAAAATGGTACAAGATGCACATGAACTTTCCTTTATTAGATGGTTGGGGGAAAACTATTGAAAGGCTAGTTTACTACTAGCACAACACCAAGCGCTTCTACGCAGCCTTCGAATTTCGTATTCACTAGTCACCTGATGTCCGAAACGTTGTTATTCGTTTACACATTTTATCAGTACATTAATAGAATATAATATACAAATTGTTGCCCCCCGGCCTTGGTAATTTCGATGAGTGAAGAACTGATAAAATCTAAAATTTACGAAAATAAAAAGAAAAATATGTAAAAGTAAAACCAGCAGACGTTGTCCTGCATTAAAGGCAAGAGTGCGCGTCCTATGAATACTTCGGAGATCAACAAAATATTTATTTTTATATGAAGAAGGGAAGAAGATGAAGATAAAAATGAAAGTGGTCAACCTAGTTGCAACAAAGAATTTTTATTTATTCAGACTAAGGTCAAGGTGATCTTTGCAGTACATAAGAGTCTTCTTCATTCGGCACGGTCCATGGCTACACGTCGCCAAACACGCAGTCTGATGTAGGCTTCCTCCATCTTCTCAAAGTTACGTGCCATAATATCTATGTCGTCGGCAAAGCCAAATAGCTAGACGGACTTCGTGAAAATCAGGTATCACAAATATTTTGTGATCTGGCTTCCTCTCAGTTCTTGATTACGATTGACGAAAACCTTTAAACGAATCCAAATTTGTTCGAAACGTATCTTCTTTTTATTTTGTAGTGGGAAGTGGATGTGTGGGTGTGAAAGAGCCTTTACATTATGGTGTACAGCGAGCTTAACATCCGCTACTCGCTACTGTGTGGTCGGCACTCACCTTTGCTGCCATCGCAGCAGGCTCACCCTGGCAGCGAGTCAATCTGTCACTTTCAACTGCACACCGGCGGACAGGTAAGACGCGCAGCTTGATAGGTGGTTTCTTTCCTGATTATTTCGGTTTCTCACAGAATTGATGGACGAAGAAGTGAAGGAAAGTGAAATGTGCGCTCCGGTGGTCGTCAATGATGACTTGGCTACGCAAAATGAGGCGGATATGTCGAATGATAATTCCACGAGCAGAATCAGTGATGTATTGTTCAGTACTGCGTTTGAAAACTGCGGCATTGCTCTACTGAAGAAATCTCAGACTCCGGCAATGAAAGCGTAGAAATGATTGATTTCATTCTTCTCCGAAAAGGAATACAGATAACGGAACAGCAGATTTCCAAAAAGATCAACAATGTGAAAACTCGCGTCAAGAACAAACCGGACATGAAAGCTACGGGAAATAAAAAAAATCGATTTGAATGAAGGGGAGAAAATATTCTACAGGTTGCTAGGAGCCGAAGAAAACCCTACTGTGGCGAAATTACCGTGTAAGTAAAATCATTTTTTTAATAAACATTTCTTTATACATATAAATATTTCAGATGGAACTTCAGCCGGGACATCTACCTCTGAACAAAAATCGATTTCTGAAGTGCAACACCATCAACATGTCTCCAGGGCACTACCCGATGTGGATGAAGATGCTGTTGAGATTGTCTCTCCGAGTAATTCGCCTTCAACGTCGATTCCGATTCCAACATCTCAAAGACGATCTCAAAAACAGGTACCTACTGGTTTATCTAAACACATTAGTAAATATAACAACGTTTTCCTTTTGCCAAATTGCAGCGTAACTTTGAAACTCCGGAAACATCGAATTTGACATTTCCAGCATTTACACAGTCGGATGGAAGAAACTCTCGATAAAGTCGATAACTTATCAATATGCAAACAAACACACCAGAATAAAGACAGCCTTTCGTTTTTTTTTGTTTAATAGAAATAATAAACACAATTTTCTCTATAAATCGTTTCTATTAATTAAATACTGCGAAATTACGTTCCGACGCGAATCGCCTCTTATTTTTAAGCTGTTGCTTCTATTCTCATTCACAGGAGCAACTGGTACTAAAATAATTGGGTCCAAAAAATCGTCCTCGAATTCTTGCTCCCCCAAATGTTTAGTTTCGTTATGAAGAACGATGCACGCCAAAATAAGTGCTGGAACTCTATCGGTTTTAATACGTATTTTGGATTTTAGTATGGGAAAGCGCCTTTTGACTTGACCGAACACACGTTCAATAACGACCCTTGAACGTAACGACTGTGAATCTTGTTATAATTCAACTGAACTGGAGTATCTGGATTACGGTAAAGAGTCATCATCCAGGGAGCTATTCCATAACCTTCATTCCTCAACAGAAGTACTCTAGAAGAGTTTTCGTGCATGATATTATAAATAGCCAACTTCCTCCAAATTCTCGAATTATGCACGGAGCCGGGCCACGAAAAGTCGATGAAAGTGAATATTTCTTGGCCATTACACGTTGCCTGAACGTTGCAGGAGGCAATCCCTTTCCTATGATTGCCACAAGTCTACAATCAATTGCGCTAATTGCGTGAGGGAACTTTCGATTCTGGGACCATAGAATCTCGGCATTTTTCATCGCATCCCTTGAGTTCGGAAATTGAATCCAACGATCAGCTTTATCGGCAATCTTCTGACACACTTCCCATATGATTTTACAGGCCGTAGTTTGATGGATTCCAATAACCTCTCCAACGCAGATCTAGAATATTTTTTAATTTATTAGATAAAATAATTAAAATACAGTTAAACCTCCATGAGTCGATGTTCTATGACTCGATATCGACTCATAGAAGCAAAATATTCCATATTAAAAAATATTTTCTGGGTTACTACGATAGTCCCTTCAAACAGCATCACAAGGTTTGTGTATTCCACATCTCGATATTTCCTTGAATCGATGGTCCCTTCAATATCGACTCATCCAGGTTTTACTGTAGTGCTTGTCCTGCTATATAAAATACCTGAAAACCAGGGTCCCCTATGTAGCGGAGGAATGTTCGCATTTGCCGTTCACCGCTTAATGCTCCTCCTCGTGTTTCGGATCCATCATTTAAGAAATGTTCCGTCAACCATTTTACGTTCACTTCCGAAAATCGATATAAGCTGCGATAATTATTACATTTCGCGCCTCTTCACGTATTTTTTTTTCACGGCGCTCATTTAAATTCATAAGCATTGCCATTTCAGCGAAATCAAATTCAGACTATGCAAATTCAGACATAAATTAATCCACGGATTAATTGTAGCAAGCTCCGGAGCTGACTACAAATAATGTGTAGTATTTACTACTTTTATTCATACCAACCACCAAACAAGTTCCACAAAAGTAGTATGTTCGAAAATTGTAGTAAAGTAAAAATGCTTTTATTCATAGCGTTAAGCTACAAAAGTAGTAAATACTACATAATTTGTAGTAAAGTGTGAATTACTACTTTTTATTCATACGGGCCATCATTGATACCTAAACGGACAAAGGAGCTTAAAAAACTTGGAAAAAAATGCGTTACCATGGAATGAATAAGAATTGCAATTCATTTAGCATTGTGTGATTTATGAATATACCCTAGCCAATTTTTGTACGCTGCCGAGTTCCTTCATATAGGTATATCCATATCTACATAGTAAAGACTCGAAGCTCGAATTCAAATAATAAGATTGAAAGTGGAGCCAAAGTATGCATGCATCGCATCGGAGTTTGATTGGTTTTCCAGTTTTCTTTGATTGAAAATTTCCTAAAAATAATAATCTCCTGAAGCTGACGGTGTGTATGTGTAGCGGCCAAGTGCGTCGATGAATCATAAAAAGAATCATCTGCTCAACTGTTGGAAGTACAATATCCAACTACATCAGGAATAGTCTTCCGAAGAATAATACACGAATGTTCTGCAATACGATATACACATCGAAAGGAGATAACGCCGGCTTGAGAAAAGAGTTTTCAGTACATGCTCCGGTGTACGTGATTGGAATTCGAGCTGCGGGAACCAGCGGCGCTTGAAATTCATAGACGTTACTGTTGTCGGGGCAAATAATTTTAATTTTTCTATGATCTGAAAATCTAATCATTCTTCATTGTATAACTTTTTGTTTCGTTCAAAGCCAGGTTATTTTTAGACCCGTTTAAATTTTCCATTCAAGAACTTCACATTTGACACGCTATTTTTGTTGTATCTGAAATATTTGTTGCGTACGTACTATGTATCTCGTTATTTTGCATTACTTATTCCGTTAACAAATTTCGATTCTATGCTACAGAAGTTTCTGCTTTTGTGGAAATATTCGAAGCTATTTTTGTAATCAAGGTAAGTATAACTGATTACAAAAATAGGATCGAATTTTCGGAAATATCGCGCAATGATAAAGATCGGAGTGTGCCTTGCCTGTCAACGGAAGTAATTTTCACAAGTTGAGCTTTTACTTGTCATTTTTTGTTTGTTTTTTCGTTGATTTCACTTAGGGTCAATTTCTTCACCTCCGCTTAGTGCTTAAACCAGGTTTAAACGTATGGGTAAGCACCGCTTACGAGTTAAGCGGAGGTGAAGAAAACGGCCCTTAGGGCCGATTTCTTCACCTCCGCTTAGGCCTTAAACCAGGTTTAAACGTATGGGTAAGCGCCGCTCAAATTTTTTCATGAAAAATCCCATAACAGTTTCTCATGGAAATTCATAACAATTCTCGCGTGATTTTTGAAAACGTCGTAAGTCCAAGAGAGAGGCTCTCTTTGTTTACTTTCTCTTTCGATTATTACGAAGCCAAACTAACATTTACATCGGATTTTTAACAGAGATCTGAGGAAAATTCCTTTGTCTAGCGTGTTGAGGTGGAAATATTGCAATAAATGCAAAATTAGCTTAAATATTAGTGAAAGAGAGCGTAGTGAAAGAGAGTCTCTCATTTGAACATACGACGTTTTCAAAAATCACGCAAGAATTTACCATAAAAATTCCATATAATTTTTTTTGGAAATTCCTTTCTATTTTCAATACAGATCCCTTGTGATTTGCCATTGGTATTATTTAAATAATTTCCATAGAAATTTCATACAATTTCCTATGGAAATTCCCAACAATCTTCGATGGAAATCCCAATCGAATGCTAATGGAGATTTCTTTCAAATGCCCGAAGAAATTCCTTCCATTTCCCGTTTAAATTCCTCGCAATTTCGTATGAAAGTTCCTTACAATTTCCCTTGAAAAATTCTTACAATATTTTCCACGAACATTTCTTACAATTTCCCAGAAAATTTCCTTGAAGTTTTCCGAGGATATTCTTTTGAATTACCCGTTCCACCTCTTTATAATTTCCATAGATATTCAACATATTTATTTAAGTTTTATTTCCTTGAAATTTTCAATGGAAATTCCTTGCAATTTCCAGTGGAAGTAAAAATGAATCATCATTTTCTCGTGATTTGTTTATTTTTTGACGCAAACCTGCCTGCAAAGTTTGAGATTGTTCAAATGGTGCAGACAGGTTTGCGGTTTACTTTGCGTTTAGTACAATCCGCAAACTCATTCCGGATGCATTGTGCGTTGCTACGTTTGACTGCATGTGTTCAAGCTAACTGTCAAATTTCCGGATTGCCTTCCGGATCCATTGTGCGCCGGCCTTTATAGTTTCCAGGTTAGATTTGGGTCGACTTCTTTTATTTCTTTATTGAGGCTTCGCCGCCATGAGCCTCTAGGTCTTCCTCTGCTGTAATGTCCCACTGGGTTCTAATAAATAATGTCTAATAGTCTAATGCTTGTTTACAGATTTCGTTTCCACCTAACGCTTGTTTACAGATGTGGCCAACCCAGCCCCACTTCCGATCCCGAATTTCTGTTGCCTTTGGTGACAACGACGATGGGGCTCGTTGTTTGAGATCCAGTTGTGAGGCCACCAGGCCCAAATTAAATACCGCAGGCATCTGCTGATGAACACCGGCAGCCGTTGATTGTTCTCGACTGATTCACACCATGTTTCGTTGGCGTATAACAGCACAGATTTCACGTTAGAGTTGAAAATTCAGATTTTAGTGCGTTTACTTATCTGCCTGTTTTTTTTTTCAGATGCTTCTTAAGCTCGCAAAGGCAGTTTTCTTGATCTGTGCGCCTATGTTGATCTTAGTACCGTCGTCTGACGCCATTTGGCTATCAAGATATTGGATCCTTGCAACATTCTCCACTGATTTCCCGGATACTGTGAAACTGGAAGGCGTCGCCGTGTTTACATTACCGATTCAGTTTCGTTGACGTTGATGACTAAACATGCCGTAGAGGAGCGTTGTGCAAGTCAGTTAGTCATCAGTCAATTCGAAGTTGCTTAGGTGCTCCATGGTTATAGGCTGCCATAGCAGCTCATGGTTTAGTTCGTTGACCTGCTCCAGAATGATACGGATCGTGACAATAAGGTCCACACAAAATCTTCCGGCACAGAATCCGTGCTGCTGCAGCTGGAGATCTTCTCCTAAATCCGGACTAGGGTAACTTTGCACAGAACTTTGGGAACGGTACACAACAACATAATGCGTCGTCAGTTATCGCATTTAGTCAGGTCACCCTTTTTGGGATACTTACTTTTTAGGATACCTTGCATCCAGTCGACCGGGAAAGTTGCGGTGTCCCAGATATTACGAAATAAACGATGCAGTAGGCTGTTTGAATCTCTAGCAGTGATGGAGCTTCGGTATTGATGCGGGTTATACGTCAGGTCCTAGGCAGATCGCTGGCTGGCACTTGGAAAAGTTGTTCGAAGTGATCGAACCAGCGTTCCAGCTGGTCAGTTGGATCGGTCAATAACTGACCATTCGCGTCTTTCACATGCATCGTTGCATTCATCTTCGCTGAAGTGTCGTGAGATATCGTAGAGGATGCGAATGTCCCCGGTTGCTGCGGCTCTCTTTTTCCTTCGTCTGTCAGAGAGTCCGTCTACGCTCGCTTATCTCGTCAACATGAGTGTTTTACTTCCTTCTCCAGAGCCGAGTATCGCTGAGGGCTAGGACTTTGGCTTCTCTGGTGTTCTTGCACCCTATCGCAGCTTTAGCATCTCTTCATTCCTCTATCTTCTTCCACCTTCATGTCTCATCGGTGATCCATTGTTTTCTCTGGATGCGCAGGTCGCCCAGATTATTCTCACTGGTGGCGATGAAGGCATTCTTGATGGCGGGTCCATTGGCTGCCACCTTCCGGAATAACAGCAGCGCGCGTCTGCAGTTCTTTAACGAAGGACCGTTTCACCCTGGCATCTGTCAATCGGCGTGTGTTGAACCTTCGTCTCTTCGCATGCCTGTGATGATCAGTTTATTCCTTACATCAAGAAGCCTCCGTTTCCATTTTCGGCTGATGCAGATGTGGTCGATTTGATTTTCTGTAAATCCGTCACGGCAGACCCACGTGACTATGTGAACCGGTCGATGAGAGAAAAGCGATCTCGCGATCACCATGTCGTTACTACCACAGAGAATTCTGCGAACAGCTCTCCGTTTTCGCTCATTTCTCCGATACCATGGCGTCCCATAAAGCGCTCATGGTTCGAGGTGTCGGATCCGATCTTCGCATTGAAGTCGCCCATACAGATCTTGATATCACCCTTCGGAATTTTATCAACGACGGCATTGAGTTGGGTGGAGAAGTCTCTTTGTCTTGCAGATCGGCAGCATCGGTTGGCGCAAAACGTTGGAGTGCAGTACGGTTTTGGACCCGTGTTCTAAATCGTGGGCCACAACAGAAAGCACGTGCTTGGAAAATTTTATAAAAGGAGCCCAAAATAGAGAAAATTGATGAAGGGGCCCCTCTGCATTATCGTTGGCATCATCATTCTTGGCATACTAGTTGGAGCATGGTGGCCACATTCATCACGAAAACATTCTCTGGCTCTGCTGGATAGCCCCACCACAGGAACCTCTAGGCTTGTCGATCCACTCGTCGTATTTGCACTTGATGAAACATTTCAGTAATATCGGCGTTAGGGGCAATTTTTATCCGGCGAAAACGACAAAGCACGGTTGAGAGGGGTGCCAACAAATCCAGACCTTTCAGTAGCACTGAACTAAATGAGACTCCTTTTCACTGCGTCATCCCAGACAACGCAAAGTTTATTGGATTTGCTTGGTGTTTATGATCCGATTTTATTTGATTCCTTCATCCAAGAGGTCAATCGGTGAAATTAAATTAATGCTCTGGAAGATTTGTTACGAGACGGAGTTTCAAAAATCTTTTAAATAAACTCGGTTTAGCAAAGTAAACTTCAAGCTTCAAAATAAATTGTGTTTCATTCACGAATTAGTTTTAATTTTAGGTGATTTATAGTTTGAGTTTCGTTCATATGTTTCCATTCATTTGTAACAATTTATTTGTTTTATATTCACTGACGAGCTTAGAGAAATTTCAGCAGAAATATTTGTTTTCATGTGTGCGGTTTGGAACTTGATGTTGATTTTCTCATAGCCGAGTTGTCAGGGCAGTACTGAACGGCATGGATACAGTCGCTACAAATATATGTACAGAAGTAATACTCATCAACGGGCCATGTATAGTGTATAATAATTATTCACAAGTCGCAGAAAAAGGCTCAACCTGCCGCACATTGGTGATCACTGATCTAATGTTTCTGCGATGCGAAATTTATCGAGATTCTAATTTACGCTGCACCACGCGCCTCCATAAAACTCTCCAACATCAATTTCAAGAGAATCCGTGGAGCAGTGCCAGTGGGATTCATGAGCGAATGCTATAACATGTACCAAGGATTCACAAGACGCCAGATACTGCAAATTTACCAACCTATCCAATAGACTAAAATAAATACTCCCCCTAAACAATTAGAAAATTCCCATAAGAAAATAGAAAATTGCCTATAAAGAAATCAGTAAAAAATATAAAATTTCCACAAACAAAACAAAATTTCCAAAAACAATTAAGAATTTTCCACAAAACAAAAATAAAAAAGGAAATTTTAAAAGCAAAAATTGCAATAATTAAAGAAGAATTTTCCATAACAAAATCAAAATGTTCCACGAAAGAAATAAAAAAAATCCATAAATAAATCAATACAAGCAATGAAAAATAACAAAATTTTCCACAAAATAAATATATTTTTTCCATAACAAAATAAAAATTTTCCACGAAATGATCAATAAAAAGCAAAAAAAAAATAAGAAAATTTCCATGAAGAAATATAAAAAAGCAATCAAACTGTGTTTTTTTTTTCATAGATGACCCCTTCTTTAAAAGCGTTTAAAATTCATGTAAAATTTCATCAGCTTTAATGCTTTCTTGTATTTTTTAATAGAAATTTTCTTATTTTTTTATTGCTCTTTATTGATTATTTTATGGAAAAATTTTATTTTTTTATTGAAAAAATGTATTTATTTTGTGGAAAATTTTGTAATTGTTTATCGCTAATATTGATTTATTTATGGAAATTTTGTATTTTTTTCGTGGAACATTTTCATTTCTTTATGGAAAATTCTTCTTTTATAATTGCTATTTTTGCTTTTAAAAGTGCTTATTTATTTTTGTTTTGTGGAAAATTCTTAATAGTTTATGGAAATTTTGTTTTATTTGTGGAAATTTTATAATTATTTATTGCTCACACCCTGATTTTTTTATTGGCAATTTCCTAATTGTTTATGGAAAATTTCTAATTTTAAATGGAAA
Source organism: Armigeres subalbatus (assembly GCF_024139115.2). Lineage (NCBI taxonomy): Eukaryota > Metazoa > Arthropoda > Insecta > Diptera > Culicidae > Armigeres > Armigeres subalbatus. Next base: position 98,058,864 of record NC_085141.1, read on the forward strand.
TTTTATTTAGCTGCCCTATCCAATAAGCCGGGGGCCCTCCTTAGCCGTGCGGTAAGACGCGCGGCTACAAAGCAAGACCATGCTGAGGGTGGCTGGGTTCGATTCCCGGTGCCGATCTAGGCAATTTTCGGATTGGAAATTGTATCGACTTCCCTGGGCATAAAAGTATCATCGTGCTAGCCTCATGATATACGAATGCAAAAATGGTAACCTGGCTTAGAAACCTCGCAGTTAATAACTGTGGAAGTGCTTAATGAACACTAAGCTGCGAGGCGGCTCTGTCCCAGGGTGGGGATGTAATGCCAATAAGAAGAAGAAGAAGAATCCAATAAGCCGATAAACTAGTAAATAGGGAAAGTGTCTTCTTTTCATTCGCGTTTCCATCTAAAAAAAAGATAAAGCTTCCATTATCAACAAATGAGGCAAACTAATAACTCTATAGTTATAAAACAAGTTTAACATTTTCTACAAGATTTGCAAATGCTGCACATCAACACAAAATACAGCATCCTTCTTGCCTTGTTTCACTGCAAACGCCAATGCTGTCATAGGTTCTTTGAAATGTAACCAAAGCAGAAATGAACTGAAGAATCTTTTTAGCAGCCTGTCACCTTCTCAGCACAAGCGGCTCTTCATTGGCCTTTGCCACGGTCCGTTATTGGCATTTCCGTTCCTCTGACATCCAGTGCTGCTGTTTTTTTCTACACGTATCCCACAAACGTGCACCACAATGGGCAACGTTCATTATCTTTTAGATCAGTATGAAAATCATGCATTATGGACGAATGTTAAATGAGAGAATATGAATAACCAATAGTTAGGTACTCGAACTTGTGCAAAAATTAAAAAGAATACGTTTTCAAATTTTTGCACAAAAAAAAGGTGGTCTATAAATGTGGGAAGACTGTGAATTCAGCAACAACTCTCAAAAAAGACGATAGTTTTGGGATTATAAAGTCCTGAAGTATTTAAAAATTTCATTCAATTGAGAAATTCAATTGAATTAAGCAGGGCATCGTTATTGTGACATTCAACCTTGATATAAATTCCACCTTCTTGCAAAACAATCCCCAGAAATAAACTTTTTCATGTGGTAAGTTTTCCTCCGAACACGAGTACACACAGCAACAGTAGTGCCCTGTCGATCTTATGTGCCTCCTCTTGAGCATTTTTTTTTCTTCTTCGGCTCGTCAAGGACCTCACTTAGTCGACAATGTTAGGTTGGCATGATGACAACGACGATGGAATGGCTGTTTCTCTCCGTCACCAAAACGAAAAGGCAGCGTTGGAGTGGGTAAGGAAAGTCTGAAAAATTGATGTGTCGTTTCCTGCTGTGTACATGGGGTCGGTAAGAGGAATTTGAATATTCGACCTGCTGGTGTTGTTTGGTATTCGTCGCTTGTTGGCTTTTGCCGGACAGGACCTTTGCTGCGACGAGAAAAGCTTTTTTCGAGTAGCAAAAGATGGACAAGGAAGGTGGAATTTGTCTAGTACAAGAGCATGCTTGCAAGGAAATATTTTTATAACATTTTACTGAATAAGATCACTAAACGTAAATAAGTTTGCATTATTTTTCTTGAATTCACGAGGCACTTAAAAAAAATCAAACTACTTAAGTAGTTGAATAAAATCAATCTCAAAAACATAAGTGAATAAATAAGTTAATCTAAAAATCATAAATAGTATTGTATCTATAGGCAAGGATCCAATCTGAACTAAACAAAAGTACCGACTAAACTGAATGTGATTTAGCTCTGTCATATTTTTTATTTGATCGTTTTTGTCGGCTTTACAGGCGTAGATGTTTCTATTTACTTTGGCACAAATTATGATCCATTTAACACGCTTATGGCATACATCTGATTCCCCTGTTATATCTGTACCATGATTCCCCTTTTTAATATGCATTTTGGCAGTTGGTAACATACAGTACAGAGATAGAATCACTTGGTTTGCATGTACTAAAATGAAGGTGATATAGGTAGTTATATTTACTTTGACCGCATCACCATTGAAGCTAACAAAACCCGGAACAGCGATCCATCTCCCCTTCTTAACATGTGATCTCATATGCTGCTTCGAGCTGTTTATTCTATTTCAGCTCCTTCTTGAGTAAAGTTTGAACTTTTCATACGGAAGCAATCTCCGGCGAATATGGATTGGTTTACCAGTTTCCGTTTGTTACTGAAAACCATTCGGACCGGCTTACAATATAGAACCGGAATACATACTTTGCGCTTGGTAAAGGTGAACCGATGGAAGTTGAGTACTCAAGTTCACGACAGCGGAAAGCTTTCCATACGTTGTTGCTGGTAGATATACTCACTTCGTTGCTTAGTGGATATCAAATGCCAAAGCAATTGGCGTTACATCGTCGTTCGCTGGTGAGTTGAGCAGTAAAAAGTCGAGTTGGATTCAAGTTGTCGAACAGCATCAAAAAGGATTATTGGAAATTGGAATCACTCCCTATCTACTTGTCAGATGGAAACTCGACGCAATTCTTTTATTTGAATAACTGCACATCTAATTGGACGATGAATATGCTAAAAATCTTCAATTTTAAAACACGACGTAAAAATGTAAAACTTTCAAACTAAAGACATTATAAAGTAGAGTGGGGTAAGAGTACGCACTTAGTTTTCAATCGATCGTATAGCCCTTATGAAGCAAGCTTCTGCATATAATATCAATGTCGATGATTCGTATACTCTTCCTATATGTTACCCAGTGGAAAAAATATTGAAATTATTTCAATTCGTCTTAGTAGAACCATTATTGCAAGACATGTGAAAAAGGCACTCTTACCCCACCGGTGGGGTAAAAGTGCGCATCGGGTGGGGTAAGAGTAAGCAATTTTCCAATCATGTGTTTTAAGTATATATTAACAAAAATAAGAATAAATAACATTTAATTGATGTTTATTGAAAGTATATTAAAGAATGTTTAAAGATTACGTAACTCTGAAAGAGAGAGGGGGTCCTAAAAATATGAGCTTTCACACGAAAAAATATTGTTTTTTTTTATCATATACAAAAAATACCAGTTTTCGCGAGGCTTGAACAAAGGAATTTTCTTTAGAAAGATCACTAATTACGTAACCGAAAATTTGACCATTTAATCGCCCTCTCCCCTATCTTACACTTTTTGTATAAATCCTCTAAAATTCTATGAATCGTCATACACCTCGCAACACTTCTCAGCGCTGCGTAACTTATGGATGTTTCTTTTGATTAAAGGATTAACATTTAGATGAAATTGTGTTTTCGGACTATATTGAGGTGTAAAACAATACCAAATACAAATTTATTATTTCGCTTCAGTGCTTTGTTCGCTAAGTCCTTTCTAACACCAAAAACTTATCTTTAAAAGGAGAACTTGTGATAATTTTCGATTTCTGTTCATTTTTGCTTTGTTGTGGATCTTTACGCTTTGGAAGTAGTCTTATTTCGGCCGGAGACACGGGTTTGACAACAGAACTTAAAGGTTCACATGCGTACTCTTGCCCCACCCGTTTCTGCGTACTTACCCCACAGCCCCAAAATTTATTCCGTTAATGGTTATGACCTCTTGGAAAACCAACTGAATTAATGTTCTGCACCATAAAGTAGTCTATACAATAGGCTATCGAAATGGTATAATGTTCACCTGATTCTACGTATATATGGTAATGGAATACTAGTTGCGAAAACTCAATTATTTTTACCAAAATGCCCAGAAAATTAACTATCTTTATATCCCCTTGTTGTTTATTCAAATCGTTTACAATTACACATGAAAATAGATGGTCAGAATACCTGCTGCTAGTTTATCTATTTTTACAACTTCAAAAAATCGAAAACGTACTCTTACCCCACGCGCATCGCGACAAGCGATGCGACGCGACGCGGCTCACGTAAAAGAAATATCAATGAACTGTCAGATTACACTGGTCGCGTCGCGTCGCATCGTACGTCGCGCGTTCTCTGGCTTGCCCCTAAGCAAATATGCTCAAAAACAAAGCGAGTTTTTCTAAAGTAATTTTGTATTTTAGGACTGCAATTTGTTGATTTTGTAATTTAGTACTGGAGCACTAATGATTTATGATTTCTATTAACAGACGAATCGAAAATCTCTGCTCCATTACTCGTATTTTTCAATAAATATTAATGACTCATCTTTTCTATCACACATCTTTTCTATTGGAAACTTTACGTACTTTCATAATATCGAGTCAATCAAAACATAAAAAAAATGTCGACCATTTTGGAAAAATCAACTTAATTTAAAAAAATGTATAACTTTTTTGTTCATCATTTGTCCATTATGACCCATAGTGCAAAAAAGTGCATATGATATCTGCTAAAACATATCAAAAAATATAAAACATTGAAAAATTCGATTTTGAGATAATTGATTTTAAAGTTTTACGTTCAATGATTGAACGATTTTTTTTTCACAGTGTATATTTTTTCACATAGCCCCATTATTACCTAAACATTGGCGAAGACACCAAAACGATCAGACAAGCCGTTTAAAAGTTATATTTTTTTGTTTTGTTTTGTTGTTTTTGTGTTCAAGGTGGTTTTGCTTAGACCCTTGTCAAAGATTAGGCTAGAGTCAAAATGGCAAACCAATGATGCAAATTATGTTTTTTATCACAATGAATGTATATGCGAAATTTCAAGGAAATCAAAAAATACAAAATAGAAATCTCGAAAAAAAACTCAAAGGTGCAGCCCAATCGGGTTGTACGCAAAGGTGACGTAGGGCTACAGAGCTATTCGAAATTGATGGTATATGCCATGATAATTTGTATCTCTTTATTAACATTGGGCAAACTGCTCGAAGGACAACTGAATCAAGAAGTCGAATAGTTGCTCCCAGTTAGATGGACTTTGAGTCTCAAACCGTGGAATTAACATGAATCATCGGCCTCACCCCCTCTGAACCCACTCGATTGATTTTCATTGGAGGACATTGCAATCCTAGAAGAATTACTTACTTGATGGGCTACAGCTCTTCGATGAACCTACGCCGATTGGAGCATACTTCTCCACTGGACTCGATCCTGGGCCAATCGCTTCCAGTCGCCCTGAACATTGAGCGCTCTCAGGTCCTCTTCAACTGCAAAAAGCCATCGTGTACGCGGCCTTTAAGCTTCATAATATCCAGCCCTTTATACACCTGGTTCAACTCGTGATTCATGCGACCCCGCCAGATACCGTTCTCCTGTTTACGGCCGAGTATTGTCCGCAACACCTTACGCTCAAACACTCTGGAAGTTCTCCGATCAGCCTCTTTTAATATCCATGTTTCATGGCCGTATAAAGCCACGGGAAAAAAATCAGGAGGGTTATATACAAGATACGACCGCCCGACGTAAACTACGTAAAACAGATCATAAGATAATTATTTTGGTTAGAGCCTAGAATGATTGAAATTTTGACTTTTGCGCTCCCTTAAGATAACATCAACTGAATTGGTTATGGTTATATTTGTATGGAAATTACTATAGAAATCTCCCCGTATGTGAGAGATCGTTTCGTGAGGCGGATCATTAACTATTTATTTATCCCAACGCCGAACACCTCCCAATACCGGACACTTCTTAAAACTACTTGCAGAGGTCCCTTCTTCATCTTATTAAGTACAAAAGGAAGCTATTGAAAAGGCTTCTAACGGCAAGGAATATCAGATCTTCATGTGATAAACTTTGTACAAAATTTGAAATTGAATAAAAATTCTTCACACCTGTTTTGTTACACTTACTTCAATTCAATTGTTTCTTCCTGCTGAGAAAGCCACATAAATTAGCAGAAACAAAAATTGAAGAGGACATTGAAAAAGGTGGGAATTTGAATTAGAATGTAAAAATTTAGCTGAAGAGTCAAATAAGCTCCACTAACAATTTTTAATATTTACAACTTAAAGCACGTGAATAATATTACTATTCTGAATGATGTCTTTACTCATGTAACAGGAACTTAATCACATTTGAACATGATGCAATAGTGTCCGGTACTAGGAGACATTTTCTGAATCGTAATTTTTTTCACCAAAATTCATAGTTGAAAAACGTGTTCAAATGATCAAATATAGTTTGTAGGAATCATCAAAGGTCAATAGTCATATTTTGTGTTTTTTTGTATTTATTCTTCCTTTGAGCCAATACAACTCACGAAGAGGATGACCGATTTGCGAGATTTCCTCACTAATCGATTCGTATTGGGATCCGCTGTGTTTCTATATGCAAAAGATTAGTAAATTTTAAAGGAAAATTTGGGAAAATTGTCCAAATACAATATTAGGGCGAGTTTGGAGAAAACCTAATGCGATCGCTCGAAAAATGATAGAGTGCGGCGTCGCAATCAACGCAGAAAATGACATTTCGAAAGTTAAACGTAAAAACCCGAACCCGTTCTGCTAGTATGATATAAATGGAAACATAATCCGGATAGTTGAAATTTTTTATTGTTAAATGGCTTATGTGTCTGGCACTGGAGGATCTCCCCCTAAATATAATCAACCCGAAGGCTTCGTAGAATATTTCTAAATCTGCAATCTGTTGTTTGTTGTGAACCAATCGGATTTTCGTAAGCAAAGTTATAAAGAAAATAAAAATGCTCATTCATTATTGATATGTTATTCTTCTGATATGTTATTATTCCACGATTTAGTATTTCCTTAATAATTTTTCTTGCAAGCAGCGAATTGTTTCGCAATAAAGACGATTCATTCACTTGCTAAGTTTCCTATGTTGCCAATGTACTCATATATTTTTAGATATTAATGACCAACGTTGCAAAACGGATTTCCGAAAAATTTACTGTTTTCATTGTAATTCTCTTACAAACTTCAAACCGCGCGTGCGTGCTTAGTCAAATTATATCCATTGGGATGTTGAATATATGGGGTGGGGAGGTAGATAGGCTTGTTTTGGTAAACGTTTTGCCGCGTGTAATGTTTAGTTTTTCCAAATTTATTGTTCCACAGTGGTGATGACGCCTTTCTCCGATTGTTATTCGACTTAGAGTGATTAATGCATTTCATAGTTAATTACCTATTAAATGCTTTTGAAGTGTTATTTTTAAGGGATGCTGCCTAAATAGTAGGATACACGCTAACTTTCATCTTCTCAGTGACTGAGTAAAATTGCATTGCTTTCTCTTTCTATCCCACAGAAATTTTACTCAATTTCCGTCAAAAAAGTTAGAGTGTAACCTTGTTTAACCCTTTCAGGCCCACGGGGTCATATATGACCCCAACATAAAAACGGATGTATAAAATCGCACAATGGATAAAAGTGAATGGTCTCTTCAGCAAAATGGCTTGAAATTAACTCCCCTATCAGGGAAAAATATCAGGCATGGACAAAAACGGCCTTACGGCAGCCTAGAACGTCATGAACTTGGTGAAGTTATGAACAATACAATATAAGGTATATTGGGAGCGGATTTTACTGTTTCAAAAAATGATTTTGTTTCGAACGTATCCGTAGAGATACCGTGATACACAATAAACTATTTTTAATCTTCCTTGGACGTCCTAGGCCTAGTCCAAACTATCCATGAGTTCAGGACTTGAAATCTACAATTGCAAAAAAGAGTTTTCTGTTACTCTTTGTTTATCCGAGTAGTAAACCATGCTCGTTACATGTTATAGAAGGTGGTAAAACACCGCAATGTGTTTCTGAAGTATTCTGGGTCATCCAAACTATCCTTGAGATCAGGACTTGAGATCTACAGCTGGAAGAGAATCTTTTTTCAGTACTCAAAGCGTCAATAGGCATTCACTTATATCCATTACACCTCTTGGGAGGTCAACGGATATCGTAAGACAGTTTTGAGATATTCTGGGTCATCCAAACTGTCCTGGAGTTCGGGACTTGAGATCTACAGCTGGAAGAAAATATTTTTTTAGTACTCAAAGCTTCAATAGGCATTCACTTACATCCATTACACCTCTTGGGAGGTCAACGGATATCATAAGAGAGTTTTGAGATATTCTGGGTCATCCAAACTGTCCTTGAGTTCGGGACTTGAGATCTACAGCTGGAAGAAAATGTTTTTTCAGTACTCAAAGCTTCAATAGGCATTCATTTATATCCATTACACCTCTTGGGAGGTCAACGGATATCGTAAGACAGTTTAGAGATATTCTGGGTCATCCAAACTGTCCTTGAGTTCGGGACTTGAGATCTACAGCTGGAAGAAAATCTTTTTTCAGTAGTCAAAGTTTCAATAGGCATTCACTTATATCCATTACACCTCTTGGGAGGTCAACGAATATCGTAAGATAGTTTTGAGATATTCTGGTTCATCCAAACTGTTCTTGAGTTCTGAACTTAAGATCTACAGTTGCAAGAATAGCCTTTTTCAGTACTCAAGCTTCAATATGTTTTCAATTATATTCATTACTCCTCCTGGGAGGGCAAGGGATATCGTAAGAGTATTTTGATATATTCTGGGTCATCCAAACTGTCCTTGAGTTCGGGACTTGATCTCAACAGCAGGAAGAAAATCTTTTTTTAGTACTCGAAGCTTCAATAGGCATTCGCTTATATCCATTACACCTCTTGGGAGGTCAACGGATATCGTAAGATAGTTTTGAGATATTCTGGGTCATCCAAACTGTTCTTGAGTTCTAAACTTAAGATCCACAGTTGCAAGAATAGCCTTTTTCAGTATTCAAGCTTCAATATGTTTTCAAATATATTCATTACTCCTCCTGGGAGGGCAAGGGATATCGTAAGAGGGTTTTGAGATATTCTGGGTCATCCAAACTGTCATTGAATTAGGGTCTTGATATCTACAGCTGGAAGAGAATCTTTTTTCAGTACTCAAAGCTTCAATAGGCATTCACTTATATCCATTACACCTCTTGGGAGGTGTCCGTGCAGTAAAACGCGCGTCTACAAAGCAAGACCATGATGAGGGTGGCTGGGTTCAATTCCCGGTGCCAGTCTAGACAATTTTCGGATTGGAATTGTCTCGACTTCCCTGGACATAAAAGTATCATCGTGTTAGCCTCATGATGTACGAATGCAAAAATGGTAACTTGGCTTAGAAACCTCGCAGTTAACAACTGTGGAAGTGCTTAATGAACACTAAGCAGCGAGGCGGCTCTGTCCCAGTGTTGGGATGTAATGCCAATAAGAAGAAGAAGACCCCTTGGGAGATCAACGGATATCGTAAGATAGTTTTGATATATTCTGGGTCATCCAAACTGTTCTTGAGTTCTGAACTTAAAATCTACAGTTGCAATAATATCTTTTTTCAGTACTCAAGCTTCAATATGCTTTCAATTATATTAATTACTCCTCCTGGGAGGCCAAGGGATATCGTAAGAGAGTTAAAATCTACAGTTGTACCAGGTGGGTGTGTCGCTATACTGAGTTGTGATGTGTAATCATTTTACCAATTTCATCTGCTGGAAGGTCAACAGATATCATCTTAACATGGCTGCGAGATGTTCTGGGTCATCTAAGCTATCCTTGAGTTCAAAACATGAGATTCACAGTTGTGACTACGGATTTTTTCGCTATTATAAGTTGTGATATAAAATCAACTAAACTTGTTTCACCTTCTGGAAGGTCAAATACATCATACAATGGTTTCGAGATGTTCTATGTCTTTCAAACTTCCCTTGAGTTTGGAACTTGGGATCTACAGTTGCAACAACAGGTTACTATAATAAGTGGCGATGGGTAATAAATTACACTCATTCCATTTTCTGGGACAGACATAATAAAATGGTTACGAGATGATCTGGGTCTTCCAGATTAACTTCGAGCTCTTAGCTTAGGACCTATGTTTGTAAAACAGATTTAATCGGCATTCCAAGTTGTGATATGTGTAGTACATAGAGCAATAATCCCTAATAGCAATGTTAACTTTCCCGAATAACTGTGGTTTGTTGTTTTTTGGATCTTTTTATTTTACTTTTTTTTCATTACTTATATTTACAGCTATTTACAGGTAAGTTAACATTGCTATTAGGGATTATTGCTCTATTTACTACATCTACGAAATACCATCAAGCGTCCTGAACGATACAATGATCAGTATGTGTATCGGGTATTCTGGTAAGATTGATGAATCGAAAATAAATTTAAATTTGGGTTTTCAGAAGGCAAGATGTATATAGTTGACTTCATATCGCATCTTTGTATTACAAAAAATGCATTTGATTCATGAGTAGATTCGAAGTCCTGAACTCAAGGACAATTTGGATGACCCAAAATATCTCAAAACTACCTTACGATGTCTATTGGGTTTTCAGAAGGCAAGATGTATATAGTTGACTTCATATCGCATCTTTGTATTACAAAAAATGCATCTGATTCAAGAGTAGATTCGAAGTCCTGAACTCAAGGTTCAATTTGGATGACCCAAAATATCTCAAAACTATCTTACGATGTCTATTGGGTTTTCAGAAGGCAAGCTGTATATAGTTGACTTCATATCGCATCTTTGTATTACAAAAAATGCATCTGATTCAAGAGTAGATTCGAAGTCCTGAACTCAAGGACAATTTGGATGACCCAAAATATCTCAAAACTATCTTACGATGTCTATTGGGTTTTCAGAAGGCAAGCTGTATATAGTTGACCTCATATCGCATCTTTGTATTATAAAAAATGCATCTGATTCAAGAGTAGATTCGAAGTCCTGAACTCAAGGACAATTTGGATGACCCAAAATATCTCAAAACTATCTTACGATGTCTATTGGGTTTTCAGAAGGCAAGATGTATATAGTTGACTTCATATCGCATCTTTGTATTACAAAAAATGCATCTGATTCAAGAGTAGATTCGAAGTCTTGAACTCAAGGACAACTTGGATGACCCAAAATATCTCAAAACTATCTTACGATGTCTATTGGGTTTTCAGAAGGCAAGCTGTATATAGTTGACTTCATATCGCATCTTTGTATTACAAAAAATGCATCTGATTCAAGAGTAGATTCGAAGTCTTGAACTCAAGGACAATTTGGATGACCCAAAATATCTCAAAACTATCTTACGATGTCTATTGGGTTTTCAGAAGGCAAGCTGTATATAGTTGACTTCATATCGCATCTTTGTATTACAAAAAATGCATCTGATTCAAGGACAATTTGGATGACCCAAACTATCTCAAAACTATCTTACGATGTCTATTGGGTTTTCAGAAGGCAAGATGTATATAGTTGACTTCATATCGCATCTTTGTATTACAAAAAATGCATCTGATTCAAGAGTAGATTCGAAGTCCTGAACTCAAGGACAATTTGGATGACCCAAAATATCTCAAAACTATCTTACGATGTCTATTGGGTTTTCAGAAGGCAAGATGTATATAGTTGACTTCATATCGCATCTTTGTATTACAAAAATGCATCTGATTCAAGAGTAGATTCGAAGTCCTGAACTCAAGGACAATTTGATGACCTAAAATATCTCAAATCTATCTTACGATGTCTATTCGGGTTTCAGAAGGCAAGATGTATATAGTTGACTTCATATCGCATCTTTGTATTACAAAAAATGCATCTGATTCAAGAGTAGATTCGAAGTCCTGAACTCAAGGACAATTTGGATGACCCAAAATATCTCAAAACTATCTTACGATGTCTATTGGGTTTTCAGAAGGCAAGATGTATATAGTTGACTTCATATCGCATCTTTGTATTACAAAAAATGCATCTGATTCAAGAGTAGATTCGAAGTCCTGAACTCAAGGACAATTTGGATGACCTAGCACATCCTAAAAAAATATTTTTCAACATATTTAGTCGTTTCTACATTATTGAGCACCAAAACAAACGGAATACATCAAATTTACTGTATGGTATTGCTTGGAAAAATTTGGGCCTGAAAGGGTAAAGTTGATAATCAATTTTAATATTCACCTCTTGCTAACATGAACATGTCCAGCATCTGTAGCATCTTTTCATAAACACTACTTTTTTGCTCCGACCGCGGTCATTGCTCTGGTTCAATTTTGTACTTTTTGTGCAAATCACCGCACAAAAGTAGAGCGCAAGAACCAACCGCAGACGGCGGTCGTTACGAAACTGTGAAATTTTGCTGGGTTTGTAAAGATTTGGAATTTTTAATGTTTTTTCGTTGATAATCAATAGTTCTTAAAAAATTGCTGGAGAGTTGCCGATTCGATTGATAATAAAATCTCGAAAATCCATTGAAAGATAAAGGAGCTATTAGCGTTTGAAATCTATCCTAATTTCGTGACGGTCTTGAATTTGGAAATTTCCGTTTTACACCCTGTATTAGAGTCTTCCCCTTAGACGTAGTTTACGTCAAAACAGAGTAGTATACAGCGCGAGTTTTGTTTTCGTTTGCAGACTATGGGACTTAAGCGTTACGATGTCCGTAATAAGCCCTATTTGCAGCTGCAATACGCCTTTTCACCTCGCGGGTAACATCATTATCGCACGTCACTAATGTTCCAAGATACACAAATTCTTCTACCACTTCAAATTTTTCCCCATCCAGCATCATTTCACTATCACCACCACTAATGAAGCCACGTTGATTGCCAGCGACCATGTACTTTGTTTTGCTGGTATTTATCGTGAGTCCAATCCTCGCTGTCTCCCTCTTAAAAGGCACAAAAGCCTCTTCCACGGCACGGCGAACAATTCCGATAATATCGATATCGTCCGCAAATTCCAGGAGCATATGCGATCTTGTGATAATGGTACCGCTTCTTTGCACACCAGCTCTCCTAATCGCTCCCTCGAGTGCTATATTGAACAGTAGATTCGAGAGTGCATCACCCTGCTTTAATCCATCTACGGTAACAAATGACGTCGATATTTCATCCGCAACCCTTACACTTGATTTCGATCCGTCCAACGTTATACGAATCAGCCGTATCAGTTTCGCCGGAAAACCATGTTCAAGCATAATTTGCCATAATTCATTCCGTTTTACTGAATCGTACGCCGCCTTGAAATCAATAAACAGATGATGTGTCTGCAAGTTGTACTCCCGGAATTTATCAAGGATTTGTCTCAGGGTAAACATTTGATCCGTCCTTGATCGGCCCTCACGAAAACCTGCTTGGTATTCGCCGACGAAGGACTCTTCAAGCGGCCTCAATCTGTTGAACAGAATACGGGACATAATTTTGTACGCTGAAGTAAGGAGGGTTATTCCTCGGTAATTGGCGCACTCCAGTCTGTGCCCTTTCTTAAAGAGAGGGCGAATGAGGTCGTCCAACCAGCTAGCAGGCAATTCCTCGTCTTCCCATATTTTCGACATAATATGGTGCAGAACTTCATAAAGCTGCTCACTACATGGATCGACTCCCATGGTGCCGCTAACCGCAAGTCGAGCACATCTGTATATAGAGGCCCATATTCAGATGTGCTCGACTTGCGGTTAGCGGCAGCATAGATCGTTGATGTTGTCGCTAACGTTGATTGCACTTATCCGTTCGTCAAGCTTCTGGCGGTACTCAGCCGATACTCCTTCCGCCGACAACCGCTAAATATTGTAACGCATCATTCGCTGTGATCTTTCGTTCGATACATTTGACAACCGTGATCGAATTTTACTGACAACGAGGTAGTGATCAGAGTCAATGTTCGGACCTCTGAATGTCCGCATATCTATAACATCCGAGAAATGGCGCCCATCCACCAGAACATGGTCTATCTGGTTGCAAGTTTCACCATTTGGGTGTCTCCAGGTGTGCTTTCGGATGTTCTTTCGTGCAAAGTAGGTGCTACCTACTGATGGCCATCCCTCTGGCAGCAGCGAAATTTACTAGCCGTAGGCCGTTGTCATTGGTAACGGAGTGAAGGCTCTCTTTACCGATTATAGGACGGAAAAGTCCTCTCTAACGACCTGATCGCTACCGTCTCCGATAACAATTTTCACGTCATGCTTTGGGCACTCTCCATAGGCTTTATCAAGACATTCATAAAACGTGTCCTTCACGTCGGATTTATTGTTTGTCGATGCGTAAACGTTGATTAGGCTGTAATTGAAGAATTTGCCCCGTATCCTCAACACACATATTCGTTAGCTAATGGGTTTCCACCGCATCACTCGCTTCATCTGTTTGTCCATCACTACGAAACCAACTCCATGCTCTGCTATTCCGCCGTCGCTGTGATAGATGTTATACTTGAACGCAGTGTTGGTCGTGAGGTCCACGGCTCGAAATTCACGTTCTCCGGATCTGGCGATACAAGTCCAGCAAAATGTCACTTTTTTACAATTTCGGTAGATTTGAAGTGATCCAGAATTGTTTTCACGGATATTGCCATAATCTCTGCGTTTGAACATTGACATTGTTAGAAATGTTCAAGAGGTGGAAGATACTTGAGACTTATCGGATTCACGATTTATAATTTATGGATTTCCCTGAAATCATGAGATTTTATAACTAACCACAGAATACAAAACATTTATTCAAATCATCCAACTCATTACGTTCCAAAACACTTGCGTCACATAAAAAGTGACAAAATATATTTTCTTCAGAATTCAAATCTAGACAGAAACAAACCCTTATCTCGTTCCCGTCAACATCGTCGTGGTTGAATGATAAATTGAATAAATGATTGGATAATGTCCAATAATTGCAGTTATGCAATGTCGAGTAAAATAAAATTTATTTAATTCGCTCGTTATGGCACGTGTTCCCTGTAGCAACCCATCTACCCGCCCTATGTTAGATCATCACGGTGTGTGAGAAACATATCACGATCGAATGCTGTGGGTGGAGCATGGGAAGGATAATCGGTTAAACGCGATTTCAGCATGCGATAGAGGTGACTGTATCAATTTTTAGTTTTGTGTTAGTTGCAATTGATACCCTTGCGAATAAGTCTTCTCTTGGCGAAAATTATACAAATCCAATAAGCGCAATCGAATCTGGTTGTTATTGAAACTATGAGCAAATGCAGTTGGATTTACAGCATTCAAAACAAAAATTATTGTTTTTAGCGGCCACAAAAAATCGCCACCCTTGTTTTTGAAGTATTGAGCAGTGGTTGATTGAATATCCCGATGCGAAATTTTTTTCGAATCGCGACAAGTTTCCTACCGACAGAAATACTAAATGTTAGAAAAAAAAAACACTGTTGTCAGTTATAATGACTTTATTCTTTTTTTTTTGGAATAAATAAGGAGGGACTTTCATGGCTCAGCAGCTAGATGTGACCTCAACTCAGATCATGAAAAAGATGACTGGGTCCGAATCCTGGCCCTGTGTAAGAAATTAAAGTAAAAAAATAAAATATGTTGATAGACTGTTATGGAAGAAATGCTTTTAAATTTCTTATGAATTTTCACTGGAAATTCTCCTATTCTCAGTAAATTCTCCTATAAGAGCACCTCCACGGGAGTCCCCATCTGGGACCCTATCGCTATTTCCGGGCCCCTAATAGGGCCCTACTTTTACACCGGAGGTATCTAAACGGGAATGTAAAAAAAAAGAACGCAACTCAAAATTAGCCGTGAGTTTCCAAATTTAGCGCCCTATATTGGGTTGCTAAATTTCCATACAGGGTTGCTATTTTACGAAACGTCTCTTTGGTATTGATAAAAAATTGCAAAAAATCTGTTTTTCTTTTTCAGAACAATTTCGACGTAAATTTAAAAAAAAACAAGGGAAATACTCATTTTTTTTTAACTACATAGTGCCCCAGCTCAACTACGCGAAGAAATAATTTTAGTAATGGATCAGCTATAATGAAGAGCGATACGTTTTCTTTTGTTATTATAAGGGTTCGTATCGCTCCCTCAATCTCAGGAGCACAGAATGCTCCCACACGAAAATTTTCGGGGAGAAATCGCTTTTCGGGGAAGAAAAACAGCCTAGAGAGTGATAACCATTTTTCGCTCACTTCGATTGCCGCCAAACGTTAGTTTGCTCTTTTTCTTTCATATTCGAGTCTTTTCGTGGCGTCTTCAATGCAGATGGTAGTAGCTTATGTAGAACAAATAACTTAATGCTTTCATACAGATAGCATGGTGGTGTGGCTAGAGTAGTCGCATCCCTACGGCTATTATTGTTACTATTCTGGGTTCGAATCCCGGCGCAGCCAGACAATTTTGTAATTGTTCTGCGATAATTCTCGCGAAAAGTGAGTGAGTGGGTAAAAGTCATGAATCGAAAAAGGATTTTCAATTAATAGGCAAGATTTTCGTTTATCATCCAAGGCAAATTGCAGAGAAAGATTAATCGATGAAAGATGATCCTCAACATAAACAACGAAAAAAGATTCTCCCTTGGCCCGAGAAACGCTTGCTTTGGTCTCATTGAAACGAAAAGTTGAAACCCTGTATTATAGTTATTCCAAGGAAAGGTCTTCCAGGAATGCCTCAGAAGGTTCCGTTATTAATTGTTCAGTATGTTTTTCAAGTAGTTCCTCCAGAAAAGCTCCCGCAAGTTTATCCCTTCTGTCGTTCTTTTAAAAATGATTTGTTTTGGAAATTCATCTTGGATCCCTCCGGGAGTTCCCCAGCAATCTTTGTGTTCTTTTAAGAATATTTAGCAGTTCTCCCAGAATAGTTTTAGGATTTCTTCCAGATTCTCTCGGGATTTTTTTTTATTGGAAATGCCCTATAATTTTCTGTGGTTTCATTTGAAAACTCTCCGGATTCTTTCGGATGTTGTTACAAATTATTTCTACGAGACATCCTTCAGTGAAAAAAAAAACTGTGGAAGTATTCCTGCTGGATTTTATCAAGAGATTCTTGTGGGAGTCTCAGGAGGAATTTCTTCGATTAGAAGTATAAATCCCCGAAAAAAATTTCCAGGAGGAAGGATGTCCAGATGGAACAACGGTGAAAAAATTTACTACGACGGGTCTCCAGCTAGCCTTGCTATCAAAAGCGTAGAATTGCCCTCCGGAGATAACGAGCTCTATTCCCAATTCGGTCAAGAATGCTTTCGAGTAGGCTCGTTGGGCATAGTTTTTAGTTGTCACACAAAATACATACGCATGCAATGGCGGGCACAGAACAGTTTTAAAATAATAACTGATGAAATGCTAATAGAATACTAAGTTCAGCAGCTAGCCACGTTCTAGTTGACATGTAGAGCCATTGAAGAAGATGATGACTACTTTTAGCAACGCCCGGTGAGAACTCAATATGTTTACAAAGTCGCTATACCTAAAACAAAAACCACCGGTGGAAAGTTGGGGCGCTATCCTAAAATAGCACTCGGAAGGAAGCGCTATAATGAAGCGCGATTCATTTGAATATTATCTATGCGAGTCATCATGTCAGTGGGCTATCGCGTCGCTCTTCCGACGAGCGCATAGAAAGAGACGCCAGCGATGTTTCTGTCGCGCAGAGTAGTTGAGACCTGTTGAGACAAACTCATTCATGTTCTTGTTTTTATCTGCATCGACAATATCCACGGGAAACTCTAAAAAATGTATACAAGGAATTGTTAAGAACTTCAATTTAAATTTCGAAAGAAACTAATGAAAACGAAGGTAATGCCTCTAGCCACTCTTATAGCAAAAACACATTGCTATCTGACAGACTGTGCGTGAAGCATGGCCGCCAATCACCCCTTCTTGTTCATCCACAGTAAAATCTCATAAGGGACGGTCAGACTGTGCGTGAAGAATTCTCGCTTAACTTTTCAAAAGGACCTAAGTAACATTTTTTTCATGAATTGATTTGAATAGCGCAATCAACAGAACAACATGAAAGCTTTTGATTGCAGTACTCAAATTAATTCATGAAAAAACTGTTACTTAGGTCCTTTTGAAAAGTTAAGCGAGAATTTTCCTTCGTAGTCGCGAGTTCCCCTACAAATTCGGCAGGAGTCGACTGTGATTGAGGTTATGAAGACAGTTCTCGGCTTTCAGTCTTAAAAGGATCATAAGCGGATATCCGTTCTAAACCTGACGTTTCGGTCACATTTATTGTGTCTTTTTCAAAGGATAGAAATCACTCCGTTCACTCGATTGATTAATCACTCGTCAAAGTTCAAATTTTACAAATATTTATTTACTGGAAAGAGTATTTGGCGCGCAAGTGACGTTGCAGAAGAAGTGTAGGAGGTAGTTAAATATTTGTAAAATTTGAACTCGAAAAGACCGCCAATCCCCGTAACGCTGGATAGACACCTTACACCGGTGTAAGATCTACCATGGTCACATTGTCAGCTACAGGCAAATCCTGACCCAACGTATACCTTCCCCAATATCCAACTCCGTGGTACTTATGAGGGTGTCGCTGAGTCGGGGGCCTCTCGTTAAGTAAGTATTACATCAACACTTCCTTCCCCTCCCAAGTTACGGTGAAGATGGGCGTGGCCAGGAGTAGTAATCCTCATGCTTTTGTGATTTTTATCCTAGATTGAAATCAAGGACCATACCCACCCACCTTGATTTCTGATAGCAATCTGAATAAGGATTTCAAAAGAAAAACATGAGTATCACTAGTGTCCAATCTACGAAGTACATCGTAACTATGCTATGCTAATTTGAACTCGAAATGACCGCCAACGCAAAACAAATTGGCAACACCGATAATATTGACGAGTGATTGTGCTGAGGGCATTAATCAAACGAGTGAACAGAGTGTTTTCTATCCTGTGAAACAGGCACAATAAATGTGACCGATACGTCAGGTTTACAACGGATATCCGTTTATGATCCTATTAAGACTTAAAGCCGATAAGAATAACATTTGGCCTAATAGTTGAAATGTTTTTTATTAGTTGTATTAAATGCGAAATGAGATGTGCGAAGAGAGAAGTGAGAGATCAAATGATCGCAGTAGGCAATGGAAGTGAAAAATAAGAAGTTAGTTAGATACTAAGAAGAGAGAAATTAGAAGTGAGTAGTAAGAAGTTCGAAGTAATAGCCAAAGTAGTGGGAAGTATATAATGAGATGTTCGAAGTGAGAATGAGTAGTAGAGTGTGAGTAGTGAGTAGTGAGAAATTAGAAGTGATAGGTGAGACCTAGTTGAAAAAATGAGTAGCGATAGACAAGACGTGACAAATTAGTGGTGAGAAGTAAGATTTGAGTAGTGAGAAACTAGACGTAAAAAATGAGTGGCGAGAAGTGATATGTAATAGGTAAATCATGGCCCACTTAGTAATAGAACAAACGTTTTTGCTTATTACAGCGCTCCTAGTGGACGGTTTCGAAAGCTTTTGACGTTTTCAGTTGACAATAGGCGAATTTGAGTAAAGTTCATCGATCATTTCGACATCTGGTGGACGTCACAAGAACCACGAAAAAAGTGTCGTTGGCCAAAAAAGTGCATTGGCAGCCTACGGAGGGTGTCAGATTTTTGCGTTTTCCGGTTAATCCAACCATTTATGAAAGCTGAAATAGTCGCTACTTGGAAGATAATTTTGTTTTCTTTGGGATGAGCTTCCATCCGGTGGGTGCTTGCATATGTTTTTTTCGATTAAATAGCACATCTCTTGCAGTGCCTCCACCGCACTGTCGTGGTT
This sequence comes from Armigeres subalbatus, assembly GCF_024139115.2. Classification (NCBI taxonomy): domain Eukaryota; kingdom Metazoa; phylum Arthropoda; class Insecta; order Diptera; family Culicidae; genus Armigeres; species Armigeres subalbatus. The sequence goes on from NC_085141.1 coordinate 98,078,294, forward strand.
ATGAATTCCCGGATTTTTAATTCGCGGCTTATTTGGGTGGGATTAGTCTTCATCAGCTGCTTAAAGACTGTAAGAAGCCATTGCCAGTGAAAAACACCATATACCAAAAAGTGAAGTAAATTTTACGAAGATAATTTGATTTTGAATGCAAATAATTGCTTTTGACGACTTTTCTCCCAAACTCTCGCAGCGCACTCTACCACTGGATCCTTCTCGAATTCGCCTATAAGAACGGTAATAACAGAGTATTTTTTCGGTTCATAAAACGGTCTTGTTCTGGAGGCATTTACCATGCAAGAGGAGCGTAGGCTTAAAATCGTGCACAGTCACTTTGTAAATCCAACCTGGACCGCATCCGAGCTGGCAAAAGTTTTGAATTTTCATAGAAACATCTTATGGCGTGCGCAAAACTTACAAGGAAACTTTATCGACGGCTCGAAAGCCCCAAATCAAACGGTGGAGTGGAACTGCCAACCGTAAGCTCCATGGAAAGGTCGTGAGGTCCATCAGAAGTAGCCCAGGTATGTCCGATCGGGAATTAAGCAAAAAGTATGGTGCCGCCCGAAGTAGAGTGCAGCGAATTCGGTACAGGCTTACAGGCATACCGTGTCAGTAGGCAACCAAATCGGTCGCTCAAACAGAATGCCATAGCTAGAACTCGTGCTCGAAAACTGTATGACAACCTGTTGACCAAGTCCGATGGGTGCATACTTATGGATGATGAAACCTACGTGAAAGCCGACTTCGGACAGCTTCCAGGACCAAAATTTTATAAAGCAAAGGTTCGAGGAGCTGTCCCTTCCAGATACAAATTTGTTTTTGCGGATAAATTCGCACGCAAATATATGATTTGGCAGGAAATTTGCAGCTGCGGTCAGAAGACAACCCAAGAAACAATTTCCATGCTTCTTGGATTTATTTAATTCTTATAGTGGATTTATAATAGCAATCGCCATAACTAGTTAGTCAGTTTTATTGTCGATCTTATTGCTATAAATAAACCTCTCATAAATATGCTGAAAAAGCTTAAAACGTCAAACGCTTATTGACCTTGAGAGCAGTGCTACGGTCGTGATAAAGATCGTGATAAATCCTATTTTCAAAGCTCGACAAAAGCTAAAATTTTTGGTCGTAATGTGGTCAAATGAATAACTCCAATAAGAATAGTGCTGTCCAATGAGAGCTCGAAGTAGCTCGAAGTTTCTCCCTGTCCTGCTCATGCCCATTTGTTAACAAAAAAGAACGAGCAGGACGGGAACAACTTCGAGCTACTTCGAGCTGCTCATTGGACAGCACTAATATTTGCATGGCAAAGAGCTTATGACGGTATTTTATGAGGGCAACACTTTTCTGATTGAAATTTGTGAAGGCCATATTGAAAATGGAGAAGCATTTTAAGACAGTGAAATTTTTCACTGAAATTCATGAATTGACGATAGTTTCACCGCGTAAAGCACTTTTTTGGTAGTTGATGTGCATTACAAATATTTTAGGGTGAAGTATCAATCGAATAAGTGGAAATTTGCGATATTGCTGTTATGATAATTTCAACTCAAAAACCCAAAACTGCATTATTTCTAGAGCGCGTGGTATTCAATCTTATTTTTTCACTAGCTATCGCCGTGAAATTGAACGCGCACCTCATTTGGATAGAAGTGAATTGAAAAACAGACCTGAAAAAATATTATTTTATAGTCATCCTCATCACGATTGTCATCATCAATTTATTTTGTTATTATTTTTCAGCAAAGTTTTGTTTCTCTTTTTCAATGCAACATTTTTGACAGCTGCCGCAGCCAAATTCCCTTTTTCCGGGTGGTTTAAAAAGGATTCCTAAATAACTCTTATAATAAATTTATAGTGGTTATCTAGAGAGGGCCACTTGGCCATATCTTACTCTTATAGTGGTCATCAGAAGGTTGTTATGTAGTCATGGGTTTTAATGTCAGATCTTATAATTTTATCTTGAAAACCATTCCTAGAGCGGAATAAAACTTAAAATCTTACTTGGGAAAGGTTTTCATAACTGAGAAAACGATGAACTCGCAGGTTTACAAAACCGAGTGCCTCCGGAACCGAGTTCTGCCCTTCATAAAGTCACATAACGGTCCAGTGACATTTTGGCCGGATCTTGCGAGTTGTCACCACAGCCGGGAAGTGCAACAATGATATAGCGACATCGGAATTCAGTTTGTTTCAAAAACCCTCAATCCGCCAAATTGTTCCAGTTCAGACTCATAGAAAACTACTGGGCTATTATGAAGAGGAAGCTGAAGGTCAAGAGAACTGTCATCAAAACGGCAGCTCACATGAAAAATTGTGTTGCTTGATGGGACGTATTAAGGGAAAAGTTCGAGAATTTCTTCGAAACCATGACAAATAATTCTATTCGTATTTTTTTCTTAAAATATAATTAATTGTTTGATGTTGAGATGAAAAAGTTTTTGGATCCGTTAATTCAAATCCGAAATAAACCCAAATGATGTTACAAATTACAAATTGAGAAACAAGAAACAAGCTCATTTTTTGGGACTAACCCTAAACCGATTTGTTAGTAACAAGTGGCATTCGAAATGTTAGGAAACTTATATGAATATTCACTAGAAGTTCTCATGGATTTGAAATTTCACAGAAGCCTACAAAGACTTTTTCAGATACATGCCAATGATTTTGTAGGATAAACTTGAATCTCCTCACCGGCTTCTGCATAATGGTAGCTAAATTTAGCAGAAGCTGCGCAGGTCTTAGGTCACTTAATTTTTTTACCGGGATCTCAGCAATTTGTTAAACTTTTACCGAGATTCGCGCAGCCGAGCCCCAGCAGACACGTTTTTTACTGAGATTATTGTCAAAGTTGCTAAAAATTGACAAATTTGTTCGGATTTTTGCCGAGTTGCAGACATAAAAAGAAAGACATAAAAATTGAGAGTGTATAATCTCAATTGCCAAAAACCCTATACAATGTCAAGACGCTGAATCTTAAGTTTTCCACACACATTTAGATAACGGTGTCTTTGTCTAAAGAAGCTTATTTTCAAAAAAAATAGTATATCTGAAACATCCACTACACGATAGCATAGGCATTCCTCTCTCGTGTAAGTGCAATTATAAAAATGTTCTATCGAGGGTCTCGCTAATTTTTAAGTCACTTACCCCAAACCGATTTGCTCGCAACAAGTTGCAATCGATGAGCAATCTTGTTCTATTATTTCCTATTGAAAATTGGATTGATCGGACTATGGGATCAAAAGTTATGGCACAAATATATCTTTTTACGCAAAAAATGTAAAACAGTCTAGCCAATTTTTAGGTTACTTACCATAAACCGATTTGCTCGCAGCAAGTTGCAGTCGATGGGAAATCCTGCCCCATTATTTGCTATGGCCTGATCGGACAATGGGATCAGAAGTTATGGTCAAAACTCTATTCTTTATGCACACAACAAGCTAAAACCGCTCAGTCATATTTTTTAGTATTTTTTTTAGGTATAGGCACCAGCACCACTAGGTGGATTAATCAGGGTTTCTTCATACGTTTTTGGTGGTGGTGAATGAAGATGATGCTGGGTTATTAGGACGAAGGCCATTAGGTCGAATGGTCATTAGGCCGAATTAACAGTGTGTAGTGTAGAAGAAAAATGAAGTAAGAAGGAAGTAGAAAGAAGGAAGAAGAAACAAGAAATAAAGAGAAGGGAGAAAGAAGAAGAAATAAGTAAGATGGAAGAAGGAAGAAGCAGGACCGTTCGGCCTAATGGCCTGACACCAATGAAGATTTATATGGAGTTTGCACTAAAATGCCGAAAAAGAAGTAAAAATTGTTGTAAATCTTCCGATAGAATATTTTAGTTTACCCGCTGCATGAAAGAGAAGCTCATATAGGGTGGGTTTACCAATCGTCGCCATAGTTAGGAACACCTATTTTTAAAAACATGTGAAAACATTGTGAAAACCGCAATAAAATTCGTGAAAGTACCTAAAACTGTTTAATCCATAATAGGAACGCATGTACCAGTTGCGGCACTATTCTTAATTTTGGTTTCTATTATGGCAAATCCCATTGTTTTTTTATAGGATTAGTCATAATGGGACCACTAGTACGGCATCTGATGCAAAGGCTGACAAAAATTAAGAAAAATCATTTTTTACAATTGTGTTTTGTTTGATTTAGAGAAGAGATTAAAGGTGTTATCGTGTCATATGAATATGACCCACAGATCAGGAAACTTTTTGTGGTGATATGATGTGCCACTTGGTGTATAATGCACTAGTGCGGCAACTTTTGCTATAGCCACGACCGGTACATCTACCCCACTTTCAGGTACTGCAAAACCTCTTTTTGCGCCCAAAACGGGGGAGCGTAAATGGAATCAGAGCGTAAAAAGAGGGAGCGTTATTTCGAATTTAGGGCGTAAAAAGAGGGAGCGTTATTTGGAATTTTGAGCGTAAAAAGAGGGAGCGCTATTTGGAATTTGGAGCGTAAAAAAAGTTTGCAATCTTTTAGGTAAGCAAAATTTGATATTTAACTCACTTTTAGTCTTAAGATGTATGTTTTACCAATTTTGGTATTAGGGTCATCCAAATTGTTTCCGTTATCATGGTCGTCCAATTGTTTAAATGCTGAGGCCTTAAGATGTTCTTGGTACGCCAAAAAATCAACAAGTCATGAGTGGTGCAGATCCTTGATAAAGCACAGTAAGATGTTCATCACCGTTTTCACGTATTTAAAGTTTTACAAGAACCTCCTGGAACTTGGACCTGTGTTTTGTGATACATTGGATAGAACGCAACCATTGCATAGGTTCACGGCCATCCAAGAAAACCCTGGAATAGGCCTTAAGATCTACACGCGTAACCAGAAATCTTTCGCCTTGTTTCAAAAATGGTACAACCCCTTTGTGGCACATAGAATAGAATGCGTCCATTGCATAGGTTCACGGTCATCCAAGAAAACCCTGGAATAAGCCTTAAGATCTACACGCGTAACCAGAAATCTTTCGCCTTGTTTCAAAAATAATACAACCCCTTTCTGATACATAGAATAGAATGCGTCCATTGCATAGGTTCACGGTCATCCAAGAAAACCCTGGAATAGGCCTTAAGATCTACACGCGTAAACAGAAATCTTCCGTCTTGTTTCAAAAATGGTTCAACCCCTTTGTGGTACATAGAATAGAATGCGTCCATTGCATAGGTTCACGGTCATCCAAGAAAACCCTGGAATAGGCCTTAAGATCTACACGCGTAACCAGAAATCTTTCGCCTTGTTTCAAAAATGGTACAACCCCTTTGTGATACATAGAACAGAATGCGTCCATTGTATTGATTCACGGTCATCCAAGAAAACCCTGGAATAGGCCTTAAGATCTACACGCGTCAACAGAAATCTTCCGTCTTGTTTCAAAAATGGTTCAACCCCTTTGTGGTACATAGAATAGAATGCGTCCATTGCATAGGTTCACGGTCATCCAAGAAAACCCTGGAATAGGCCTTATGATCTACACGCGTAACCAGAAATCTTTCGCCTTGTTTCAAAAATGGTTCAACCATTTCTGATACATAGAATAGAATGCGTCCATTGCATAGGTTCACAGTCATCCAAGAAAACCCTGGAATAGGCCTTAAGATCTACACGCGTAACCAGAAATATTTCGCCTTGTTTCAAAAATGGTACAACCCCTTTGTGGTACATAGAATAGAATGCGTCCATAGCCTAGGATCACGGTCATCCAAGAAAACCCTGGAATAGGCCTTAAGATCTACACGCGTAAACAGAAATCTTCCGTCTTGTTTCAAAAATGGTTCAACCCCTTTGTGGTACATAGAATAGAATGCGTCCATTGCATAGGTTCACGGTCATCCAAGAAAACCCTGGAATAGGCCTTAAGATCTACACGCGTAACCAGAAATCTTTCGCCTTGTTTCAAAAACGGTACAACCCCTTTGTGGTACATAGAATAGAATGCGTCCATTGCATAGGTTCACGGTCATCCAAGAAAACCCTGGAATAGGCCTTAAGATCTACACGCGTAACCAGAAATCTTTCGCCTTGTTTCAAAAATGGTACAACCCCTTTGTGGTACATAGAACAGAATGCGTCCATTGTATTGATTCACGGTCATCCAAGAAAACCCTGGAATAGGCCTTAAGATCTACACGCGTAAACAGAATTTTTTCGCCTTGTTTCAAAAACGGTACAACCCCTTTGTGATACATAGAATAGAATGCGTCCATTGCATAGGTTCACGGTCATCCAAGAAAACCCTGGAATAGGCCTTATGATCTACACGCGTAACCAGAAATCTTTCGCCTTGTTTCAAAAATGGTCCAACCATTTCTGATACATAGAATAGAATGCGTCCATTGCATAGGTTCACAGTCATCCAAGAAAACCCTGGAATAGGCCTTAAGATCTACACGCGTAACCAGAAATATTTCGCCTTGTTTCAAAAATGGTACAACCCCTTTGTGGTACATAGAATAGAATGCGTCCATAGGCTAGGATCACGGTCATCCAAGAAAACCCTGGAATAGGCCTTAAGATCTACACGCGTAACCAGAAATCTTTCGCCTTGTTTCAAAAACGGTACAACCCCTTTGTGGTACATAGAATAGAATGCGTCCATTGCATAGGTTCACGGTCATCCAAGAAAACCCTGGAATAGGCCTTAAGATTTTCACGCGTAAACAGAAATCTTTTGCCTTGTTTCAAAAATGGTATAACCCATTTGTGGTACATAGAATAGAATGCGTCCATTGCATAGGTTCACGGTCATCCAAGAAAACCCTGGAATAGGCCTTAAGATTTTCACGCGTAAACAGAAATCTTTTGCCTTGTTTCAAAAATGGTATAACCCATTTGTGGTACATAGAATAGAATGCGTCCATTGCATATGTTCACGGTCATCCAAGAAAACCCTGGAATAGGCCTTAAGATCTACACGCGGAACCATAAATCTTTCGCCTTGTTTCAAAAATGGTACAACCCCTTTGTGGTACATAGAAAATAATGCGTCCATTGCATAGGTTCACGGTCAGCCAAGAAAACCCTGAAATAGGCCTCACGATCTACACGCGTAAACAGAAATCTTTCGCCTTGTTCCAAAAATGGTATAACCCCTTTGTGGTACATAGAAGAATGCGTCCATTGCATAGGTTCACGGTCATCCAAAAAAAAAAAGATAACACTGAATCAACAATTTTACGCCACAATACACGGTTCGAGGCCGTAAGTTGATCCACAGACCTTGACCCTTGGAGTTCGCAGACAACCTGAAGCCCACGACAACAACAAGAACTACTTGGAATACAAAAACATACCAAGAAGGGGTCACACAACTTGTGCATTCTTTGATATCTGTCTCATTATGAAGGTTGATCCACAGACCTTGACTCTTGGAGTTTGTAGACTACCTGGATACCACAGCAGCAAAGAGAACTATTTGGAATACAAACATATATCTAGGAGGGGGCCACACAACTCGTTTATTCTTCAATAACTGCCTCCATTACTGACGATGATCAACATACCTTGACTCTATGGAGTTCGTAGACTCCCTGGAGCCAATGACAGCAACAAGAGCTACTTGGAATGCAAACATATAACAAGAAGGGGTCACACAACTTGTGCACTCTTCGATAACTGTCTCTATTACGGAAGTTGATCCGAAGTATTTGACTCTATGGAGTTCGTAGACTACCTGTAACTCACGACAACAACAAGAACTGCATGAAATACGAGCATATACCTAGAAGGGGTCTCCCAACTTTTTTTATTCTTCAATAACTGTCTCCATTACTGAGGTTAATCCACAGACCTTGACTCCATGGAGTTTACCTGGAGCCCACGACAACAACAAGAACCGCTTGGAATACAAACATATTCCAACATGGGGTCACACAACTTGTTTATTCTTCAATAACTTTCTCCATTACGAAGGTTGATCAACAGACCTTGACTCTATGGAATTCGTAGACTACCTGGTCACACAACTTGTTTATTTTCAAATAACTGCCTACATTACGGAGGTTGATCAACAGACCTTGACTCTATGGAGTTCGTAGACTACATGGAGCACACGACAACATCAAAAACTACTAGAAATACAAACATATACCAAAAAGGGTTCACACAACTTGTTTATTCTTAAATAACTGCCTCCATCACGTAGGTCAATCAACAGACCTTTACTCTACGGAGTTCGTGGACTACCTTGTATCAATGAAAATATCAAGATCTACTTGGAATACAAAAATATATCTAGAAGGGGTCACGCAACTTGTTTATTCTTCAATAACTGCCTCCATTACGGAGGTTAATCAACAGACCTTGACGCTATGGAGTTCGTAGACTATCTGGAGCTCACGAGAGCAACAAGAACTACATGGAATACAAATATATACCAAGAAGGGGTTACATAACTTGTTCATTCTCCAATAACTGCCTCCATTACGAAGGTTGATCCACATACCTCGACTTTGTAGACTACCTGGATCCCACGACAACAACAAGAAGTACTCGGAATATAAATATATACCAAGAAGAGGTTACACAACTTGTTTATTCTCAAATAACTGTCTTCATTACGAAGGTTGATCAACAGACCTTGACTCTATGGAGTTCGTAGACTACCTGGCATCAATAACAATATCTACCAATAACAAGCATATACCTAGAAAAGGGTCACACAACTTGTTTATTCTTCAATAACTGTCTCCATTACGAAGGTTGATCCACATACCTTGACTCTATCGATTTCGTAGACTACCTGGCATCAATGACAACATCAAGATCTACTTGGAATACAGTCAAACCTCCATGAGTCGATGTTCTATGACTCGATATCGACTCAAGGAAGCAAATTATGCCATATTAAAAAATATTTTCTGGGTTACTGTGATGGTCCCTTCAAACGGCTTTCCAAAGATTTGCTATTCCTCATCTCGATATTTCCATAAGTCGATGGTTCCTTCAATATCGACTCATGGAGGTTTGACTGTACAAATATATACCTAGAAGGGGTCACACAACTTGTTTATTATTCAATAACTGCCTCCATTGCGCAAGTTGATCCACAGACCTTGACTCTATGGAGTTCGTAGACTATCTGGAGCCCAAGAGAACAACAAGAACTACTAGAAATACAAACATATACTAAAATGGGGTCACACAACATGTTTATTTTTTAATATCTGTCTTCATTACGAAGGTTGATCAACAGACCTTGACTCTATGGAGTTCGTAGACTACCTGGCATCAATGACAACATCAAGATCTACTTGGAATACAAACATATACCCAGAAGGGGTCACACAACTTGTTTATTCTTTAATAACTGCCTCCATTACGGAGGTTGATCCACAGACCTTGACTCTATGGAATTCGTTGAAAACCTGGAGCCCACGACAACAACAAGAAGTACTTGGTTTATAAATATATACCAAGAAGGGGTTACACAACTTGTTTATTCTCCAATAACTGTCTTCATTACGAAGGTTGATCATTAGACCTTGACTCTATGGAGTTCGTAGACTACCTGGCATCAATAACAACATCAAGAACTACAAGGGATACGAACATTTACCTAGAAGGGGTCACACAACTTGTTTATTTTCAAATAACTGCCTCCATTACGGAGGTTGATCCACAGACCGTGACTCTATGGAGTTCGTAGACTACATGGAGCCCACGACAATAACAAGAATTACTTGGAAAACAAACATATACCAGGAAGGGATTACACAACTTGTTTATTCTCAAATAACTGTCTTCATTACGAAGGTTGATCATTAGACCTTGACTCTATGAAGTTAGTAGACTACCTGGCATCAATAACATCATCAAGAACTACAAGCAATACAAACATGTACCTAGAAGGGGTCACACAACTTGTTTATTTTCAAATAACTGCCTCCATTACGGAGGTTGATCGACAGACCGTGACTCTATGGAGTTCGTAGACTACCTGGAGCCCACGACAACAACAAGAACTACTAGGAATACAAACATGTACTAAAAAGGGTTCACACAACTTGTTTATTCTTCAATAACTTTCTCCAATACGAAAGTTGATCAACAGACCTTGACTGTATGGAGTTCGTAGACCACCTGGCATCAATGACAACATCAAGATCTACTTGTAATACAAATATATACCAAGAAGAGGTCGCACAACTTGTTTATTCTTCAATAACTGCCTCCATTACGGAGGTTGATCCACAGACCTTGACTCTGTGGAGTTCGTAGACTACCTGGAGCCTACGACAACAACAAGAACTACTTGGAATACAAACATATACCAAGAAGGGGTTACACAACTTGTTTATTCTCCAATAACTGTCTCCGTTACGGAGGTTGATCCACAGACCTTGACTCTATGGAGTTCGTAAGCTTCCTGGAGCCCACGACAACAACAAGAACTACAAGGAATACAAACATATACCCAGAAGGGGTCACACAATTTGTTTATTCTTCAATAACTGCCTCCATTACTCTATGGAGTTCGTAGACTACCTGGCATAAATGACAACATCAAGATCTACTTGAAATACAAATATATACCTAGAAGGGGTCGCACAACTTGTTTATTCTTCAATAACTGCCTCCATTACGGAGGTTGATCCACAGACCTTGACTCTGTGGAGTTCGTAGACTACCTGGAGCCTACGACAACAACAAGAACTACTTGGAATACAAACATATACCAAGAAGGGGTTACACAACTTGTTTATTCTCCAATAACTGTCGCCGTTGCGGAGGTTGATCCACAGACCTTGACTCTATGGAGTTCGTAAGCTTCCTGGAACCCACGACAACAACAAGAACTACAAGGAATACAAACATATACCCAGAAGGGACAAACAATTTGTTTATTCTTTAATAACTGCCTCCATAACGGTGGTTGATCCACAGACCTTGACTATATGGAGTTTGTAGACTACCTGGCATCAATGACAACATCAAGATCTACTTGAAATACAAATATATACCTAGAAGGGGTCGCACAACTTGTTTATTCTTCAATAACTGCCTCCATTACGGAGGTTGATCCACAGACCTTGACTCTGTGGAGTTCGTAGACTACCTGGAGCCTACGACAACAACAAGAACTACTTGGAATACAAACATATACCAAGAAGGGGTTACACAACTTGTTTATTCTCCAATAACTGTCTCCGTTACGGAGGTTGATCCACAGACCTTGACTCTATGGAGTTCGTAGACTACCTGGCATCAATGACAACATCAAGATCTACTTGAAATACAAATATATACCTAGGGGGCCATCCACAAAGTACGTCACGCTCCTAGGGGGGAGGGGGGGTTCCGAGCAGCGTGACGACTCATACAAAAATTTTAGAGGTTTAATACAAAAAGTGTGACAAAGGGGGGAGGGGGGGGGGGTCGAAAATCGCCGATTTTTGCGTGACGTACTTTATGGATCTTCCCTAGAAGGGGTCGTTTTTTTTTTTTTTTTTGTGCTTTATTAATGTGTTTTTTTAATTCTAGGATTAAGTTCAACACAGGGATGAAAGCTAGAAGGGGTCGCACAACTTGTTTATTCTTCAATAACTGCCTCGATTACGGAGGTTGATCCACAGACCTTGACTCTGTGGAGTTCGTAGACTACCTGGAGCCTACGACAACAACAAGAACTACTTGGAATACAAACATATACCAAGAAGGGGCTACACAACTTGTTTATTCTCCAATAACTGTCTCCGTTACGGAGGTTGATCCACAGACCTTGACTCTATGGAGCTGATAAACTTCCTGGAGCCCACGACAACAACAATAACTACAAGGAATACAAACTTATACCCAGAAGGGGTCACACAAATTGTTTATTCTTCAATAACTGCCTCCATTACGGAATTTGATCCACAGACCTTGACTCTATGGAGTTCGTAGACTACCTGGCATCAATGACAACATCAAGATCTTCTTGAAATACAAATATATACCTAGAAGGGGTCGCACAACTTGTTTATTATTCAATAACTGTCTCCATTACGGAGGTTGATCCACAGACCTTGACTCTGTGAAGTTCGTAGACTTCCTGGAGCCCACGACAACAACAAGAACTACTTGGAATACAAACATATACCAAGAAGGGGTCACACAACTTGTTTATTCTTCAATAACTGTCTCCATTACGAAGGTTGATCAACAGATCTTGACTGTGTGGAGTTCGTAGATCATGACAACCGCTAATACCACTTCGCATGCAAGCCTATATTCTGTTTCTAGAACATCCGTAGTACTTAGATCATCTAAAAACAACCTTCGAAACTAATCCAAATTTGCCTCATATAAATGCTTGAAACTTTTTTTACGCTCCTATAGGGCGTAAAAAGAGGGAGCGTTATCTCGAATTTGGAGCGTAAAAAGAGGGAGCGTAAAAGGAGGTAGCGTAAAAGGAGGGAGCGTAAAAAGAGGTTTTACAGTACTGGTGCATAAACACTGATTTTCAAAAAATAATATTCCCCCATAGTCGGAGTCCTGTACTTAATTTCCAAATAAAAAAAACACGTAATAAAGTTTTAAAAATAATCTCTCTTAGATACACCTTGAGATAACACATGAGAATCTAATATGGATCTTAATATGGATGTTCCTCATGTTCTAAAAGATAAAAATTCTGTTAAAAGTACAATTGCAATCTCTATGCACAGGATTCTGTTTTTACACGATTTTTTTTCGCTCGTATTTTTGATCGTGTGTCTTCAATCTACCACCAAAATCTTTGCAACATGTTTAAAAAATGCTGAATAAATAAAAAAAAATCACATGATAATTAATACGCGTTAAACATTTAAGATGAGTGCAAAATTAAGAAAATGTAAATCGTGTTAAAACAGTATACAGTGTATTTAATAGCTTCATAGATCCGTTGACATTCAGTCAGTTCTGGTGTCTCTGCTTCAAAAGAAATTACGCTCGACGCGTATGTAACTACCAAAAACAACCTTAGAACGACGATAATAAACCACATTTCTTTCCACTAACATTCACGTTGCAGCATCGACCTCCAACACAGCAGAAACATTTCTATTGCTAGCCAACCGCAGCAATAACAGAAGTGAAAACCTGTAACGATATATTCGAATTGTCGCCCCTGGGATGGCACGATGGTCATGTTCTGGGGTTTGTGAACCGACGACACGGAGTTAATGCGAATAATCGCTTTCTTGCTATGCGGATTGGATGGTATCAGCAAGTAGGGTTACCAACTCAGTCTAATAGAATAATTAGTATGGGATCAAGAGCGTATCGTATGGTCTCTTTACATTAACATCAATTTTAGTTTAAGATTAGAATATATGGCAAGATGCTGTGATTGAGCTCATTTATCGATGTAAATCTTCATAAATTGAAGCTCTATCCAAAGTTTGGTAGGATATCCAATCCGGAGATGTCGAGTTCGGTCTAGAATGTTTTCGGTTGGAATTCCCTTGGCATAGTGTATCCATTGTACTTGCCACACAAGACACATACTCATGCAATTGGAGGGCATAGAAAAGCTTTCAAGCTAAGTAGAAAAGCTGGTCATGTTTCAGTTGGAATGTAGAGCCATTGAGGAGAAGGAAAATATGACTTTTTTTCTATAGATAAGACTCTAGATTGTTCTCTTCCAGTGTAAAATCGCCTAACTAAATTCGAGGTCGGAATAAATCCACAATTTCCTGGTAACCCCATCATCTAGCAGAATCAAACAACCCGACTGGGATCGCATCCGGTGTGTGATTATCGATTTTGCCAGAAAGCTTAAAATTTCACAACGGGAAATTCGCTGCTACGGCACCGCTAGATACAAAGCATCGCCAACTACATATCTGCCCCATCGTTGACCGTTCTTTAACCACCGCACAGGAATAGAGCAGCCATTCGTACAAAGCGAATACCATTCGAACATAGTTTTCATACGATCCGGCTCATCGGCCAACCGGTAATGAAAATCGGCTACAATAATGGTGGTGATAATAATATTAAAAAGTAATGTCCCCGATAACGCAAGAATGGTTAAATTAAAATTGATGACTAATGCGGTTGGAAAGCACAATGCGAATGATCGGCGAATTATTTGTTGTTTCTGTTCAAATCGACACTATTCCATGCTCCCGGTCAACGCAAGCCGGTTTGCATGTTCTGCACGGCTTTTGGTCGGTGAATCAAAGGAAAAGTTAACTGGGCGGAAAACGGTCAATTGATAAAATCAAAATTAAATATTTACGAGCGAGTTTGTTTTCCGAAAAAGCAGAATTGCATCACAAAGCGAAATAAAACTTTCAATTATTGATAGTATTTCATCACTGATATGGAAAATTTAAACACTTTTACACCCATTGAGATCCTCGTAAAACCCGTTTTCGCCACTTTTATAACCTAATTCTAAACATTGTAATTTTCCAGGACAGTAAAGTCAGCATCATGTCGAAGCAAAACGCTGGGGACACAGTTGAACAGCATTCAAACCATTTACCCATGGTTGACAGCAGGCCCCACTCACTCACTCATTCCGGCCAGCCATAATATCGTAGCATGAAACCAAATAAAAGCAATAATGAAGTACTATCGTAAAATAATAATGATTTTCCAAACGATTATTACAGCACCACCGCTCCTAACTGAAGCAATGTTACGGCAGGATTGAAACATATCCAACTATGATGGTTTGCGGGGATTGGTACATTTACCAAAAACCCGATTCCCATACGACGCACCAACTCCCAATCCCATGCGACGAATATGCGGTAAATATGTAATGTACCATCATTTGGCTGGAAGTTACTCAGTTCAAAAGCGATGATGGACAAGTTGTAAGCCGCCTACACAAGATGAGGTTAGAAAAGCCATTACAGAACTAAAAAACACCAAGGCGTACAGTTGCTCCGCGGTACAGTTGCTCTGTCACATCACAGTCTCGATATTCCTGCTGGTGCTTTTTACTCCGGAAAAACAAGTTATGTCAGTTCCGCCACGTTTCCGTTCACCTATGCTGCAATCTCCTATTCCATTACCTGCTCTCATTCGCCGTCATACCAGTCGTTTTTTCTGATCTGGAGGCACCATGCCTATAGTGCAGCGGTTGCTACCAATAACGGCAGATCGAATATCAGACTTATTCAAGAGAAGCTGCGCTTAGCTGCTCTTCCAATGGAAGAACCACTTTCAGCTGCAGCGCGTAGTCTTCGGCTAGTCTACAGTCTTGTAAAGTTGTAGGCGCCCAATGTTTAGCCGCGGCGTTCGAGTTCCACGCGTGTTGAACATGGTCAAGAATTTTTAGCGCAGGCATACTGCAACGAGGTAGTGGTCGGAATCAAAATTCGTACTGCGATAAGTGCAAACGTTAGTGATGTCGGTGATGAATTTACCATCGATTAGAACTTAGTCGATTTGGTTCTCCGTTTCTTGGTTCTTCATGTGACCTTGTGGATATTCTTGCGAGGGAAAAAAGTGCTTCGGACTACCATTCCGAGGGAGGCTGCAAAACGTATGAAGCGTAAGCCATTGTCATTGTACCATTGTTGGAAAAGCACCAATGAATACCCGCTTGCTGCAATACCAGGAACAGTAGTATACTGCATGTTGTCGGCGGTGGTAATACTGGAGCAGCTAAAACTTGTCGAAGAATTAGGCGAAGTAATGGTTCTAAAGGACTCATACTTGCCTGGAAGATGTTGTCGGGAGATCACCAACCACGACCGAAGAACCAGGACGACTCAGATGGCATGAATTTACGGGAAGCACGACTTGGTCGGGTGGCTCAAGGACTCCCTCAGTACTGTTGGCAATGCGTCCTGGATGTGTACAGCGTGTGGTCGATACAGCAGCAGAGTCTTCTTCAGGCTTAAGATACGCAGAAATCAGTTTACGGCTACGATAGGTTATACTGCAGCAGGAGAAGGAGCTGGATTGGCAGTGGAAGGTCCCCGAATTTTTTGGAACCGTAGTCCTCAAATTCCCGGAACATAATTCCTTCCGGCCAAGTCGAGGGATCGAGAGCACTATTCTTCAAGGCTGGATCAAGTCCAACTTTGAATGAAACGAAGGACATATTGCTGATATCGGCCCCTTTGGCCACCAGCTTAACAACTTCTGGACCGCTTTCTAGTTCCAAATTCGCTTTTACCATTTCAGAAATAGCTTCATTCGTCACATCCGGTTTTATGCGGGTCAAATAGAGCCAAAATTGATTTGCAGGTTTGGCACTGATGGGTACGGAGATAACATTTTGGTTAAGCTGCTTTGAACCACGTTTGCATTCTGCAGCGCACGTTAAAGAATCCAATTCGCGCGGTCGTTTAGCAGCACGTGTTGGTTCACTTATCAGTGGCCATCGATTAAATTTTGGGGATTGCATCGATGGCACTGGTTTGTCCGAAATCTTCTTTATTTCTGTCTGCAAGCTCTTAATAGCATCAGTAAGCGATGCTAGAGGAGATTTAGTGTCGGCGTAGTTTGTAATGGAACGAAGATGTGAAATCTCAAAGAGATCTGCACATTTGTCGCACATCCAATAGAGGATGAGTCGTAAAGTAATTCATCAATGCTCTTGAAACTCCAGAACAATTCATATGGAACACGCTTCCGCAGTACCCACGGCAGGAAACACTGTCAATGCCGGTAATGGGCTGGATGCATTTGGCACAATTATTCTCCATTCTGATGAAATGTGAGAACACTTTATTTCAATGGGCCGGTCTAACGTGATGAGGTAATTGGAAACGAAACTTATGCTGCAGGCAATGACTGATGGCGATAATGTGGCTGGGGTCTTGTCCTAGATATTGCATACAAGTGAAGTTTCTAGTGTTGTCCGCTAGATGTCTTGGAAGAATTATACAAAAACAACGGACAAATACGAGAATGACAATTTAAAAGCAAATTGAGCACAACAAAAACATAAATAAAAATTGCAATCGAGGTAAAACACAACTACAACTAGCAGTGATGCCAGATTTCCTCCCTTCCTACCTAAGCGTTCATGTCACCGATGCCGATTTGGCCATCTTGCAGTGGACTTCGAAGGAATTCCTGGAGGAACTTCTGGAGGATTTTCTGGAGGAACTTCCGGAGGAATTCCGGGTGGAGCTTCTGGAGGATTTTCTGGAGGAACTTCCGGAGGAATTCCGGGTGGAACTTCGGGAGAAATTCCGGGAGGAACTTACAGCGGAATTCCGGGAGGAACTTCCGGAGGAATTCCGGGAGGAACTTCCGGATGAATTCCGGGAGGAACTTCCGGAGGAATTCCGGGAGGAACTTCCGGAGGAATTCCGGGAGGAGCTTCCGGAGGAACTTCCGGAGGAATTCCGGGAGGAACTTCCGGAGGAATTTCGGGAGGAATTCCGGGAGGAACTTCCGGAGGAATTCCGGGAGGAATTCCGGGAGGAACTTCCGGAGGAATTCCGGGAGGAACTTCCGGAGGAATTCCGGGAGGAACTTCCGGAGGAATTCCAGGAGGAACTTCCGGAGGAATTCCAGGAGGAACTTCCGGAGGAATTCCAGGAGGAACTTCCGGAGGAATTCCAGGAGGAACTTCCGGAGGAATTCCGGGAGGAACTTCCGGAGGAATTCCAGGAGGAACTTCCGGAGGAATTCCGGGAGAAACTTCCGGAGGAATTCCGGGAGGAACTTCCGGAGGAATTCCGGGAGGAACTTCCGGAGGAATTCCGGGAGGAACTTCCGGAGGAATTCCGGGAGGAACTTCCGGAGGAATTCCGGGAGGAACTTCCGGAGGAATTCAGGAGGAACTTCGGAGGAATTCCGGGAGGAACTTCCGGAGGAATTCGGGAGGAACTTCGGAGGAATTCAGGAGGAACTTCCGGAGGAATTCAGGAGGAACTTCCGGAGGAATTCAGTAGGAACTTCCGAGGAATTCCGGTAGGAACTTCCGGAGGAATTCAGGAGGAACTTCCGAGGAATTCCGGAGGAACTTCCGGAGGAATTCCAGGAGGAACTTCCGAAGGAATTCCGAGGAACTACCGGAGGAATTCCGGGAGAAACTTCCGGAGGAATTCCGGGAGGAACTTCCGGAGGAATTCCGGGAGGAACTTCCGGAGGAATTCCGGGAGGAACTTCCGGAGGAATTTCGGGAGGAACTTCCGGAGGAATTTCGGGAGGAACTTCCGGAGGAATTTCGGGAGGAACTTCCGGAGGAATTTCGGGAGGAACTTCCGGAGGAATTTCGGGAGGAACTTCCGGAGGAATTTCGGGAGGAACTTCCGGAGGAATTCCGGGAGGAACTTCCGGAGGAATTCCGGGAGGAACTTCCGGAGGAACTTCCAGAGGAATTCCGGGAGGAACTTCCGGAGGAATTTCGGGAGGAACTTCCGGAGGAATTTCGGGAGGAACTTCCGGAGGAATTCCGGGAGGAACTTCCGGAGGAATTTCGGGAGGAACTTCCTGAGGAATTCCGGGAGGAACTTCCGGAGGAATTCCGGGAGGAACTTCCGGAGGAATTCCGGGAGGAACTTGCGGAGGAATTCCGGGAGGAACTTCCGGAGGAATTCCGGGACGAATTCCGAGAGGAACTTTCGGAAGAATTCCGGAAGGAGCTTCCGGAAGAATTACTGGAGGAACTTCTGGAGGAATTACTGGAGGAGCTTCCGGAGGAATTCCGGGAGGAACTTCCGGAGGAATTCCGGGAGGAACTTTCGGAGGAATTCCGGGAGGAGCTTCGGGAGGAACTTCCGGAGGAATTCCGGGAGGAACTTCCGGAGGAGCTTCCGGAAGAATTCCAGGAGGAACTTCCTGAGGAAATCCGGGAGGAACTTTCGGAGGAATTCCGGGAGGAACTTCCGGAGGAATTACTGGAGCGCACAGGTCTATATGTGTGTAAGTAAACGTCATAAAAACACATTTCCATCTATCCCAACCAGCGGATGGCAGATTTCAATACAGTTCTGCATGAGAATCTTACAGAAACTGTATAATAATTGGGCATAAACATTTTCCGAAGATTTTAATACAATTGTTGTATTGAAATAATACATATTTGTATTATTTTAATACAATATTTGTATAAAAAGCTTACAGAATTGTATATGCCCTGATCGGCGCAATTAAAAAAGTTGTAAGGTTTTGCGTTAACTGGCTTGGGGTTTTCATCTGCTTCTATGCTAGCTTCTAAGTCCGAATGTAGTCAAATATACAAAATTTTCCAGTTTAATCATTTCCAATGTAACCCGAGCAGGAGCGACGACCTCGATAACAGAAATTGGTATGAACTAGCCTTGCATAAGAGGTAAAATACCAAAAACTTATATGCAGAATACTTGAGGCATAACATGCTTTGGTATTTCAATACCAAACGAATAAAAATTGGTTATGCATTTGGTATTGAAATTCAATTTAATAACTGAGTATGGTATGGCTTAAGTATTGTGGATATTAGTTTTTGGTATTATTCCTTTGGTTCAATCAAAGTTAATTGCCTATTTCCGAGGATTAAACCACCCGACTTGGACGTTAATTTACAATGTTATGAAAACTCATATGTGAATATGTACGTTATGTGGAAGATATTGATTTAGAAAATGTATTGGAGGTAACCACTTTCCCTTCGATGGGACTCGAACCCATGACCCTACAGTACGCTAGACTGGTGCTTTAACCAACTAAGCTACGAAGGACCTCCGTCGGCCTTCGCAACCTAGAGGCTACTGAACGAGCTCGAGATTCCCAAATTGGATGCATAGTCAAATCACTCGCAATCCATTTCTCAAGCCAATACTTCCACATGTGTATTGTACACGTCCACATTAGAGGAGCGTGAGTATTTAGAATGTCTGGCGGCTATACACATTCTTCATCAGCAACTGTACTGATCAAGTGAGGTTGTGTAAGCTATTTGCCAGTCGGTCGTCAAGCTCATACTCGACCGCATTCCTTTGGTATTTTACCTCTTATGCAGGGCTAGTTCATAACAGAGTATGGTATCAATAACAGAATTAGGCTCCTGCTCGGGAATACCCACAGATGTGGACGTCTAGCGCTTACTGACGAGATGTCAGTAAGATGGCCAGTAAAGCATTGTCTCAGTTTTCAATTATTCCAGTGGTTCCCAGCATGCTTCGAGGGCCGCATTGCAATTTTGAATTGTTAAAACGGGCCACAGTATATTTTCCATACCTGTTTTTAATTTCAAATTGATTTTTAAAGCATAGTAAACCAATTTGAATTGAATAAAATTTCAACAAAATATTTTCTTCCTGTGATTTTTTTTTTCAGATAACATACTTATAAGAACATTTAATTGGACAAAAAAATGGACACAATGAAAAGCTTTTCTTGTCATGTAATGGTGAACAACGGGCCACATGTAGTGTATTTCCTGAAATCCTTCCCGAGCTGCAGGAAAAAGCTTGGAGGAACGCGGGCCGCACTTTGAGGATCACTGAATTATTCCATTTCGAGCACTTCATCAATCCTTTGTAAATTGATCCCAAACATAATAAACAGTGTAAAAAAGTGTTAGAAATGTTGAACAGAACTATCCACTTTTGTTCAGCTGATCCATATTTAGTGTGTTTTTATAATCATCAAATATATACCACCCATCCATTCCATATGCACACGAGTCAACATTACATATTGATCCACGTGCTGCTTTCTATATTCCCATCATAAGAACGCGTGCCGCTGGTACGTACATGTTAGTAACGTAGATGCTAGTAACAAAAATCCTATATGAGTGGATCCGCAGTGGGTCAGTTTGGAAATTGTTTTTCATTGATCGATTATTTTTATTCGATCATTCCACTTTTAGATCAATCAATGGATATGTGCAAAAATAAGCTGAGAATGTTCTGAGTCTTCTGTCGCTTTGGTGAAAAGTACCTAACTTTCCCATGATTGTATTTTTAAATGGGGAAGTTGGACAAGATTTTGGAAATTATTCGATCCCAGCCGTAAAAAAAATGTGGAGAAACTTTTGTGAATGAATTAATTTTTCAATAAATACTCTCGCCTGTAGTTTTGAACGGGACACACTAACGCAATAGAGTATTTTGTATGTACACCCAACCAGCAAATGATAGATTTTCTTACTCTGCGTAAGAACCTTCTTTTCTGTGTAAAAGAACCTACCAAAATCTGTCTAAAAACGCTACAGGTGTTGTAGGAAAAACTTTGCAAATTGTGAGATCTCATACTCTATCTGTACTAGAAACAAGCAATTTCGCTATGCCAAGATTTCGATTGGTTATTTTACAGAATTACTATAAAATGTGACATACGCTAGAAGTGTATTGCTATTAATAAAACCTATTTATTTCATTTTTAATAACTCATAAAATCTGTATTACAAAACAAAAATATATTCGGCAAAACATTACAAACTAGCCCAATGCAATATTGGATCCTTCTGCAGGTTCGCGCCCCCAAACAGGACGATGCGTCAGGAGCTCATCCGGCACCAACAAAGGAAGACACTCCACAACAACAATCATAAATATTTATGGGATGAACGAATTCTCGTTTGCGAAACGAACGAGGATTCTGCATTGGTAACAAGTAGCTAGGAAAAATGGGAAATCCAAGCAAATAGTATAAATATAAAACATATTTATAGACCCGCTGCCGCTTTCGATAATATGAAATAATTTCTCACCAGGAAAAATTCGATTTATTTCTGTTCCATCCTTTCTTCTTTTCCAACGAGTAAGCCTTTGTTTTTCGTGAGTTTTTGTTTTTCTTTCGAGCCATGCCAAAAATGCATCGTGAGCCTATTGAGCATATCACGCATATATGTATGTACGGAATGTCCTGCTGCTCTTCGTCTATTACATGATTGCGGTCAAATGAAAACCTGTGCATATGTGGTATATTGAAAATTTAATGCGGATCAATCACAGGATACATAAGACATTTCACTTCAGAGCTTTGCCTTCCTCTGTTTCAACAGTAAAGTAGAAAAATTTATTTCCCTGTTGACTAAGTGTGTACTGTTATCTGTACATTAGCTTATTTTCTAAAAGAGTTCGGTACGGCGAACCACAGAAAACAAACATTGAAACAAAAATGAGTGCAGAATTTGTTGAAATTTATACCGCTTTTTTATTTTGGGATTGAAATTCATACCTTATAGCTATTCAAGTATTTTTTAAAAACATGAATAAATTAACTGTTAAATAATCTAACTGCATAACTGCATTACTAATTTTATTATATTTTTTGGAAACACAATCGAACATTTTGGAATCGATTTGTAGTTCTTTATACATTGGTCTTCTTATTTTTTTAAATTGTTTGAAGCGATTTTATACCAAGCTTCCAACATTATTTTACCAAACTTCCTACAGCTGGAGCAGCTTTAAAGTTGAAAGTTGAAACGAAATTGTTCCATTTTCAGAATTGGTACATTGATTCGTGCCGGAAAACCGCTTTCGATCAGTCATGAATTTTGGACCAAATTTGTATTTGAAAGGAATTATTCAGCAAAGTAAACCAATTTTCCTCAATATTATATGTTAAGTGTATACAAATTACAGCTTCACTACTATGTAACTAGTTACGAATATATTGCTTTGTGCTTCAAAGTGCTTTTTTTACATCAATTTTAATTTTAAGTTGTACATCTGTTTCCTTTGGCGGAGCGAAACAAATTGATCTCACTAGACGCAAAATAACGAGCACCGAGCCAGCTGCCGACATCGACAATGTTGATTGAGTACTGATGGAAAACCCCGCTGCGGGCCAAAAAAAAACATGCGAATAATAAAAGCCCGAAAGTAACTGATCTCTCTTGAATGTTGGTTTCCAGCCAGTTTTTGGCTTTTTACCTAACTGATACTGTTGACTGACATTAAAGTATAGAAACACAAGCTTTGATTTTTCGTTTTGTTTCATAGGAGAGAAGTGTACATAACGAACCAGCATTGTGAAATGCGTTGAAGGGAAAAATAGTCAATAATTGATGATTATATCACCCAACCAGCGCATGAAACAGGTCTCCCTTGGAAAAAAAAATCGAAATTTTTTTCAGAAATCGCATAAATGATGCAATGAACACAAATAGATGTGAAATGATGAAAATAATGGAATCTCTCCTCCTGAGGTGCAATTTTGACTTCTCTCGTGTTATGAAAACTCATATGTGAAAATGTACGTTATGTGGAAGATATTGATTTGGAAAATGTATTGGCGGTAACCATATTCCCTTCGATGGGACTCGAGCTCGTGGTTCATTCTTCGCCGCCAGACACCGTCTTCTTGCAAACCGCCAAAGATGGTCCTAAGCACCCGTCTCTCGAATACTCCGAGTGCTTGCAAGTCCTCCTCGAGCATTGTCCATGTTTCATATCCGTAGAGGACAACCGGTCTTATTAGCGTCTTGTACATGACACGTCGAATTCGTCGACCACTTCGAAGGTGTCCCTGTCTATCGTAACACTGCTTCCCAGGCGGGCCCTGTCACGCTCGGTTCCGCCCACAAGCATGTACTTTGTCTTTGACGCATTCACCACCAGTCCAACTTTTGTTGCTTCACGTTTCAGGCGGATGTACAGTTCTGCCACCTTTGCAAATGTTCGGCCGACAATGTCCATGTCATCCGCGAAACAAATAAATTGACTGGATCTGTTGAAAATCGTACCCTGGCTGTTACACCCGGCTCTCCGCATGACACCTCCTACCGTAATGTTGAACAACAGGCACGAAAGTCCATCACCTTGTCTTAGTCCCCGGCGCGACTCGAACAAACTGGAGTGTTCGACCGAAATCTTCACACAGTTTTGCACACCATCCGCCGTTGCTTTGATCTGGTAAGCTTCGTCCATAATTTTCCATAGCTCTATGCGGTCTTTACTGTCGTATGCCGCCTTGAAATCAATAAACAGATGGTATGTTGGGACCTGGTATTCACCGCATTTTTGAAGGACCTTCCGTAGAGTGAAGATCTGGTCCGTTGTCGAGCAGCTGTCAACGAAGCCGGCTTGATAACTTCCCACGAACTCATTCACTAATGGTGACAGACTACGGAAGATGATCTGGGATATCACTTTGTAGGCGGCATTAAGGATGGTGATCGCTCTAAAGTTCTCACACTCCAGCTTGTCGCCTTTCTTGTAGATGGGGCATATAACCCCTTTCTTCCACTCCTCTGGCAGCTGTTCAGTTTCCCAGATTCTGATTATCAGTTTGTGCAAGCAAGTGGCTAGCTTTTCCGGGTCCATCTTGATCAGCTCAGCTACGATACCATCCTTACCAGCTGCTTTATTGATCTTTAGCTGTTGGATGGCATCCTTAACTTCCCTCAAGGTAGGGGCTGGCTGGCTTTCATCGTCCGCTGAACTGACGTAGTCATTTCCTCCGCTGCCTTGACTTTCACTGCCCGTACTCTCAGCGTTATCTAAATGTTCCTCATAGTGCTGCTTCCACCTTTCGATCACCACACGTTCGTCCGTCAAGATGTTCCCATCCTTATCCCTGCACATTTCGGCTCGCGGTACGAAGCCTTTGCGGGAAGCGTTGAGCTTCTGGTAGAACTTGCGTGTTTCTTGAGAACGGCATAGCTGTTCCATCTCCTCGCACTCTGCTTCTTTCAGGCGGCGTTTCTTCTCCTGAAAAAGGCGGGTCTGCTGTCTCCGCTTCCGTCTATAACGTTCCACGTTCTGCCGGGTACCTTGCTGCAGCGCGACCGCCCGCGCTGCGTCCTTCTCCTCCAGAATCTGTCTGCACTCTTCGTCGAACCAATCGTTCCGTCGACTTCGTCCCATATACCCGACGTTGATCTCCGCTGCGTCGTTAATGGCTGCTTTGACTGTATTCCAGCAGTCCTCAAGAGGGGCCCCATCGAGCTCACCCTCTTCCGGCAACGCTGCCTCGAGATGCTGCGCGTATGCAGTGGCGACATCAGGTTGCTTCAGTCGCTCTAGGTCGTACCGCGGCGGTCGTCGATACCGAACATTGTTGATGACGGATAGTTTTGGGCGCAGTTTAACCATCACCAGATAATGGTCAGAGTCGATGTTAGCGCCACGATATGTCCTGACGTCGATAATGTCGGAGAAGTGCCGTCCATCAATCAGAACGTGGTCGATTTGTGATTCTGTCTGCAGTGGTGATCTCCAGGTGTACCGATACGGGAGGCTGTATTGGAAGTAGGTGCTCCGAATGGCCATATTCTTGGAGGCGGCGAAATCAATAAGTCGTAGGCCGTTTTCGTTCATCAGCCGGTGAGCGCTGAACTTCCCAATAGTCGGCCTAAGCTCCTCCTCTTGGCCAACCTGAGCGTTCAAATCTCCTACGATGATTTTGACGTCGTGGCTTGGGCAGCTATCGTACTCACGTTCCAGCTGCGCGAAGAATGCGTCCTTATCATCGTCAGTGCTTCCGGAGTGTGGGCTATGGACGTTGATTATGCTGAAGCTGAAGAACCGGCCTTTGATCCTCAACCTCGTTCATTGATTGGCCACCCGATCACGCGCCTTTGCATATCGCCCATCACTATGAAAGCTGTTCCCAGCTCGTGTGTGTTGCCGCAGCTCTGGTAGATGGTATGATTACCTCTAAACGTTCGCACCATTGATCCCTTCCAACAAACCTCCTGCAGCGCTACGATGCCGAATCCACGGTCCTTGAGCACATCGGCGAGTATGCGTGTGCTCCCGATGAAGTTGAGAGATTTGCAGTTCCACGAACCGAGTTTCCAATCGCTAGTCCCTTTTCGTCGCAGTGGTCTTCGCCGATGGTTCCGGTCCGTACTCTCTTGTTGATTGTTCGTTGCGTGAGTTTTTTTGGCTGGCTTGCAGGGCCTGACACCAAACCCCTAAATTTCCGGAGGACCATTCCTCCTTATTTCCGGTGGACCATGGTGCACAGTTTCACTTAGAGTCCCTCGCTGGCACTCGGACGATGATCAGCCGCCCCTAACATGGAGAACAGACGCTGTTGTGAGCCGATCCTGACATGGAGAACAGACGCTCAATAAGATTTGCACCTCCGGAGAGGAGCAAACCCCCCGTTCCCTTTCAGCATACGACCATAGTTCCCACCGGGGTTGGTTATCTGATCTTCTCTATGGTTGCTCGTATCCCGGCCAGCACCGCGGGGAGGTAGGGATAGGAGTTGCTGGGTAAGAGGCTAAGGTCCGCGAGATGGGGTCTATTTTATTCCTTCAGGTACGCGAAGCACCAATGGTATGCTTAAGACGCTTAAGACAAGTTTGTACAATCGCATTTAATACCACCTTTTAATTGTACCTTGACAGATACGCCTTTCGACCTCAACAGTAAGGTCGTCTTCAGTGTCTCGTACTTCACTCTACTTAAAGTCGAGGTCGAAATACGTATCTGTCAAAGTTCAATTAAGTGGTGGAATTAAATGGGATTGTACAAACTCGTCTTATGACAAGTTATCAGGGTTTCGACCAGGCATTGCAATTTATCCCATCATTCGATCTTCTGAGCAAAGATACTGATGATATGCTGAGATATCGATCTTAGTTATCTATCTGCTCAGTAAACAAGGTGCAATGTTCGCCATGGAGAAAAGTTTTTTCACTGCTTTTGTTGTAGCAACGCCCTCGCAACGTGAACAAACCCCGAACCGCGCTGGCTATCAGGATCATCATAAAATGCTCAAATGATAATATCTTTCCAGAGTGCTCTTTGATTAGGGATAATATCTTTGCACAAGCAAAGATGATATCCTGTGCTCAGATGATATTGCAATGCCTGGTTTCGACTTTTCGTTTCAGTGAGACCAAAGCAAGCGTTTTTCGGGCCAAGGGAAAATCTTGTTTCGTTGTTTATGTTGAGGATCATCTTTCACCCATCAATCTTTTCTCTAGAATTAGCATTGGAAGATGAACGAAAATCTTTCCTAGGGTAACCGGCGGTAATGTTGGCCCTGGATGTAACATTGGCTCTTCACGCAAATTAATCAATATTTCAGCGATAATACGTCGATTTGTAGGGAGGTATTAACCACTGCTTCTAAAGAAAAGAGTATCAAACACATATCTGCTTCATAACTCTAGATTTATACACTTATTAAACTATTACAAGCATTTATCTTGCGTGAAAAATCACTTTGACTCGGTTTTTTACCAGCCATGTTTCGTTGACTTATGCAGGCTGGCTCTACTAGAGTTTTTCTTTTGCCCAATAAAAGAGTTTTATGAATGAACATACCTGCTTTCGCACAACAGATGAATGGATAACAACCACACTATGTCAGATATCATTTTTATTTCACAATTTCCATTAGTATAGCGACAAAATTAACCAAAACTTTTTTGGACAATACTGGGGGCACCCGTAGCCAAATGGTGGCATGTGCTTTCGATTTGTAGCACTACGTTAGTATAGGTGAAACTCTAAAATCAAAACATTCTCACCAATAACCCGTACTGGAGAAAATAACCGAAAGCTGCAGATAGAATATCCGATGCTTGGGATTAGGTTGCAAAGAATTTTGTTAAAACAGGTTAATCCACTCAGCGGTTAAGTTTCATTCGCAAATTACATAACGCTAAACTCAACCCACACCAAGCCTCTAGTAATGCTTCATGTATGGTAGGATTCTGAAATTTATAAAGTCCTTAACGCTCAGACAAGTACCCTCCCACAACCTGAAACAGCATGTAGTTTGTAAATGGGCCCTCATGATGCTTTTCTCGAATCACGATATAATCGCTTTCATTCGCAGAACATACCAAAAATAATTGCCTACCTTACGGCTTCCAAACACGATTCAAGCAAAAGCGTTTCAAGCATCAACCCTTCGTGGTTCGATACACCATTTTCTTCATAATTTCGCAAATAAATGATTCAATAAGTGTAAGAACATTTAGTTTTATCATCTTTCGCACGAATCCTACAAACATTTTCCCATTTAATAATGGAAAGATACAATGGATCGGATGTTTCATTAGATAAACTTTCAACGTTATTTCATGTGAATAATTTCAAGTCAAATTACTTGACAAATACCTTCATCATAATTAAGATTTATTATTGCTTGGAAAAAGTTTTTTGATCTGAAAAATTATACCGAAAAAGTATTCTTTCATCTCGGGAAGTTGAAACACGTGAGAGTTTTGAGAGGATTCACAACAGCTGATCGATATAGAGAGGAGTGGAATCAAACGCACGTACCAATCATAAAACTTCAATGCAGGCAGAGTTAAAAACAAGCATCCAATAATTTTATTTATGAATAATTGTGTAATAATATCAGGTAGTTGGCACAGTTATAACTGTTTATGCACAGTACAAAGCAAGGAATTGCCTAAAATAAGTTTTACAATTGGCTTTCTTTAGTAGTGCGTTATGCATCATCCCCACCTAAAGCGTTGTTTACGTTTTGGAAAAAAGTTTCTTGGAGAGTATCGCAAGAGCGAGAGCAACACAACTGCCATGGTTTCAACTAGCAGTAAATCTCAAAATTATGCGGCAGCTAATAATTAACGTATGCAATTTGTTTGAAGGTACAACATGAGGGCTAGAACATGTAGCCTTTTTGCAAGTGCAGTTTTTAATACAGTTTTCATTTTTTTAAACTTCTACACTTGCAAATATGGTAAATATTTGGGAAATAAACGATTCATACTATAGTATTTTCGTTAGCATGTCCTTGGTAAGCGTGCTATTGGGGGAATCTGAAACGCACTCTCACAGTCAGTGTGGTAGTATTTTACATGCAACCAATTAGAATTCACGCTCAATAAGATGATTTGATTTTCTCTATTTGTTTGCATGCTGCCTTTATTTAACGCAAGCAAAATGACTGGTACTATAAACAGCAACCCATCTTTATCTCTCGTATGTTCGAAATCAACACTCACTCGTCCCAAGTGGGCTGAAAAATTATCCACCTGATAGGGACAAGGATGCCGACCTTTTGTCCATTTCTCTCGAGACTTTCGCTGGTTTAAATGAGATATTGCGGACATTCATCGTCGTTTTTTGCTATTTGGCGTCACCAAATGTAAGCAAGCTGGCTGGTGGAATAATTCTGGTTGAAAATGCAATATAAGAAGATTTATAACGATAAATGTGCTCAACCGTAGCATAATGGGCCAAGGTTTGAGCCGTTACCCCTATTAGATGAAAATCCTTTTTCGTTTCATTACTTTCATCTCTCACTCACTTTTCGCGAGAATTATTGCAGAACAATTACAAAATTGTATGGCCGCGCCGGGATTCGAACCCAGAATAGTAACAATAATAGCTGTGGGGATGCGCTTACTTTAGCCACACCACCACGCTATCTGTATGAAAGCGTTAGGTTATTTGTTCCACATAAGCTACTACCATCAGCATTGATGATGCCACGAAAAGACTCGAATATGAAAGAAAAAGAGCAAACCAACGTTTAGCGGCAATCAAAGTGAGCGAAAAATTGTTATCACTCTCCAGGCTGTTTTTCTTTCCCGAAAAGCGATTTCTCCCCGAAAACTTTCGTGAGGGAAAATCATGTGCTCCTGAGATTGAGTGAGCATTATGAACCCTGCAAGTTATTCTCGCTTAACTTTTCAAAAGGTCCTAAGTAACATTTTTTTCATGAATTAATTTGAATAGCGCAATCAACAGAAAAACATGAAAGCTTTTGATTGCAGTACTCAAATTAAATCATGAAAAAAATGTTACTTAGGTCCTTTTGAAAAGTTAAGCGAGTATTCTTCTTATTGCCATCCCCCGTTCATTAAGCAATTACAGCAACTAAATTACAATTAATCACTGCAAGATTTCAATTTTTGTTCCAGTTTTTGCATTTCTAGGTATATCATGAAGCTTACACGATGGTACCCATATGCTCGGTAAAATCGAAAAAAAATTACAACCCGAAAACTTCACCGGATCGGGAATCGAACGCAGCTTCCTTCATCACGGTCTTGCCATGTGGCCACGATTATTACTTTTAGGCGAAGTAAAGCCCTAAAAACACTTACTACTTAATCTTAATTTACATTCACTGCTCCGTCTGTAAGGCATAACCCAACTCAGTCTTCGTTGTGCATCTTTTAGTGGGGTTCTACTACAGCTGAATAATTGATTCGGGTTAGGTAAAGATTTTTGAGGCTTGGAACGAGATGAAAATGGTTTGTGCGGTGAAGCTGAAGCTGTCTGGTTGGCAGACTTGCTGCTCCATCATGGGTTGTGTGATTTTGGGATTCACGCCTCATTCTGATCTTCTAAAGCCGTAAACACTGGTTGGAGGGCAAAACCATTGCACATTATATGCCTAGGTAGGATGCGGTTTACTTTTTATATTTTGCGCAATTATTCAAACCATCATTAGCATTCTTGATCGGAATTAACGAAACTCGCTTGCCGTGAAGTATTGGCCATATCAGCTTACCCTCAATCGACTCAATCAGCTACTCACAACCCACTGATTTTTCCGGTCGATTGAGCTGGGCACGATTTTCCGGAATTTTGTCACCGTCAATGACAGTGTAAAATTACGAGCAATTCCATTCAATTTACCAATAACCATTAGTATCATTAGTCCACGCACATCGTGACCGCATTCTACTCGATGTCCGGAAAGACCAATGGATTGAGGAAACGAAAAGGGGTTTTCACTTGTTTGCTGAAGGGAGTTTATTTATACACATCCTTCGAACGATTTATCCGAATTCTTTCCAGCGATCCGTCGGGTTTCAAGGTACTGGGTTGTTGAATTAAAATACACTAAAGTTGCTGGATATCACCTCACTATCAGACTGCCAGACATATTCTATATTGCTTCGTCAAACGATGCAGCAGCAAACCTCCGAGGATGGAAGCAATTCATTCCGTCCACCCCGCCGGCATGAGCACAAATCATTACTTATGGTGCTTATCTTTTTCCGGGAAGCGCGGACACACCATGTTCCGTCAACCGTGCCGGAATAAATACCGAAGCTGATGCAGTGAAGGCACAGCACAACCAGCAGGACAGGACAGAGCGGGTTCAATTTTTCTCTATCTTTTCTCGATGCGAATGGGAAACAAATTGCCCCGGTACGAGGCCCCGACGAGTCCAGTCGAGTGGAATATTGGCTTTCCGTCGTCGTGTCGCTGGCTTCGATGGGCGCTGTCATCAAAGTTGCTAAGCAAACACTACCAACCGATAGATCATTTGCTCTACGATGGATGGATTACTGAAAATCTGGGGTGAGTCTCCCAGAAACTATGTGGATGCAGAGAAAAGTTCGTTTGTGCCATATTTTGCTTGGCATTGACGTGTCAAAAAATTGGATTTACTTAATGCTTTTATGAAACTCCTATTTTTACAACAAGCCTAATAAGCGTTAATTTTTTTAGCCTCGCAAACAAAATAATTCCAAACTAGATGCACACTGCTAAAACAAGTTCCAAATTCTTTAAATTTCTTAAAATATGTTTTACGAAATTATTTTCATATTTTTATAAATTCATAAATAGAATCTTTTTTAAAGTGGAACAATGCCAAGCTGAGACCCGGAATGTCCTCGCCGACAAATTAATTTGGATTATTTTCACCAGATAGCTGGGAATATGGTAGCGTTGTAGTTTGTACACTAGCCATCATGCCACACATTGTCGAATGCTGTCTCAACATCGAGAAGTGCCATGACAGAGGTTTGGAGACAAAATTGCTACGTCTGAGGACATTGATAACTCGGTTCAGTCGCGACCGAATCCAAATTTTCCTCGTGAAAAACATTGTAATGCTCGACAATCTATAATGCAGCCAGTAGTGAATCGCACTTTAAAACAGGGGATCAAGATATTATTGCAGGCTTGAGCCTTCATGTTCTTTAATGATTTAATAAAGATCGACCCGGTAATGGAACTTGCGGACTCTTCATCTGTTTATGGATTTTAAGACAGCTTACGACTCAGTGAAACGGAACGAACTGTGGCATATAATGCTAGAATATGGCTGTCCGGCAAAGTCAATTAGACTGATTCGTGTGACGTTGGATGGATTCATAACTAGCGTCAGAATATCTGGTGGAACATTCGATTCGTTCGTGCCGCTAGATAGATTAAAGCAGAGCGAAGCGCTCTCTAATCTGCTATTCGACATAGCTGTGGAAGGTGCAATAGGAAGATCTAGTGTGCAAAGAAACGGAACCATCATTAACAAATCTTACATGCTCCAAGGTTTTGCGGATGATATCGACATTATTGGGGTAGATCGCAGAGCAGTGGAAGAGGCTTTCGTGTCTTATGAACGGGAGACTTCAAGAATAGAGCTGATCATAAACTCTGTCAAAACTAAGTACTTAATGGCTGGCAGAGAACGAGGTAGCCCAAGCGGTGTTGGTCCCGAGGTGGAAAAGGATGGGATGCGGTTTGAGGATTTCGACGAATTAATTTATCTTGAATGAACATGTGATAATGACGAGGTCAAAAGACGTGTTGCGGAAGCAAGCATGACTTTCTACGGTTTGCGTAGCCAGCTAAAGTCTCGTAGCCTACAGATCGCTGAATAAGGCTTAAATTTGAAAAGAGACACAGTTTCTTGGCACAGTCATCTCATCCACTCGATCATTTCGCTAAAGAATCGGCTGGAAAGCAGAAGTGTGAGATTGAAGTTTCCTACGTTTTTTTGAAAAATCTGAAAAATAGAGGTTTCACCGATCCCCACTCGGTGGAACGGACAGGTATTTACGCGAAGCCGAGTCGCTTTGGGTACGTGTGCCTCTATTCGTAAGTGCGGATCGCCCCCGGGGTCAGAATCAGCATTTATTCGCCACCATCGCTCTCGCGGAACAAAACGGAAGCTTCCGTTCCAGCCGCAACTCCCTCCGCATCTCTAGTTCGGCCATAATACACGCACGGGTCATTCCGTTGTTGCACACCAAAACGCAACGCGGACATCTCGGTGGCAGCAATTACACCACCGCCGGTTGTATTCTATTTCGCCGAAAAACATTCCGCGGAATTTTTTTTCGCGGTGCGACATTCCGCGGAATGTATCAACTCTCCGAAGCACATTTCGCCGCATGCCTTTTTTCCGAAAGACATTTCGCGGAATGTACCTTCTCACCGAAAATCGTTCCGCGGAATGCCATTTGGCCGAATTCAGTTAGAATTAATATCATTCAAATATTTACCGATTTCTGCTTAATAGCATGCAATCCGGGCAATTTTTTAGATTTAATACAAACCCAAGAATTTTTACATTCGTAAACCCGTAGGGGAAACTGGACACACATGATCCCCACTTTTTATTTCGGATGTTTCTCGATGTAAAATGCTTATATTTATACGATTTAAGATGGACTTGATGAACAATTTAATTAGTTATTCAAAAACATCATCGGAAGAAATTTTTTTTTTAATGAAAGTTATCAAAAAATCGATTTTTCTAAAAGATAGAAAATTTGACATTTTCAAAACTTGCGGGAGACTTGATCCCCATATCGG
Source organism: Armigeres subalbatus (assembly GCF_024139115.2). Lineage (NCBI taxonomy): Eukaryota > Metazoa > Arthropoda > Insecta > Diptera > Culicidae > Armigeres > Armigeres subalbatus. The sequence continues at coordinate 98,111,644 of NC_085141.1, forward strand.
GGGGAAATGATCCCTTTATGAGCTGAACATATTTAGGCTCTTTCAAGCCTGATAAAAGACCAAATTGGTTTGTTTTCAAATCCTAACAACTATTTATAGTTTAACGTAAAAAAAGTATGGCAAAATTAAAAATATTGTTGGTGTTAAGTAAGGCAAGTATTTTGGTTCTCCAATAGAGTAACAGTGACAATTTCCAACATAGTTGACATGCTGATGATTATTTATGCAATCAATCCACGCCACTGAAAGGCAGGGGTCGTATTACGACAACAATGATGTTTCCAAGAGAATCTCTCTGTGTGGCTGATACAGTTATGATACCAAAACTGGTTGAACGATACATAAATATTAAATATATCTTTTTTGTTTTTAAATCTAATTATATACTGTTTATAATTTTAAAAATTAGCCGCGCTTAAAAACCTTTCCCGCACTTAAAAACATATCCCAGTGTGCCTATTTCGGAATAAACCAAAAATGTCTTTGATGCATCGCGGTCCCAGCCTACTACCAATACCACGATCGTGATCCTACCAGGCTGGTGATTCCATAAATCAATGTGGTACTGTCACTCATGCTTGAAGCATTGTATTTACGTGTTTATTATTAATACATGAATGCGATTTCTTTTAAAATACTGAATAGCGATAGGATTAACCTATTATTAAAACGTTTTAAAGGAAGACAAACAGGAAGACTTGCGATAAAATACGATGAAAATAGTATTTCTAAATAAACTTAACCCATTTATAAAAGAAAGAACTATTGATCAGTAGATCTAACAGTACTGATTTTACACTCGGTTATTTCTTAAGTGTTTTCAAAACTTCAGTTAATTTTAGATTGAATATTATGCTATTTAATTTACTCGCATTTAATAAAACTAATCAAAGTTAAGCATGTTTAACTAAACTTTGTTCTAGGTAATGAGATAAGCCTATTGGCAAATTCAAAATACGCGTGTGCTTGAATAATAAAATTGTAGGAAGTACCTAAATAAATCTATTTTAACTTTTAATAACGGAAACGAATCATAACAGATCAATAAGTTGCATGTAATACAATAATATACAAATGCAATGGAATACAATAAACGCCTTAATGTAGGCAATATCGGGATCAAGTGTGTCCATACTGTGGGGGATCAAGTGTGTCCATGTTGAGTATTTATCTTGGTTTATTTATCCACTCAATTTGAAATGAGCAATAATCAATTTAATAAGCTTATTCAATTCTGCAATAATAAAACTGCGTCCAGTAAAAATTTGACACGTTTTGGTTGGATATATTCAAAGTTATTAAACTTTCTACCTTTGCAGAAAAAAAGAATTGAGAACGCTAAAATATTAAAACCTTTCTAAAACCCATATACATAAAGGAACTAACATCAAATGTAACTCAGATTCAATTATTTGTTTAACGAATCTTTTTACACAAATCAGTGGTATAAAAATTTTATTAGGTTTCGAGAAAACAGGGGGGGATCATGTGTCCCCGGGGATCACGTGTGTCCAGTTTCCCCTACTCAACCCGAACCCGACATAATTTAATTATTTAAGCCCGCACAAAAGTTTTCTCCGGAAAATTCAAACTGGATGTGCCAAGTAGTCAGTAAAAATCGTACCGATTTGCTGTCACAATCTTATCGGTTGCTGATTGGTTGAAAATGACAATCGATTACTTCGATTGGTGGCGGCGCGTTCTTCGTAGGGCAGCATGTTGTTAGTTTGGCCGTGCTGCAGGTTTGTAAAGTTGATATTAAGCAAAATACGTAAACGTTTGAGTTCAAGTTTTTTGGTAAAAAAATAAATTTATTTTGAATTGCAAACGCCATACAAATTATTCTCAAGGGTTGAAAAGGTTTAAAAATGTTGATTTTAAGCATTATCATTCACCTTTCCGTCATTTTCGATCTCAAGGTCATATTTTCATTAACGAAAAGTTCTATCTGCTAGTCTTTCGCTTTTCTTACATAAATAATGGATGAAACAGAAAGAAAAACATCATGTTTTGATATATGATATTCGGAAGATTTTGTACCAAATTACTTTGGCTGCACTGGCGACCACCTCGTCAGAGCAACCGACTAAAAACAACAAGGCAGTCTCAATTGAGTTGTCACATCCTATCCTAGGGGAGGGGTAACGCTTTCGACGAATTTCGCGCCAACTCTTCTATGGGGCTGGCAGCACCAACTCAGAATCGAATGAAACTTGGTGGGCATAAAGATATGGTATTTCTAAGCCACTCTGCATACTTAGTTTTTCAAAAATTGTCAAGACTAACATTTGATGAGGGCCTAATTTTTGTTCATGGATTTTTTATAAATCGATGTAACTCTAAAATGACAAGACCTACAAAAAAGTGTTGTATGGCGGACTGTCGTGAAATTCCCAGAAGTTTTTTGGAAAAATATCCAAAAAATAAAATACCGATTTCCAAACTGAAAAAAAATAGTTTTAAAAATTAAAATCGATATTGCAAAAAAACCTCATCTCAGAAATCGATGAAATTTTTTCTGCAGATAGGTATTTTAATTATCTAACTTTTCTGGGAATAATGTACCTGTGACATATTTAAGGAAAAAAAGTTTTTCTAACAAAAACTTTTTTCATGTCCATATTGAGTGAAAATTTATCAGCGTGTTTTATGCCTACAGCGCCAATTATAGGTTCAGCAGCCTATCATCAACCAACGACACATTTTGGACGTATAAAAATTGGTGTGAGCTGCAACACATTATAAAAATAAAAGGAACTTTGCAAGTCTGTGTAATTTAAATTCAAAACATGACTTAGAAGCAGAATGGCACTGTTTTACAACATCGCACGGAAAAGGCCCTTGCGAAGCTATTGGTGGCACTCTCAAACGAATGGCAAAACGAGCAACTCTTGCCAAAGATTAAGGAAATACTATCAAGACTTCTCGGGAGTTGTACGAATGGGCGAATGGGCACGTTTTCAATCAAACAAAAATATCACTATATTACATTTCTGTTTTATCACGAATGAGCAATACCGCCATCGGGGGTGGCAATGGGTCTGGGGGTGAGAATGGCTCATCGTTCTCACCGCGAGCATGGAGGGCGTAGAGCAAAATCGTTCAAAAAGGTCTCTTGTATTTTTGTCTTCTTGTCCTCAGATACATCCATTCTACAAGCATTCTAATTAGTTGAAACAGTGACCCATTGTCACCCCCGACGACGGTGCTCAACAAGAGTTTGATGAACTTTTCAAAAAAGCAAAAACTATAGTTGGCACACAAAAGCTACATTCTTTTATACCAATCGCTCATAATAAAATCCTGGCTAAAAATATTCCAACTCAGATGAAGACCCAAAAGTCTTTAAATTGTTCGACTAAGTTTACAAATTAATGAGTATTCAAGTAGAAATGAGAATTAAATGTAGTAACAAATAAAATTGAAGAAAAAATTAAAAAAATGCCGAAAATTTATTATTCTTTAAATGTGCGTTTACCGGAGATCCCCCTAATGAAATTACCTACCGAGCTTCATCGTTTGGAATCAAAATGTTTATCTGATAAAAAAAATCGACCTCCAATTTGTTTTTGCTAAACCAATTTTAATCTTTACATTCATTAATTTATTTTCTCGGTGAACGAAACGCTCTTTTATGTTTTAGATTTCATAGTTCAGACAAATTTACAATAGTCCATCAAACATCACAATTTTGTAAATCTGGTCATTTGTGTGTAACATTGATATAAGAAATCCAAGAAAATATACGCCCTTTTCAAATGTTGGTCCACATTAATGTTAGATTATGCTAAATTGCTTCCTAAACAAATTTTTATACGTCCAAAATGTGTCGTTGGTTGATGATAGGCTGCTGAACTTATAATTTGCGCTGTAGGCATAAAACACGCTGATAAATTTTCACTCAATATGGACATGAAAAAAGTTTTTGTTAGAAAATTTTTTTTTCCTTAAATATGTACAGGTACATTATTCCCAGAAAAGTTAGATAATTAAAATACCTATCTGCAGAAAAAATTTCATCGATTTCTGAGATGAGGTTTTTTTGTAATATCGATTTTAATTTTTAAAACTATTCATTTCTTCGGTATTTTATTTTTTGGATATTTTTCCAAAAAACTTCTGAGAATTTCACGACAGTCCGCCATACAACACTTTTTTGTAGGTCTTGTCATTTTAAAGTTACATCGATTTATAAAAAATCCATGAAAAAAAATTAGGCCCTCATCAAATGTTACTCTTGACAATTTTTGAAAAAATAAGTATGCAGAGTGGCTTAGAAATACCATATCTTTATGCCCACAAAGTTTCATTCGATTCTGAAATGGTGCTGCCAACCGCTGGTCGAGTTGACGCGAAATTCGTCTTTCTTTAAATGGATGCATCTGCCTGATATAAGGCGAAAGGAGTTGATAATGCCTTCTTTAAAAGAACGCGTCTGCCCGGTATAAGGCGAAGGGAGGGGTAACGCATTCTTTAAATGGATGCATCTGCTCGGTATAAGGCGAAAGGAGTTGATAATGCCTTCTTTAAAAGAACGCGTCTGTCCGGTATAAGGCGAAGGGAGGGGTAATGCCTTTTTTAAATGAATGCATCTGCCCGGTATAAGGCGAAAGGAGTTGATAATGTCCTCTTTAAAAAACGCGTCTGTCCGGTATAAGGCGAAGGCAGGAGTAACGTCTTCTATAAATGGACGCATCTGCCCGGTATAAGTCGAATAGACTTGATAATTCCTTCTTTAAATGGATGTATCTGCCCGGTACAAGGGAAATTTTGAAAACTTCTTCAACATATTCTGGGAGGTCTTCTTCAGCGGGAAGATGCGAGGCTGCCAAGCAAGACTAGGCTGAAGAAGGCTGGGTTCAACTTCTGAGCCGGTCTAGAAAATTTATCAAAATATTTTTTTTCGATTTTTTAGGTATCTCGTGTTGAACGAATGTAAAAAAATGGTAACATGGCTTAGAAACCTTGCAGGTAATAATTCTGGAAATGCTGAGTGGACAAAGGCTATTATTATTAATATTCCGCGAAATGGTACATTCCGCCAAAAGTTATTCGGCGAAAAGTTACAAACCGTCAAATGTTATTCCGCGAAATGTTCAACCGCGAAATAGAATTCCGCGAAATAGTTTTCGGTGAAATGTTATACAATCCCACCGCCATCTCCGTGAAGCTAGCATCGTTTCTCTTCGAGTGAGCCGCATCAGATTCGTCGGAGTTCCAACGGGCCCCATCAATCTTCTGATCATCAAAAAACCTGCGCCCTAGAGCTAAAATACATGGCCAAGTTTGCTCTTGTTTTCCGTTTCCGTCCAGCATGAATGAACATTACGCTAGAAATAAAATTGGAATCAAATTTAGTTTCGTTTCGTTGCGTTTAACAACAGTCTAATTAAACCATCCACTAATTTCGGTATACACTGCGTTCTGTTATTCCGTAGAAGTAGCTTGGTTTTGCGGTCCCTAAGAAGCCTTAGCTGATGAATAGTCTCTAAAGTCGGGCAAATAAACCCGACCGGTGATCTCTCTATGAGAGTGATGCTTAAGCCACCGAATTATAAAAACCTTGAAGATATACGCTGAACGTTTACATTTGGCAGAACGGATCCTTTGGGCGAGAAGATCATTTGGCTGAATAGGTCTTTTAGCCAAACAGGGGTGGCATTGGGCATCTCGATTCGAGCCTAATTATATCGAGTCGAACATGTTTGGCATTACGGGTTTCAATTCGATCTCGAAAACGACTCATCGTTCGAGTATGCTCGAGGAGGTACAAGAATAACGAGATGTTTTGGCATTATGGACACTCGTTAGCACACTGAAAAACGACTCAAGTCGAATGAAAAACACTCGTCACCTTTATAGCTTTCGAATGTTGTTCGAGAGTTATTTCTTGCTGAAAGTTTTTAATTATATTTGCTATTATTTCTCTACGGGAAGAGAATAAATGTTTTATTATTGTCTCTTGAGGAAAAGAATGTCATTAGTATACCTACTTTTATATGCAATATGCAATCTCTAGTTATCCCGAAATCCGCGTAAAAACGACTTCAACTAAAATCGGTTTTTTGAAGTTTTCACGTATTTTTTGACCATTTCGATAAATCGCGTGAAAAATCTATGAGGAAAATCTGCGTAAAAACGTGTATATTCCAAAATCTACATAAAAATAGATGAGTTAAATAAAAAAAACGCGCATGAGATGACTCAAGTGCATTTAACTAAAATACATGGAAACATCAAAGTGATTTATTATCGAATCTTTCTTTAGCTTTAAATTATTTAGCTCAAATTTGGATCTGTGGCACTCGAATAAACATAAAACATTATAATTTGTGTTGTAACAATATCTCAATTTACAACACATGTCGTATCGGCTTAATATTTAATCGGTTGCAACTGCTCAATAAATAATACATATTGAGATTCTCACGTCCGAATGTGTGAGTGGCGATAAAAGGAAAACATACACTCCTAGATGGTGCAACTCAGCAAAGATTGGGTAAAAATGAGTATATTTCCATATATTTGTTGACTCTTTTGAAATCATTGTGATGTCCCGATCATTTTTGAGGTTATGAGCAGAAGGGAAACAAACATGTTTTTACACATGACGAATTGCACATTAGTGTGCGAGCGCTAAACGTCACTCATCTCTATTGCCTTTGCCCTGAAAAATGCCTTTCCAACAGGCAACATGCTACACGCAGATGAAATTACTCTTATTCTCTCTGTTTACTCACATTCGCCATGTGCTGAAGATTGTCTCTCCAGCGGGCGGCATACTAAACACGGAGACAGCTATCTCTCATTCTCTCTGTTTACATTTCGTTTGACAGAACATACTCGATTGAGCTAGTACAGCACCATTCGAAATCTTGTACTGCGACTGAATGAAGTCGAACGAAATACATAATGCCGCAATTTTTTCGAATCGAATGCAAAAACGTACGAATCGAGTGATTCGATTCGAGATGCGCAATGTCACCCCAGGTCATTTGCCCGAACAGGTGATTCGGCAAAATAGGACATTTGGCCGAATAGGTCATTTGGCCGAACAAGTTATTCGGATGATGTTATTCGGACGAATAGATCGTTTGGCCAAATTTGTCTTTTGGCCAAGTAGGTCATTTGGCTCACTTTTAACTTCTCAATGATCATTTCTCACTTGCAAGGCTTGGATAAATTAAGCAATGAAGATGAGGACTAATGCTTCGGCACCAGATATACTCCCGATGAAGGTAGCTTCATGAGAGAGCAATTTCAAAGTGCTTAGTGAAGAATGCTTCCTCGCTCCATGTGGCACTGCCGTACGAAACAGTTGTAGAATGAAATCAAGCACTCACTAGTGCAGAGAATATTAAACACTATTGCCTCACTTATACTGAGTTGCGCATTTCTGTTGAAATGAATGTGTAAAAGAGAGAAAGAGCACGGTTTTTCTTTCTCGCTAATATGGTTTTGTATTTACACAACACTCACTCGTATCTGAAACTCTGCCGATGAACGAAGGAAGCATGCTCATTTCACGCTGCCCTACTGAACGATGCCTTCTCGGCACTACCCGGCTTGTGAAGATGCCACGTCCAAAACTCCCAATGTAAACTTTCAATGTATAAAACGATTGCTTTGTATTTGCCTCTTCCCTTGTTCGTGTAGCAAGCAGCACGTCATCGAGCGAACATCAATCGGTGCATCGAAATTAAAACCTCAAAGAGGCATTCGTTCGTTTATGAACGAATTTTCCAAGGCCTGCTCACTTGTCACTGTGAAAAGTGAGAAGTTAGAAATATTGAGTGAGAAGAGATGCGTCTCTGAAACGTTAGACGTCTCACTTCTCACTTATTATTCTTTATTTCTCACTTATTATTTGTCACTGTGGAAAGATGGAAGAGCGAAGTAAAAAGGGAGACGATCTTTTCTCACTGAACATTTCTAACTTCACACTTTTCACGAGAAGTGAGAAATGATGATTGAGCAGTGAAAAGTAAGACGTCTCCCTTCTCACTTTTCTCATTGAGAAGTGAGAAATAATAAGTGAGTAGTGAGAAGTGGGGTTGCGAGCAAAGGCGTAGGATTGCCAATCCGGAGATGGCGAGTTCGATTCTTGTTGAAAGTTGAAACGCAGGCCAAGTTCCAGTTGGAATGTAGAGCCATAGAAGAAGAAGAAGAAGTGAGAAGTGAATTCGCCGGCGATTTTTAAGTGACAGTGTTTTTTTAACCAGTTCATTTATTTGGTAGGCTCAGTCGTGTGTGACACTTTGCGGAGCCACAATTCTTAAGTATGATATTTTTACAAGGTATATCATCTTATATTAACAGTTAGTTGGGTAGACCATAATACTCGTGGCGACTCAAGGTTAAAATTTTGTGGTTTTGCGTGGCGTCGTGCTCGATTTTGGTTCGTCAGGGAGCATCTTCCGGATGGCCAGAGCTTCGTGGTACATGCTACAGAGAAACAGAATCGAACAAGTAAGAAAACTGAGAAAGAGAAGAATATAGGCATTAAGCTTTGATGTCAGCCAAGCAAAGGAAGGCATAGATGGCCTGCATATATATCACATCACGATCTCCCAAAACACGTCTTATATCCCGGAAGGGTTGTTTACCTCGGCCCACAAGGGTATCCAATAGTTGCTCTCAGGTGACAGTGGTTCCGAAGAATTGTACCAACAAACAAAATATCAATCCGTGACAGTATTTTCCCCCTGAGAAAAACATAACCCATGTCGAAACGTCGAGTAAATTTTACATATTTGTTTCACTAAATTAAAACTTAGTAGACGTTTATTCCTAAAATACAAAAAAAAAAACAGTCGTCACATGAACAGGGTAATATTAATTATGTTATATTTCTGAGACTGCTGTTGGTAGCGAGGACTAAATACGATGAATCCTTAATTATCACAACTTATTGCCCTAGCTCAACAAATGGAATAAGCTTAAAATACTTTTGAAATTTAAAGTCAATAAACTTCAAAATTACTTTTCTAAATCATGCAATTTGATTATTCTTAATTATTAATCATGCCGATCGTTGACCACACATTTGTGTCAACATTTAATAAGAATCGTTAATCGTTAATCACATTCAAACTGATTTATTCATTAATCATAATCGTTTACCATTATTGTTAATCATTGATCATAATCTTTAATCACAGAACAAAATGATTTAATCATAATGATCTTAATCATTCATTGAAAGCTTGATTCATGGCAGCAAAATAAAATATCCATGAAGAATTAGAAATTTTCCATACAAAATTGTGAAATTGCCAGTAAAAAAATCAGGGTATGAACAATACATAAATATAAAAATTCCTCAAATGATGCAAAATTTTCATAAACAATTGTGAACTTTCCACAAAACAAAAATAAATTAGCCCTTTTAAAGCAAAAATTGCAATAATAAATGAAGATTTTTCCACAAAGAAATCAAAACGTTCCACGAAAAAAAAATTCAAAATTTTCAAGAATAAATTAATTTTCCCCAAAATAATAAAAATAAACATCAAAAGATAAGAAAATTTCCATTAAAAAAATACAAAAAGCACTAAGAATGATAAAATGTTCCACGAACTTTTAAAGAAGGAAAGTTTTATTGCTTTTTTGTATTTCTTTATGGAAATTTTCATAATTTTTAATGCTCGTTATTGATTTTTTCGTGAAAAGTTTTCAATTTTTAGTGGAAAATTTTGTTTGTAATAGTTTATTGCTAATAATGATGGATTTTTTTTTTCGTGGAACATTTTGATATTTTTATGGAAAAATCTTCTTTCATTATTGGAATTTTTGTTTTTAAAATTGCCAATTTATGTATTTTTGGTTTGAGGAAAATTCCTAATTGTTCATAGAAATTTTATACACCAAAGTTTTTTTCTTTGAGGGGGATACGTACCTCGTTAAAAAATCGTTTAAAAATCCACGTTAATTCGAAAATCCAGTTAAAAAAATCTCGTTGATTCGAAAATCCATGTAGAAATTTTCAAATTTCCATTTTTAATGGAAAAGACTTAGTTTTGGGTTTCTACACTAAACCCCCGTTTTTAATGGAAAGTAACCTAATATTAAATACTTTTGGGTATTGCCAGAATGGCCTCGATGAGTGGAAGTCGGAAATTAATGTTGGTGCCATTTTGAAATTCATGATGGCCGACTTTCAGTTTGCTAAAATGACTGAAAACCCATGCAATATGAGCATTACCGGAATGGGCAAGATGAGTGGAAGCCAGAAGTAAGTGTTTGACACCATTTTAGAATTCAAAAGCGCTCACTTCCGGTTAGACCTGTGCTTCGCCGCCGACGATTTTCTTCGCCGTTTGCGCCGTAAAAACTAATCGGCGTGCAGCCGTATGAAAATTGAACAATTATACAGCATTTATTCTCATTTGCTAGTCATTTGATGGCTACCTACTCCCAACTGCAGCATGAAGATGACCCGTAGAAAATTCTGTAGGAACTCCCGGAAGAATTTGTCGAGGAACTTCCGGAGGAATATGTGGAAGAACTTACGGATAAATTTCTGAAAGAACTCACTGAGGAATTCCTGAAGGAACTTCCAGAGAATCTCCTGAAGGATTTCCTGGAGGAATTTCCAGAGGATTTCCAGGAGAACTTCTGAAGGAGTTCTTGGATGAACTACTGGAAGAACTTCCTAAGGAATTCCCGAAGGAACTTCAAAAAAAAATCCAGGAGAAGCTTTCGGAGGAATTCCTTTGATGAACCTTCGAAGGAATTCCTGGAATATCTTCTGTAGAAATTCCTGGAATGTCTCCCAGAGAAATTTCTGGAGAAACTTTCAGACGAACTCCTGGACGAACTTCCGATGGAATTAGTGGAGAAACTTCCGGAGGAATTCCTGGAATATCTCCATGAGAAATTCCTGGAATAACTTCCAGAGAAATTCCTGGAGGAGCATCCAGAGCAATTCCTGGAGAAACTTCCGGATGAATTCCTTTGAGGAACTTTCGGAGAAATTCCTGGAGGAACTTCCGATGGAATTCCTGGAGCAACTTCCAAAGGAATTCCTGGAGGAACTTTCAGATAAATTACTGGACGATCTTCTGGAGGAATTCCTGGGGAATTTCTGGAGGAATTCCTGGAGAAACTTCCAAAGGGAATTCCTGGAGGAACTCACGGAGGAATCCCTGGAGCAACTTCCGGAATAATTCCTTCGAGGAACTTCCAGAGAAATTTTTATGACGAACTTCCGGAGGATTTTCTCTGAGGAAATTTCCTTTTAGGAACTTCCAGAAAAAATCTTTTGAGGAATTTCCGGAATTCCTTTGAGGAACTTCCGGAGCAAATCCTATAAGGAATATTCGTAAGAATTCATTTCGGCCGATGATACAGTAATATCCCGATTCTATCACCTCACTGATTAATTTAGGGGTGGTTAAATAGAACATGTGACAAAACCGGCAAATTTTTAATTCTCTATTTTTTTAGTTCTTTACACAAACTTTAAACAGTTTATGCATTGGAAAGATATAACGCGTGAATGGTACCCGTATTTCTGGTCAAAAGTGCTTACAGAATCTTTCACAGGTACTCAACTCACAACTACAAAAAATGCCGTTATGGGCGCCATGGAGTTAACGTATTTATGCAGATTTAACAAACATTGAATGCAAGAAAATTTTGTTTCATTCAGTTTTCTATCGTTTCATAATTTTTATAGCCATAATCTGCTAACTTCCACTTTATTTTTAAGCAATTTTCACCTAGTAAAAAGCTGTACTACAAATAAATTAAACTGCGACACTAAAACTGATGTTAATAGCAGCATCCGATGCCAAGTACGGCAGTGTATGACGATAAAATAAAACTGTCTATCAATCGATTCGAATCCAGAAATAAATAGCGCAACGAGACTCGCAGCATTTCTGACAAAGCACATGCTACTGAGGCACTGGAAAAATATAGAAAACTATGCAACTATTCTACCCGCCGAAAGCGCTGTAGTGAATAGCACTACCAAAAGGGGAACCAGGGAGAAAGCAAACGATCAGTTTTCCGTAGTATAAATAATGCATGTCATTAATTTGGTACAGAGGAAACTGATAGTCTACTGAAGAATACTTGTCGAAAAAAAATCACGATAGAAAACATAAGCTTTGGGAAAAAAAGACATAGACAAAGTTGATAAAAACGCCATTAAAATAGTTAAGTTTGCGTAGACTATTTGCAACTGGAACTGAACACAAAATTGATTTTTTATTTGTCTGATTTTAGAGATATTAAATTAGCAACATAAGTTTCTTATAAAGAACCGTCCTAGAGAAATTCACTGTAGATGTGTTTCGTCATACACATTTCCGGTAGTTAACTTTTAACTGCTTTACGCACATGATGCTGGCAGCGGTGATTAGGAAACCAGTCACTGCTTTCGATTCATTCAAATCATTCACGAGGAAGATCAATTTCTTCACACCAAACTTAAATTCGGAATCAATACCAACCAAACTATCCGCTCATATGCTCTCGAGTTTTACAATAAATCTTTTCGATGTTATCAGTTAGCCACATGCCCAAGAAACCAGCTACAACCCCCAACTGGATTCTTATCACCCTCACAGCACCCAATGCAGCGGGCAACTTTGGAGCGAGTTTCAACAATCGGAAAGTAACTGTTTTTGGTACCGGAGGCCGTTTTTTTTCTCGCACAAATACGAAAATAACTTCTTCCGGGTGCTTTTCAAATCAGAAGTGATCTCGGAGTTTTGGAAAATAAAACAAGAACCTGCACGCCAAGCTACACGCTGAGATGTGTGCAAAGTCGCGATGGGTATTCAAAGATCTATCAAACTTCGGAAACGGTGGCGAAAGTTTTGCTCGTTGTTCTCTCGTTGCTATTCCAGTTGTGGATGCCAGATATTTCCCCCGAAGTTCACCTCTCCCTCGCGGAAGCTGTCGCACTATGAGCAAAATTAGGGAATGCAGGGAATATATTAGGCAGCTTTTAATCATATTCCATGTCGGGCTGCCATGTTCGACTGTCAGAAACCGAGCGCTCGGCTGTGTTTATTTCGGAACTCAACATCCTGGCGGCGCTAGTGTATGAAGAATTAGAATTGATAGTTATGTCAAAGTCTGTGGTTTGGAAAAAAATGGCTTATTCAACAAACGGGAACCGGAATGGTCGAAAAGTTTAACAAGTTGATTAATAGTGCACGATTCTTCTTCAGGAGAACTCTTGTGATGGCCATCTCGCAGATTTTTAGAAACTCCGTTTCGCTTTCACATTTTTGGCCAGAAACGTGGCCCCGTTCCCCAGTGTGAGTTGCTCAAACATCGATCTATGTGGATGAATTTCTATTTGAGTTTCGATTGTAAAACTCCATGTTTAACTTTCGGCGGAAGTTTGTTATTTGAGTTGTTTCCACACCAAATTGTCATACAAAGATAGAGTGGAAGCGCACAAAAGCGTGGAGCTACAACAGCACGATACAATGTTAGTAACCTGTCACCCTGCTTCTGTTTTCCAACTCCATCGCCCCAACCATATACGGAATCGACATTTTCCGAATGGAATATGATGCCGTCCGCTCGAGGGGTAGGAAAAATACGAGATGAAATTTGCAAACTACTCATGTTTCTAGTTCATTTAAAAAACAAAATGTGTATGCATGTTCACAGACCAACTCCCCTCGCCAGAACCTCCCGACCCAACTTAGGGTTCGTTTTGCGTCTCTTGTTTTTCACTCACAGACAGGCGAACAAACCTACTACAAATATTAGGATCGAGAAAAAAAAACAAAACCGAACCGTGTGCGGCGACAAGCAAAAGTTTCCGTCCCCGTTAGAAGCAGGACCGGGCGGAGGACAACAAAGGATAATGTAACCAAACCACCCATGAGAATGATAGGAAAGTTTTCTAGCACAAATAGGAAAAGCTTCTGTAACTGCTAGCTTCGGGCCCAAGTGAGTGACAAATTTGAACAAACTGATCCAGCATAGTTTGGGTTTGATATCAGCGCCTGTGGGATATAATAGGAAGAAGCTGAAAAAAAGTCATCAAAGTTAGAAATTTTTGCTGGAATTTTTTGTATAGCCTGAATATATGTACTGGCTGATGATTTCAAATTGAACGGATGCAACGAGCTTTCTCGTATAACAAAACGGAACTACAGAATAAATTTGTTAAAAGAAAATATGTATGGCCCGTAAACGAAGATTAGGTAAGAAAAAAAAGACTAACTATCTCAACTTTCTCCATTTGAATATTTCACATTTAAAGTTTTTATCTTTCTGAGACTAAGTCACGATAGGTATATAACGGGCCTTATTGTACCGTTCACACCTAATTTAATGAAGCAAATGTGTGATCGAAAAACAAGGCAGGCTCAGCACGCGTGTAAATATTCAGTTTGAATGTAAACATGTGACGTAAGTACTATCTTCGCAAATGAAATATGTGTCACTGTTGAAGTGTCATTTTTCTTACGAGCTTACCTTGTTGTCTGTATACCGTGATGTGCGATGGGCCATAAAAAAATACCAGTTAGGGAAAGAGGTGTACCTCGGTCCAAAAAGCGTCAGTGGCGGCGTATGTCAAAATATCTTTTTGGGGGAGGCGGCGTGAATAGCATTTTAGGCGTGGCAACATTCTTATTGTGGTTGTTTCTCCGGGAAATATTTCAGGATTTTCCGACAATTGTGACATTTTCTGAAATTTAGCTGAAAATTTTTTATGAGTGTCCTTGGACATTATTTAGAATTTATCCAGCCACCTTTTTCTTCCGAGATATTGAGTTAATTCGCAATACTCTCTTTAATTTTCCCGTATTTCTTCTAAATTTTTTCACGAAGTACCTTTGAATTTTGAAGAGAAGCTCCCCCGGAATTCCTTAAAAAAAACTCTTCCGCATTCGAACGGCTTGTTTTGCCTTTCTCGTACAACAAAGTTGTACCGAAAGGCTATAGGACTACTCCAAAAAACAATTTTTATAGAAGGCCTGGAGACCCATAGTGTTATATACCGATCGACTCAGTTCGACGAATCGAGGTGATGTCTGTATGTGCGTATGTATGTGTGTGTGTGTGTTTTTTCTTCTTCCTATGCAATGGAGGGGGAATCTGCTCAACAGACATCCTGGGTTGTCCAGGAAGTGCGGGGTTAGGGATCACCTCCAATAGCAAACGAGGAAGGCAGGACTACATCCCCGACCCGCTAAACTGTTTCCATTACCGCCAAGCCATAGTCCCTTCGGTACAACCAGAAAGTAATGCTTCAAAGGGGGTCCAGTGCACAACGCACCCTCGAGGTAAGCTGCGTGTCCTTGCAGCACCGAACATCGTAACTCGCTTTTTTAGAAGAACACCATGGTATCGTGCCAGCGCGTTGCCGGCTTTCCAGGTGGCCTTACCACGCCCTATGTCCTCGGAAGGTGGGAAGGGTCTACTTCGCGCCTGCTTCCCTCTGCACGACTGGTATCAAGAATGATGATACCGTGCACCCCAAATTGATCTTTCTGCGATAGGGCCTATTCGCCAGCACACAGAGGGACTTGCCGACGCAAGGCCTACGCCTGCCCCAGCCTTGACGAGGACCCCTTTCCGCCCTTGGGCTCGGAACCCGCCCGGTTGACCGACGAAAGCGACGATACCATGTTGTTCTTCGCGCGGCCACTTGTTCGATAAAAGGATCGAGTTCGACTACAGAGCATGACCACCGGTATGACCCATGAAGCCGACTCCGATCCCTTGGACCACCTCTTATTTGCGCCTGAACTAGCCATCCTTGAGTCCACGCGCCACCTTCTGTGTAGCTCCGAGACGATTTGGGCGATAGCCGATAAAACGGCGTTCCAGCCAACTTCGTCTTTACACATCCTCCGAACTAGGTTGTCCGGGGTAGTGTCCAGACCACATGTGGCAAGCATGTGGTCACGCATTGCGCGAAAACGTGAGCACACGAACAACACGTGCTCCGCTGTTTCCTCTAAACCTGCGCACACCAAACACTCGGGCGAGGCCGAGCAAGCCAGCTGCGTTACCTGCATTTTGATTTTGCAGCACGCTTAAACGCCGGGCACATCGAACCCCCCATGGGGTGCTTGCTGTTCACAGCTTTGCTGGAACAAATCAAACAATTGGGAGGGTTCGTGCAGCATTGTGCCTTATGTCCCTCTAATCCGCAGCGTCGGCAGAGATTGCTTCTGTCAGGGCCTTTGCAGTCCCATTGCTTGTGCCCCGGTTCCAGGCACTTGAAGCAAACTTCGGGTTGCTCGTATATGCGCACAGGGCATACCGACCATCCCACTTTTACGCTCCCTAACTTGACTACCTTGGAGGCGTCCGCTGCAGATAGCCGAATCAATGCTACCTGCATCCCTGCCGGACCTTTCCGTAGCCGAACGGCTGCGGTGGGCGTCTCCACTTCACACTGTCGCCGCAGTGCCGTGACGAGCTCTTCGACTTCAGTGATCTCGTCCAGGTCTTTAACCCTTAGATTCACCTCCGTCGTGAGTGCCCTCACCTTGACCGTCTCGCCTAGGACTTCCTCCGCCAAGTTCTTGTAGGCGGCGCCCTTTTGCGAGACGCCCCGCTTTAGCTCGAGGATCATCTCGCCCATCCGGGTACGTCTTATTCGACGTACGTCGGCGCCGAGTTCACCGAGCTTGACGTCACTCCTCATCGCCTTCAAGACGTCCGAGTACTTAGCCTCGTCCGCCGTGATGACTAGGGCATCGCCCCTGGAGTGATTGGCGCCTACCCTAGACTTCTTGCTACCCTCATTCGCCTGGGCCTTATTTTCGGCCCTTGACATCTTCGGTTTCCTCTTGTTCTTGACCAGGGTCCAGGAGGCGTCATCCCCCTCTATTTCCCTGGTCTGGTGCGGCTGACAACTTTCAGCCTGCCGTAACCCCTTGCCACCGTCTTTCCTGAGTGGACGGACCTTTCCGGGTCCTTCCTCCCCCGGTTTTGGAGGTACCTGGCCGGGGTTCAGCTTCCCAGCCCCACTACCCTTGTTCGGGGTAGTAACCCTCCGCGTTTTGGAGCGGCCCCCAGGGAGCTCATCCCCTGGAGACTGTCTCCTCCGTTTTTGTGTCTGCTCCGTTGAAGCAGTCACCCTCGACGTACCCGCAAATACTTGAGCCTCAGTCTGAGTAGATTTTGGCACCACCGTCTTCGCTGGCACGCCTTCGGTCGATTCGACCTTGCCCGATTCGACTATTGCCGGAGACCTGAACAACCCACCTCTTGCGAAGGGGTTGTCGCCTACACTACTACCACTAATTGAAGAATTGACTTGGTTTTTCATTTTGGTCCCACGAGTTGCTCGGGAAAAGAGGTCCACCACGCCAGAGCCCAGCATGACGCGGTAAGGGACAATTACTGTGGAAGGTGCCCAGGTACCCCACAGGCTCCGTTAAAGGCCTAGCTTATTATTTCACCCCCCTGGCCATGCATCCCCTCGGCACGGGTCGCTTGACGCCTTGGGATTAGGGGTTAGGGACGATGGTCCCGGTCTAACTCGCAGTGGCCATGGGGAGGGGTCGTCAAGCCCTTGGACAAAGTCCTTGCTGCCCCCAATTACATATGGGGTCTAAGATTTTGTGACAGTACATGTACTAGGTATACAAAAAAGCGTTTCAGAAGGGGGAGGGAAGTATAGAAATCTCAAAAAGTAGTGGACGTCATATTTGAAACGCTCCTATATTGATATTTCGGTTCAAATTTTTGATATTGTTGCCAGCGTTTTTATATCTTATTATACCTATCAATCATGTCTATATCATGTTTTGTTATTCATTTCATAGCTTCTGTCCGGATAACGCTGTGATTAAAGATGACACCTCTCTATTTCTCTTTAATTCGTCCTTTTCCGCAGCCGGAGCTTCCTGGTTTTCCTTCGGGCTTGAAGTCGACAGAGGCGTTCATTTCGCAGGCTTCGACAAGAACAACAACAAGATTCTTGAAAGAAAATTGGTGAAGGTACGGAGCGTCACGGTTTTCTTTCGGTTCGTGTATCACACTTTTGCACGTTTGTCGCCGGCAAGAAGCTTGTCGATCAAATCCCGCACAAAGGTTCACAAAATGTTGCTTGAATCCGGTGACCGAAAGGGATAAATGTCGCCAGTTTGGCAACCTTCGGCGGTTCCAGTCTGCGCACCTTCTTTAGGTATACCATTGCAGCACCATACAGCTGCGTCAGGTTGCATATTACTTTTGGACAGATTTCGGGAGCAATTTCCTCGGGAGATTATCAAAAAAATCTTCGGAATTCCCACAACAAATTCGTCGGTACATCTACGGGAAATTATTTATCGTTTTCACGGGAAATATTTCGGAGTTTGCAAGTAAATACTTCAAAACTTTCAATGAAAGTTTATCGGAATTTCCACGGAAAATTCATCGAAGTTTCTACAAAAAAAAATTAAAAAAATTAAGAAATTCTTTGAAATATCCCACGGAAAATGCTTTGGAACCTCGACTAGGAGTTTTTCCACACGTCATTCGCATATCACAAAATTTTCTGAAATAATTTGTTTTCTTTAAGGACATAGTTGGAAGAGTACCACGATGGCAGTCAATATGGCACCGGACCTTCTACGGGTCAACCCCACACCTCCCGCACTCCTCTCCCACCAACATTCGAATTCATCGAACAGCTTCGAACAAAAGTTTAATATTCAAATTACTAACCTACGTATTTCGGCTCGAATAATATTCTAAATCAGCAGTTTCGTGCCAATTTATTAGCCGTTCGCGATTTGGTGGGTTTATCACTGCACTTCACTTCTTCACAAAGGGCACTGAAAAAATCAAGTTTTTACTCACTTCTCCGCACATGAGCAGCCCGAAATGTTGATGGAATGCAAATTAAACATCACTTTTCGTAATCAGTCACTTGTGTAAACCGAAAACTTTATATAAACTGCTATTTTTGCCCGAAAAAAAAAACGATTAAAAACTGATCGCGGAGCGAATGTCAACAACGGCACCGGCGGCAGCAAACTAATAACTAGGGTGGTTCAAAAAATAATTTTGCTCCGCCACGCTCAGCGGATTATGATTTATAATTTGGGTGTTATCCGATGGTTTGGACTGGTTTGATTAGAGGCTTACCGTGCACAGGTCGTTTCAGGTTTGTATGACAGTTGATATGGCGAGGTTGAATTTAACATTATTCTGATTCTGGCACTCCGTCATTGGGCGATGGTGAGGGGGGAGACCATATGACTGGAAAAAAAAATTCAAGAGCTTTAACTCCATAGACAATCCATATTGAATGGTTGTTCCAATAGTTGGGAGTCGATTTTAATCGAGGTTGCGAATCTTTAGTATGATAATTGGGCTTCTCATAAGGCATCAGTGAAACGTTTATTTATTTATTATCAGACTAAGGCCGGAGTGGTTCATTACCATACCGCCACCGTTGTCTGCCATATCGCCATTCAGATGCTCTTCGTAGTGCTGCCGCCACCTTTGGATCACCTCACGCTCGTTTGTAAGAAGGTTCCCGTTTATGTCCTTACACATATCGGGCTGTTACACGTGGCCCTTACGTGAACGGTTCAACTTCTCATAGAACTTTCGTGTGTTATTTGCGCGGTACAGTTCCTCCGTCTCTTCACGGTCTCGATCTTCCTGCTGGCGCTTTTTCCTCCGGAAAATTGAGTTTTGGCTGTTCCGCGCCCGTTTGTACCGTGCCTCGTTCGCCCTCGTGCGGTGTTGCAGCAATCTCGCCCATGCTGCATTCTTCTCCTCAACTAACTGCTCACATTCGCCGTCATACCAGTCGTTTCTCTGATCCGGAGCCACTGTGCCTAGTGCAGTGGTTGCGGTGCTCCCAATGGCGGATCGAATATCTCTCCAGCCATCTTCAAGAGATGCTGCGCCTAGCTGCTCTTCCGTTGGGAGTGCCACTTCCAGCTGCTGCGCGTAGTCTTGGGCTAGTCTACCGTCTTGTAGCCGCCCAATGTTAGCCGCGGCGGACGACTCCGACGCGTGTTGATCACCGTCGAGAGTTTTGAGCGCAGACATACTGCAACTAGGTAGTGGTCGGATTCAATATTCGCACTGCGGTAAGTGCGTACGTTCGTGATGTCTGAGAAGAATTTGAAACGTGCAATTCAACAAAATATGTACCCAGAATTTGTCAGTGATATCTATCGCACCAGGGGCAGATACTTCTAGTCTAGTCTAGTCTACAATATCGCACCAGGGGCAGATGCTTCAAACAAAAAGTGTGACATGGGGGTGAGCAAAACGGTATTTTTGCGTTACGAAATCAACACGTAAAAAAAATTTATGTTATATATTATTAAGATTTCTAATACTTTTTTGCCGAAGCAGGCGCTTAATGATATGTGTAAGAAAAAACTTATACATCGCATTAGTCACATACATTAAAAAACTTATACTTTTCATTAACTTATGAATGTTATTTGCTTTTTGATATGGGATCATTCATTAGGTGGCATAATGAAGAGTATTTTCGTATTTTCGAATGTTTTTTTGCCATAGCATATAAGGTTATTTTTTTTTTACGTGAATGGATCTTTCCTGCGATGCGGTTTTCGTTCAGTGAAGTCTCTGGAATGTTGCTTTCAGCTATGCGGGTTCTCTTTTCGCCAGCGTTTGGAGGGGAGGCACTTTAGCCAGCGTAATAAAAGGTTTAGTTTCCCATACTAGTTTTCATATAAACCTGAACCGGCTTGCGCTCATCCAGTTTTTATTCAAATCGGTTTTTGGAGGACACTCGGAGCATGGGACGGAATCGAGTGAGCGTGGTGGTGCTGGGTCGTTATTGAACCACCCTACTAATATTCTTTGTTTTTTTTTTTATGAATACTACACCAATACTACTACAGTATATGACAGTTTTTAGTGTACCAATACTTTCAAAGCTTTGTTTTGGTACTCAACCCACCTTCACCTTAAGAACTGCTACTGAAACTGGAACTTATATTAGAAAATGGCGGCAATTACACAAGTTGCGTGTTTAAGAAGAAGTAGGTTATTCAGAATCAAAGTAACCCGTACCCAGGAAGAAATTTGATCTTTTGTAATTATTTATCATCAATCGAGATCAATTCTGTATTCCTTTTATGTGGACAGATACATAGGTAATAAGCAAAATAAACTCAGCTGTTCCCTACAATAACAATATCACACAAAAAAATCGGTATCACTCTCTGATCACTTCATCCTCGATTCCAATAATTCACAGGAATCCTGCAAGCAGGGCACGTTCTGCCGAATCACAACGGATCCAGCTTCAATTTCCAGTTTCCAGTTGCCCACGGGCCATCATCCAAAACTGCAAAGAAATCATGACTGCTGCACCACCGCCCCTGCTCGGGTCCGTCCACTTCACCGATAGTGAAGCTCTCGCCAGGCAAACGTTCTCCCCGTTCCGATACAATGTTCCGCTGTTTGTATACAAAAGTTAGTGAGAAAATTATCTTCCCCAATCTTCCCCATTTCTCATTTCACCCGGGGGGCGGCAGTCTATTGGAACGCAAGCAATTTTCCTTTTCGTTGAATTTTCCAACTGCTTTCACCTGCTGCCCGGTTGTGCGCCAGGTGTTTCCTCTATTTTCCCTATTCTAAGTGTTGACCCCCGGGCGAAACGATGCGGAAGGATATCGGAACAATAAACAACACCATAACACCTTCCTTAACTTTTGCAGAAAAATCCATGATGGATCCACCTAGTAGTGATTGAGTCTTTTTACTGAATAGGTACTAGGTTAAAACCCACACAAGTTCATAAATGGTTTGGTTGGGAATACCACACTCTAAGGATTTATAGATTTTCTTCATTGATTAAGCAATTACGCTTGTTTTGTTCATAGACGATTTTCTCATATGAAAATCGCAAGAAAAAGTGCGAAACCCTGATCAGACCAGATAAATACGTTGTTCGGATTAAAAAGCAATTTTAAGATTTAAAAAGTCTCAATAAACCTAAAATACCGAGCCCAGATCAACTCGACTTTCCAGAGTGAAATGACAACCATTCCATACTTTCTATTTTGTTGCATGGAAACAACTAAACCGAGCAGGACAAGTTTATTTTTCAGTCTGTCGCTCCCGAGATCCTTCGCCAACCCATCTTTGGAAAGAAAACTCCAACAGAAAAAAAAAATCATTGAAACTTTTCGTCAATCTCAGCCTGATTACGGTTTCATTCGCATTTGACAACAACTGTCGTCATCGGAGTGTATCGCTTTGCATCATTATGTTGAAAGGATTCTTCTATTATGCGTCGTAGAAATTTTGTGCATTTACCTAGATGACCTAGATGGTTTTTACGAGATGGCAAAATAGGGATATATTCATTATGATTTTAGTTTACATTTAGTTTTCCTAATACGAGAAATATGTTTTAAGATATGAATTAATATGCTCATTTGGAGTTCGAAATTCTCACTGAATTAGGGGAGACCAGGGCTGGTTGATCGAGTTTTGCTTTCGGAATGTCTACTCATTATGGTTAGACTTTTCAAAAAACATCAACAGTATGACTGGTGTTGCGTGTAAGTTAGTACAGGTTAATCAAAAACACAGTCGAACACGCACTAGTGAATTGATTTACCGATAGCACAAAGCAGAACAACATTTTCGATTATCGCTCGATCGTTCTGTGTGCTAAAGAAAACACGAACAGACACTCACTAAATTTTAGTTTCTAATTTATTTACTCACCCGCCCAACGCAGAACAAAAAATATTTCGATGATCGCGCGATCATTCTGTGTGATAGAGAAAACATGATAGGACGCGCACTAAACTTGCTTATTAATGTATTCACTCGCTCAACACAGAACAAAATATTTCGATGAACACGTGGACGATGAAACAAGATCGGACGCACACTATGAAAATTTGACACATGATTACAAAAATATCCAAATATTTATTCATAAATTTAACTCTATGTCATATGTTTTTAAATATTATTTAAGTGTAGATTAAAATCTGCCAAGGCAGCCGTTTAATTGCCTGTTTAAATTGTGGACGTAACACTTAAAAGCTAAGCAAAATCCATCATTTTGAACATAGTAATCATGCGTTGCGTTGCGTTGCGTTGCGTTGTAACGGAGTATTTCGTAGATTGCATACTGATAGTTGTCATGTATATTCTTTACCTTTCTTACCCCAATTGCTTATGGATTTCCATTTGGGATTCAATGGAAATCCAATTGGGGGTCCAAAATGATAAAACATGAAAGCTATCATTGCCGGCCACGCCCATCTTCTCCGTTACTAGGAAAGGGAAGGAAATGATGATATGACATCTACTTAACGAGAGGCCAGCGACTCACCGACGCCCTCATAGATGTCAAGGAATTGGATGGTGGGTAGGGTATGTGGTTTGGGAGTATCATTATAAGCAAATGATAGAAAATTTGTGGAAATGCGTTGGGAGTGACTTTGCTAAGAAATTTATGTCACTCCATTATCCTTGCCGATGATTTTCCTCGGATGGGGCGAAGGTATTAGCCTTGCCCTGGCTAATAGCCTAGGTTTAAGCGCCTTTGCTCGCTCTCTGAAACGAAAAAAGAGCAAAAAGAAATTAAATTTTCCCTTCCCCCCTGATATGATAATGAATTTGATCAACAAATGACACATCACTGTCTTGAAAATTGATATACCAATAAGGCACTGGTTTTCGCGTATGAAGTCATCTTATGCTTTTAATAATAAATGAGCACCAAATAGGTAAAAAGATTAGATAAATTGTTTGTAAACCTATGCCGAATTGCAACGAAACAGGCATTTTATCACGAAGATACAGTAATATTTTAAACTAAAAAATCTACCAAAATCTGTCCTGATTAAACTGGAAATCGTCCAGGATGCAGATCTTTTAAGTCAACCCATTGCACCACTCTGCGTGCGCTGGACCCACATTAAATGTCATGATTTGCATTTAAAAATTATCAAATAAGCAAGGTTAAAATACTTCAAACTTCCATTCACCTCCGCTACACTCACCCATGGATCATCAGATACGTATTTCGTTTTCTACTTGAAAACTTCTTCAGTGTTTTGTTATCGTAGAAAACGAAATACGCATCCGATGACACACAAGTGAATACAGCGGAAGCAAATGGAAGTTTGAAGTATTTTAACCTTGTAACATTTACCCGTAAGACGCTCAATATTAATTATTTCAATATCAAATAAGACATAATGGTTTGATCTCACCAATTTTCCAGAAGAAACCTTTTGGCTCCATGTAACCGTTGGGTAGAGGTGGCAGGATGTTGTACGTGTCGTTCGTGATTCTGCTAAATAAGCTGGCACCAGGTTTGAATTCCTACAATAACGTCACCAATGACAATCCTTTGGTTAGTTCAACAGTATTCCAGTTCCAGCAGCTTGCAGGCACTTGCGGGAGCAAAGTTAGGACACCGCTCGCCGCAATAATTCCTTTTTAGTCGATCGCAGTTACATCGAGAAAACCGCCTGGACGGTATCGGCAATATTCCAGCCAGGAAGAATGCAAAGGCAGTCACGTTTTTTGTAGAACTATCAAAAGGAAAGCTTCGCGATAGTTAGGTGGTTGGTATCGCACCCTATTTGCCGGAGTGTCTGGATCAAATCACTATAGTCACCCATGTCACAATAAAACACACAGCCTAATGTCCAAATATATTCGCGGTACATTTTCCTAGAAAAAAAAATTAAACTTTTTTCTGAATGTTCAAAGGAAAAAAAACAACGAGCACCGAAAATTGACATCTTTATTCGCGCGCGGCATACTTCGATCCCTTCCATTTTGAACATAGTAATCATAGTGCACAAAGTGTATATTAGACCTCTTCAAGTTTTCAAAAAGTATCAAAAATTCAACCGAACAGCCCAGAATCATTTTTCAGCCAAATCGGAAAAAAAATCGAGGTAGCATGAGTCGATTTAGTGTTTTTGGGCTATTTTCAATTTTGAAAAAAAATGTAACAGGCGATATAAAAGCCAAAACTATGGCAATAACCTCTGAGCAGAATATTATTAGCATTAAATTAGATGGATCTTACTTGAATAGATTATTCGTTTCCGTCTATACTACCGAAGTGTTCAAATGATGTTGAATGTTGGAGGATTTCGTAGGGATGTATCAGGTCATCGGCCTTATGGTGACATCAGTTATTGTCTGTTTTGTGATGATTCCATTAAGTTTGACTGACTCGTACCTATGTTTGAGCAGTAGTGGAGATCACTATTGACTCCTCATTCAGACTATCTCTGGTTTGCATGGCTCTGTTGATTTTTATTTCTTCCTGTTTAAATTCCGGCGGTGAACTTCAAGAATATATTCCATTTACTATTTGGTTCAGATGAAAACCGTACACTTTCAATTTTCACTTTATATATATATATATATATATAATATATATATTGACGGGATAACAGTTTCGTATCAGTATTTGAACATACATAACATGAGTTTACTGACTAGTGCCGAAAACTAAAAGAAGTCCTGTGCAAACGGTAACACAGAAACTCCTGAAATTACGTCGATACATGGACGGCCTAATACCCCACCAAATTCAGGATGGATGTCTGCCGCTATGCCCAAAAGCCACTTGGCCCCGGTCTCCCCTCCTCTGAACCACGATTGTCAATTGGGATCGTTACTGATACCATCGTTACGAATGACCTGTAGTCATCAGGTAGTTAGGGGTTGCACTTTGAATAAAATATTTTGTGACACAGTATCTATACTGCCGGTAACCGCATAGTTGGCCTATTTTTGATGGGTGCACTATTCATTTGGTTATTCGATTACAAGCAGTATAGTATGGAATAGTGGCTCTGAAATAATCGATTTATTTACAATAATGAGCCTTTACAATCACTGACAGCAACAAAACTAAAATATCGAAAAATAATTTTCTGCAGCGTCTCCCTCCGATGAGCGCTTGAGAAACTTTTGTTTGCGGTATTTATCTGCCGACAACAAAGAAAACTTGTTTCGGCTCAACCTTGTCTTGAATAAAATGGTGGTTCTGAAAAGAACCGACTTATTTTTAATAATGCGCCTTCCCAATCAATGAGAGAGTATGGACCGGAACCATCGGCGAAGACCACTGCGACGAAAAGAGACTAGCGATTGGAAACTCGGTTTGTGGAATTGCGAATCTCTCAACTTCATCGGGAGCACACGCATACTCGCCGTTGTGCTCAAGGACCGTGGATTCGGCATCGTAGCGCTGCAGGAGGTTTGTTGGAAGGGATCAATGGTGCGAACGTTTAGAGGTAATCATACCATCTACCAGAGCTGCGGCAACACACACGAGCTGGGAACAGCTTTCATAGTGATGGGCGATATGCAAAGGCGCGTGATCGGGTGGTGGCCGATCAATGAAAGAATGTGCAGGTTGAGGATCAAAGGCCGGTTCTTCAACTTCAGCATAATCAACGTCCAAAGCCCACACTCCGGAAGCACTGATGATGATAAGGACGCATTCTACGCGCAGCTGGAACGTGAGTACGACAGCTGCCCAAGCCACGACGTCAAAATCATCATAGGAGATTTGAACGCTCAGGTTGGCCAAGAGGAGGAGTTTAGACCGGCTATAGACCGGCACAAATCGACCACGTTCTGATTGATGGACGGCACTTCTCCGACATTATCGACGTCAGGACATATCGTGGCGCTAACATCGACTCTGACCACTATCTGGTGATGGTTAAACTGCGCCCAAAACTATCCGTCATCAACAATGTTCGGTACCGACGACCGCCGCGGTACGACCTAAAGTGACTCAAGCGACCTGATGTCGCCACTGCATACGCGCAGTATCTCTAGGCAGCGTTGCCGGAAGAGGGTGAGCTCGTTCGGGCCCCTCTTGAGGACTGCTGAAATACAGTCAAAGCAGCCATTAACGACGCACTGGAGAACAACGTCGAGTATATGGGACGAAGTCGACGGAAAGATTGGTTCGACGAAGAGTGCAGACAGATTCTGGAGGAGAAGGACGCAGCGCGGGCGGTCGCGCTGCAGCAAAGTACCCGGCAGAACGTGGAACGTTATTAACGGAAGCGGAGACAGCAGACCCGCCTTTTCAGGAGAAGAAACGCCGCCTGGAAGAAGCGGAGTGCGAGGAGATGGAACAGCTGTGCCGTTCTCAAGAAACACCCAAGTTCTATCAGAAGCCCAACGCATCCCGCAAAGGCTTCCTGCCGCGAGCCGAAATGTGCAAGGATAATGATGGGAGCATCTTGACGAACGTGTGGTGATCGAAAGGTGGAAGCAGCACTACGAGGAACATTTGAATGACGCTGAGAGTACAGGCTGTGAAGTTCAAGGCAGCGGAGGAGAAGTCTACGTCAGTTTAACGGACGATGGAAGACAACCAGCCCCACCCTGAGGGAAGTTGAGGATGCCACCCAACAGCTAAAGACCAATAAAGCAGCTGGTAAGGATGGTATCGGAGCTGAGCTCATCAAGATGGGCACGGAAAAGCTAGCCACTTGCGTTACGTTGTAACGGAGTATTTCGTAGATTGCATACTGATAGTTGTCATGTATATTATTTACCTTTCTTACCCCAATTGCTTATGGATTTCCATTTGGGATTCAATGGAAATCCATTTGGGGGTCCAAAATGATAAAACATGAAAGCTATCATTGCCAGCCACGCCCATCTTCTCCGTTACTAGGAAAGGGAAGGAAATGATGATATGACATCTACTTAACGAGAGGCCAGCGACTCACCGACGCCCTCATAGATGTCAAGGAATTGTATGGTGGGTAGGGTATGTGGTTTAGGAGTATCATTATAAGCAAATGATAGAAAATTTGTGGAAATACGTTGGGAGTGACTTTGCTAAGAAATTTATGTCACTCCATTATCCTTGCCGATGATTTTCCTCGGATGGGGCGAAGGTATTAGCCTTGCCCTGGCTAATAGCCTAGGTTTAAGCGCCTTTGTTCGCTCTCTGAAACGAAAAAAAGAGCAAAAAGAAATTAAATTCCCCTTCCCCCCTGATATGATAATGATTTTGATCAACAAATGAATTCTAAGTGGATGAATAAATGATCAAACGGCTGCAAACAAGCCTCTATTGTATAATATTTCTATCAAAATCCTCTGCATATACATAAAATGCTGTTATTATTTTGATACGTGAAAAACAAAACAAGTAACAAGTTATTTAGTTTGAAAAAAATATCTTTCGTAGCACAATCTAAAATTGTTGCACCACGTTGCACGATCCATCAACTGCTGAATGATAGATCATGTCATCATTTTTGAGAATAAGTTAATAGTGAGAATTTATGTCACTTTATTTACATGGATGGTTTTTCTGGGATGTCATATTCATGGGATATTTTAAATATATATATATATATATATATATATATATATATATATATATATATATATATATATATATATATATATATATATATATATATATATATATATATAAATATAATTATTTTAAATATATTGTATGAAAGTATTTATGTAAATATGGGCTAGTTTATCACTTACCTTTCCGAAAAACCTGTAACGAATGTCCAGATAAAACCCATATACAAACCATATGCAGAATCTCTATAGCGACCAGTTCTCAGTGTACCATCTATTTTATATTCGACAGCCGGAAAGAAGTTTAATGGAAACAACGCTCTCGCCTTGCTCCAAATAAAGACCAGCTCCATAAGTTGTCGGGTTCGACAAATCCATCACGATCAGTTCCATAACTTCGTTGGTCATGAAAGTTGAGGGCTGAAGAAGCCCTTACCAGTAAGTGCGTAGAAATTACTATTCTTGTGAATCCAAACTCTTGTCGCGATACTTGTCTAACGCCATTTGAAACAGATGACCAGCAGAATCGTGGCCACCCAAAAAATGCTGTCGACAATCCTGATCATGTTTTCGTTGTTCGATAAAACGGTTCAAACATCAATGATTTCCATCTTGGTACATAAACCTCTCGACCATCTGTTTCTTCCGGAGTAGCTTGTATATATTCCTGTAGACAGCTTTTAAAGTTCTTTTCGTTGGAACCGTACAGTTTCACAACACATGCACTTTGATTTGAATCGTTCGTTGTGAAGATTTATAATTAAATATATTCACTAATTGGAGAACTTGAACAAATATTTGACAAGAGGATCTTTTTTCACGTCCACTAATTCTCAACATTGCTGCTCCTGGCTTGAAATATAGCAGACACAAATTCAGGCTACTATGTTGCAATCCACGGGAAAGCTAGCCACTTGCCTGCACAAACTGATAGTCAAAATCTGGGAAACTGAACAGCTACCGGAGGAGTGGAAGAAAGGGGTTATATGCCCCATTTACAAGTAAGGCGACAAGATGGAGTGTGTGAACTTTTGAGCGATCACCAACCTTAATGCCGTCTACAAAGTGATATCCCAGATCATCTTCCGTCGTCTGTCACCATTAGTGAATGAGTTCGTGGGAAGTTATCAAGCCGGCCTCGTTGACGGCCGCTCGACAACAGACCAGATCTTTACTGTACGGCAAATCCTTCAAAAATGCCGTGAATACCAGGTCTCAACGCACCATCTGATCGTTGATTTCAAAGCGGCATACGATAGTATAGACCGCGTAGAGCTATTAAAAATTATGGACGAGAACAGCTTCCCTGGGAAGCTTACCAGACTGATCAAAGCATCGGTGGATGGTGTGCAAAACTGTGTGAAGATTTTGGGCGAACATTCCAGTTCGTTCGAATCGCGCCGGGGACTAAGACAAGGTGATGGACTTTCGTGCCTGTTGTTCAACATTGCGCTAGAAGGTGTTATGCGAAGAGCCGGGTGTAACAGCCGGGGTACGATTTTCAACAGATCCAGTCAATTTATTTGTTTCGCGGATGACATGGACATTGTCGGCCGAACATTTGCAAAGGTGACAGAACTGTACACCTGCCTGAAACGTGAAGTAACAAAAGTTGAACTGGTGATGCGTCAAAGACAAAGTACATGCTTGTGGGCGGAACCAAGCGCGACAGGGCCCGCCTGGGAAACAGTGTTACGATAGACGGGGATACCTTCGAGGTGGTCGAGGAATTCGTCTACCTCGGATCCTTGCTAACGGCTGATAACAATGTTATTCGTGAAATACGAAGGCGCATCATGTGTGGAAGTCGGGCCTACTACGGGCTCCAGAAGAAACTGCGGTCAAAATAGATTCGCCACCGCACCAAATGTGTCATGTTCATTTCATTTCATTTATTCAGACTAAGGCCGAAGTGGCCTGTGCGGTATATAAGAGTCATCTCCATTCGGCTCGGTCAATGGCTACACGTCGCCAACCGCGCAGTCTACGGAGGGTCCGCAAGTCATCTTCTACCTGATCGATCCACCTTGCCCACTGCGCACCTCGCCTTCTTGTGTCCGTCGGATCGTTGTCGAGAACCATTTTCACCAGGTTTAAGAAAATTATTTTGAGCTTTTTAGTGGAATGTCTTCACTTGTCATAAGACGAGTTTGTACAATCCCATGAATTCCACCACTTAATTGTATCTTGACAGATACGTATTTCGACCTCAACAGTAAGGCCGTCTTCAGCGTCTCGTACTTGACTCTACTAAGTAAGTCGAGTCAAGTACGAGACACTGAAGACGGCCTTACTGTTGAGGTCGAAATACGCATCTGTTAAGATACAATTAAGTGGTGGAATTCAATGAGATTTTACAAACTCGTCTTATGGCAAGTTCACCGGGTTACTGTCCGACATTCTGGCTACGTGCCCGGCTCACCGCAGTCGTCCGATTTTCACGGTGCGAACGATGGATGGTTCTCCCAACAGCTGATGCAACTCGTGGTTCATTCGCCTCCTACACGTACCGTCCGCCATCTGCACCCCACCATAGATGGTACGCAACACTTTCCATTCGAAAACTCCAAGTGCGCGTTGATCCTCCACGAGCATCGTCCAGGTCTCGTGTCGGTAGAGGACTACCGATCTAATGAGCGTTTTGTAGATTGTCAGTTTGGTACGGCGGCGAACTCTATTCGATCGGAGCGTCTTGCGGAGTAAAAAGTATGTACGATTTCCAGCCACTATGCGTCTCCGAATTTCTCTGCTGGTATCATTTTCGGCAGTCACCAGTGAGCCCAAGTACACAAATTCTTCTACCACCTCGATTTCGTCACCACCGATAGAAACTCGCGGTGGATGGCTCACATTGACTTCTCTTGAACCTCTTCCTATCATGTACTACGTCTTCGACGTGTTGATGACTAGTCCGATCCATTTCGTAGTTCTGCCGCCACCTTTGGATCACTTCACGCTCGTTCGTAAGAAGGTTCCCGTTTATGTCCTTACACATATCAGGCTGTGGCACGTGGCTCATACGTAAACGGTTCAACTTCTCATAGAACTTTCGTGTGTTATTAGCGCGGTACAGTTGCTCCGTCACTTCACGGTCTCGATCTTCCTGCTGACGCTTTTTCCTCCGGAAAATCGAGTTTTGTCTGTTCCGCGCCTGTTTATATCGTGCCTCGTTCGCCCTCGTGCGGTGTTGCAGCAATTTCGCCCATGCTTCATTCTTCTCTTCTACTAACTGCTCACATTCGCCGTCATACCAGTCGTTTCTCTGATCCGGGGGCACCGAGCCAAGTGCAGCGGTTGCGGTGCTACCAATGGCGGATCGCATATCTCTCCAGCCATCTTCAAGAGACGCTGCGCCTAGCTGCTCTTCCGTTGGAAGTGCCACTTCCAGCTGCTGCGCGTATTCTTGGGCTAGCCTACCGTCTTGTAGCCGCCCAATGTTGAGCCGCGGCGTCCGACTTCGACGCGTGTTGTACACCGTCGAGAGTTTTGAGCGCAGGCATACTGCAACGAGGTAGTGGTCGGATTCAATTTTCGCGCTGCGGTAAGTGCGGACGTTCGTGATGTCGGAGAAGAATTTACCGTCGATTATAACGTTGTCGATTTGGTTTTCCGTTGCTTGGCTAGGTGATCTCCATCTCTTGTGGATATTTTTGCGGGGAAAGAAGGTGCTTCGGACTACCATTCCGCGGGAGGCTGCGAAGTTTATGTATCGTTGGCCGTTGTCATTCGATACGGTGTGCAGACTATCCGGTCCGATGACCGGTCTATACATTTCCTCCTTCCCTTCCTGTGCGTTCATGTCACCGATGACGATTTTGACGTCCCTCAGTGGGCATCCATCGTATGTCTGCTCCAGCTGTGCGTAGAACGCTTCTTTCTCGTCGTCGGGTCTCCCTTCGTGTGGGCAGTGCACGTTGATGATGCTATAGTTGAAGAAACGGCCTAATCCTCAGCTTGCACATCCTTGCGTTGATTGGCTGCCACCCAATCACGCGTTGGCGCATCTTACCCAGCACTATGAAGCCGGTTCCCAGCTCGTTGGTGGTGTCACAGCTTTGGTAGAAGGTAGCCGCTCGATGCCCGCTTTTCCACACTTTCTGTCCTGTCCAGCAAATCTCCTGCAGCGCCACGACATCGAAGTTGCGGGGATGTAATTCATCGTATATCATCCTGTCGCAACCTGCGAAACCTAACGACTTGCAGTTCCATGTTCCAAGCTTCCAATCGTGATCCTTTATTCGTCGCAAAGAACCATGCCGATTATATCGAGTCGCATTATCTCTTATATTGTTCGTAATTATTGGTTTTCCAGGCGGCTTATTGGACCTGCGCAAACCTCCTGTCTCGTCGGAGGGCCGTCGTGTCAGGGCTGCTTAGCGTCCCACCTAACACCAGGACTTGGGCTTATGCGCTTTGAGCGGCACTTTATAGGAATTTAACAGGGCCCACTGTCAAACCCCACCACATCCTAGGCAAGCCCCACAATTCGCAGATGGCATGGGGAGGGATCGTTAAGCCCTTGGACATAGTCCCTGCTGCCCGCAAAAGTCATGTACGAGACGCTAATAAGACCGGTTGTCCTCTACGGACATAAAACATGGACAATGCTCGAGGAGGACTTGCAAGCACTCGGAGTATTCGAGAGATAGGTGCTTAGGACCATCTTTGGCGGTGTGCAAGAAGACGGTGTGTGGCGGCGAAGAATGAACCACGAGCTCGCCCAACTCTACGGCGAACCCAGCATCCAGAAGGTAGCTAAAGCCGGAAGGGTACGATGGGCAGGACATGTTGCAAGAATGCCGGACAGCAACCCTGCAAAGATAGTGTTCGCTTCCGATCCGGCAGGTACGAGACGGCATGGAGCGCAGCGAGCGAGATGGGCAGACCAGGTGCAAAACGACTTGGTGTACCGTGTATTGTGGCGTCAAATTCAGTGTTATCTGTTTAGATGTAGACTAAATAAATGAATGAATGACGCCAACGAGTTGCTGACGATTTGCCGTTCAAACGTGATACACATTATCCATGTGAATGATTTTTTGCAACGTCTTCCTCCGATGAGCCTCTGCGCTGCTGCCATCGCCTAGCGATTATATTTCAACCCACAATCCACCGTTCTTCCAAACGCACTTTATGATTTTCCAAAACAACAACCAATATTTCAGACGCGCTTTGTGATTTTCCACTCCACAAACCATTTTCCAGCGGCCAGTCTTCACGAAAACATGAACCGCGTTTAAACAAGTGCAGTTTTCCCGTTTGCAAGTTCGCACTCAAACATGCTTACTAGATCCAAACCGAGTTCATCATAAATCGAACCAAAATCGCACCCAGTTTGAACACGAGTGTGCGCCCAAGTTCAAACACAAGGGTTTGAACATGGAAGTTTAAACATCAGTTTACACCAAGGGCCTCATATGCCTGTCACTGGCGAACAAAGCTCGTGTACTCTGCATCGAAGCTTAGAACCGGTGTTAGGGCGCAATCGTTAATGCGAACATTTTGATATTCGATTAATTACTGCAAATAAATTCTTTTTCGAGTACCTATAATCAAGCAGGTATCTCTAGCATATCACATCGTTATATTGCTGCATGATTGTGTGTTTATTTTTGATAAAATATCGAAAACAAAAGTGTGCATAAAAATTTACTCGCCATAACAAAAAGGTGGTCGAGAATTAACACTGTTGTTTACAGTTTAGAACCAAATTCAGATGTCGCACATGTTGGGGTAGGGATTCAGTGCTCCGCCTTCTCCCCCTGGTTTACACACAGTATGCTGTTCATCTGTTTGTGTTGGTCAAATGGTTTCTCTTCTTGAGTAGAGGTGCTAGCCTAGTGGTAACTCGTTTGGCGTTCACTAAGGACACTAGTGTTTGAATCCTTTTCTTTGGATTTCTTTTTAGAAATGGCACATTAATGGTTTCAGTTTTATAAATAGCACTTTTTAACCATTGTCGGGTGGTGATGGAATAGCTGAATAAGATACCAAACCGCCTACCCACAGATTGCGCTTGGTCCGATATCTCAATATCACAACTTTTTTTTTATTCAACATTTTGCATAAACTCTTCAGATATTATTCTTAATGTTCATAACAACCCGGTAATATTGGCCAATATATTGTAATATTGGCGTTTATGTTCTACGCGAGGTAAAATACATAAGTCTCTGTTTATCTGTCTAAAATGTAGAACCTTAATTATTTTATATCCGTTACATATGTAAGCCTCATGCATTTTTTTGTTAGATACGATGGGATTTGCATATCGGGAATAAAATATAGATGTTGATTCCAAAAAGTTCGAAGACACACTTTTAGTGGGGGAGGATGAAGAACTGGTTGTTAACCAAAAAATCAAATTGATAGAAATTTAAAAAGTTAGTACATAATGTATTCTTTATTGCTATGTATAAATAATACGCCGATTACATTATACAATTCACAAACGATGGAGACCCAGGTCAGAAATGGGCCCACAAGTCCTTAAACATAAAAGGTTCTCATAAAAGATAAAATCTTCAATTATTACAATCTAAAAAAAATATGAAACTGGAATTAAAAGCCCGTTGATCGAAACCCCTCTCTCGCTGGAATAAAGAAATCTCTAAGCAATCCAGAACTTCACTTCAGATTCTCAGTATGTTTATCAAGTACCACCGTAAAGTAATAGAATAAATTATCCCCTCATAAACGTGTCAGAAAAATCTTATCCCAAAATTGTAGAAATATGAACTAATCAGTTTTTTGGTGGTTGCAGAATCTCGAAATCCTAAGAAGTGCTTTCAGAACCTCAAAAATGGAGCAAAAAGCTCCGCTCAGAGCAGATTCGAATCTAAGACATCGTGAATGAAAGGCCTGAATCAAGACCTCACCTCTATAAACGCTTCGTTATGCAAGTGCAAAAAATGTGCACAACATGTTTCAATTTTTCAATCATAACTTCATTGAAGTTTGGTTAAATTCTCATATTCGAGATATAAATAACAAGACTGGGAAACGTGAAGAATCAACAATCGTTTCCCTAGCAACCGGTTCATTTACCCAAGCGTAGCATTCTCGTGTGCAAGCGCTCATGTGCTAGAACGCTAGTGGCGCTGTAGTCATTAAAAGCATTTTGCCAAAATATGCTTCCACAAGCCTAACTTGGCCGTTTATTATGCATCATCATGTACCGTGGTGCATCGAAACCCGTACATTTAAGCACTTCAGTATATGTAAAAATCTCTAGGAAATACAAATCGAATGCAAATAGAACGTTCGTCATTGATCTAACTGCACGACGGCCTCTATTTTTTGTGTGCTCCACTGTATTGCATTGAAAGGAATGAAAAATATGATAAAAATACGAACAAAATCAACACCTTCTGATTTGAAATCCGTCCACCGTGGACGGGCTTCGAATTATAGGATCGTAATCCGTACAGCTATTTTCTAACAAAATATTTAAATTAAAGCAGACCAATGGATCAAACTAACACTGTGAATAGCACAATACGCACCTTGAGAAGCGATCCCTTTGTTATTTATGCTGCTGATCTTACCGGTACCATTGCGCCCAACACGCGAACAAAATGGCACCTGAAACTTCGCGTTTGCGGGGTGCCGATATGTTTTTTAATTATGTTATTTTAATTTCAGAGCCTACTATCCATTTCAATGGCCAAAAAGCTTACTGTCAAGCATAAGATCAAAATAAGATAAATCATTCATAAATTAATTCCCCTAAACCCCCTTTATTTGATTGATATCTCACGAAGTGGACGGATTTCGGTGCTGTACGGATTTCGGTCCCCCGCGGTAGTACATATTTTGTTCCATCATCATCATTGGCTTGACACTTGTAGTACCGGTACATTGGCTGTCAGATCAAAGTGACCTAGATGTTAGTCACGCGAACAGGAACGACATTAGCAATCTAATACTTATGCATCTACTGTTTGAACCAGGGTTTCGACTTTTTGTTTCAATGAGACCAAAGCAAGCGTTTTTCGGGCCAAGGGAAAATCTTGTTTCGTTGTTTATGTTGAGGATCATCTTTCACCCATCAATCTTTTCTCTAGAATTAGCATTGGAAGATGAACGAAAATCTTGCCTATTAGATGAAAATCCTTTTTCGTTTCATTACTTTCACCTCTCACTCACTTTTCGCGAGAATTATCGCAGAACAATTACAAAATTGTATGGCCGCGCTGGGATTCGAACTCAGAATAGTAACAATAATAGCTGTGGGGATGCGCTTACTTTAGTCACACCACCACGCTATCTGTATGAAAGCGTTAAGATATTTGTTCCACATAAGCTACTACCATTTGCTTTTATGATGCCACGAAAAGACTCGGATATGAGAGAAAAAGACCAAACCAACGTTTAGCGGCAATCGAAGTGAGCGAAAAATTGTTATCACTCTCCAGGCTGTTTTACTTTCCCGAAAAGCAATTTCTCCCCGAAAACTTTTGTGAGGGAAAATCATGTGCTCCTGAGATTGAGTGAGCATTATGAACCCTGCTCTTTATATTCTTAGGTTATACTGTCAATTCTTCTTATTACTTATTTATTCTTTCTGTCTATTCTTATTTATTTTTTGAAATCTTTCAGAGCTAATGAAACCCGGTGTTCGACGTCGTGATGGTCTGGGGGTCCTAGCAAGCGGTCGTCGACAACTACACCAGCGAATGCTGATAAAAAATTATGACAGGATGTCAAATTGCAAAGGTAATTTGATTATTTTAAGCACACTACTTACGGAATCCAAAGTAACGCACAACTGTCATTTTTATTATTTCACGCATGCTGCGTGGATTTCGTGGGGAGTGTCATTAACAGATATATGGTTCAAAAAAATGATTTTGCTCCACTGCGCTCATCTGCTTTTTTTATCATGTTCTGAGTGTCCTCTGAAAATTTGAGCTCATTTGGATTAAAACTTACTTTAAAAGTACAATATCAACGCAATGATCGATTCATACAGCTGATTATCGAAATATCGATTTGTATTTTGGCGTTCCCAGATATTAGCATTTTTGAAAAAAAATAGATTGATTGATACGACATTCACTTTTTAATTTATAATGGGATAGCCTTGTCGTTATGATGAACCATTTCACATGGAACTTGCCCGTAATTGATATAAAACGAAATAGAAAAATGTGAGATGGAAAATAATTCCCCTACAGATTAATTATACTTGAAATAAAACTGTAAAAAAATAAGGTAAAAAACAGCTTTCAGTTAGAACCCCTATGTTCCTACAGATCTCACAGTTGAATCTGGCAAGTAAAATGTAGATTAAACTAATGGGAACTAGTCTGCACTGGTCTGAGAAAGGTCTGCACTGACATTCGTATTTTTTTAACCTGTATCTGCCTCCCAGCTATGTAGGTTCTCTATTAGCCTGCGCTTAATGAGGAAGCGTCATTATCAGTATGATGAAAAAATAAATTTCCCCATACTAATTTGCATGCTTGAAACGGCTTGGGCTAAATCAGTAATAATCCATAGAGCGCTGTGGAGCAAAACATTTTTTTCCCACCCTAATATATAATAATAATATAATATATATATATATATACCAGAGCATTAGTGATTAATCATAGATTTAATCATGATTAATTAATAATGGAATAATTTAATCATTATTCATTAATCATAATCATACAAAAAATTTGATTCAATCATTAATCACTAATCGTTAATCATAGAACTTTACATTTAATCATTAATCACTAATCATATTCATAATTGTTTTGAGTTTATTCATTAATCATCAATTTTAATCATTGCATACATCGCTTTTATTCATTAATCTTCAATCATAATCATTTAATTTTCATACCTTTCAATAAACCAATTTGGTAAAAATGTTCCTTGATAATTGATCAATATGCAAACCATTCATAATCATTAATCATTAATCATACTGATCTTTAATCATTAATCATACACATATTGTGTCAGCATTTAATCACGATCGGTAATCGTTAATCATACTCCAAACGGTTTATTCATTAATCGTAATCGTTAATCATTGTCAAAAAATAATTCAATCGTTAATCATAATCATTAATCATTGTCAAAAATGATTAAATCATTAATCATATTCTTTAATCATAGAGTTGAATTATTTAATCATAACAAATTTAATCATTTAATACAACGTGCCCACACATCATCTATTCATCGACTTCAAAGCCGCATATGATACAATCGATCGGGACCAGCTATGGCAGCTAATGCACGAACACGGTTTTCCGGATAAAGTGACACGGTTGATCAAAGCGACGATGGATCGGGTGATGTGCGTAGTTCGAGTTTCAGGGGCATTCTCGAGTCCCTTCGAAACCCGCAGAGGATTACGGCAAGGTGATGGTCTTTCGTGTTTGCTATTCAACATCGCTTTGGAAGGGGTAATACGAAGAGCAGGGATTAACACGAGTGGTACAATTTTCAATAAGTCCGTCCAGCTATTTGGTTTCGCCGACGACATAGATATTATGGCACGTAACTTTGAGAAGATGGAGGAAGCCTACATCAGACTGAAGAGGGAAGCTAAGCGGATCGGACTAGTCATCAACACGTCGAAGACGAAGTACATGATAGGAAGAGGTTCAAGAGAAGACAACGTGAGCCACCCACCGCGAGTTTGCATAGGTGGTGACGAAATCGAGGTGGTAGAAAAATTTGTGTACTTGGGCTCACTGGTGACTGCCGAAAATGACACCAGCAGAGAAATTCGGAGACGCATAGTGGCTGGAAATCGTACGTACTTTGGACTCCGCAAGACGCTCCGATCGAATAGAGTTCGCCGCCGTACCAAACTGACAATCTACAAAACGCTCATTAGACCGGTAGTCCTCTACGGACACGAGACCTGGACGATGCTCGTGGAGGACCAACGCGCACTTGGAGTTTTCGAAAGGAAAGTGCTGCGTACCATCTATGGTGGGGTGCAGATGGCGGACGGTACGTGGAGGAGGCGAATGAACCACGAATTGCATCAGCTGTTGGGAGAACCATCCATCTTTCACATCGCGAAAATTGGACGATTGTGGTTGGCCGGGCACGTAGCCAGAATGTCGGACAATAACCCGGTGAAAATGGTTCTCGACAACGATCCGATGGGCACAAGAAGGCGAGGTGCACAGTGGGCAAGGTGGATCGATCAGGTGGAAGATGACTTGCGGACCCTCCGTAGACTGCGTGGTTGGCGACGTGTAGCCATGGACCGAGCCGAATGGAGAAGACTCTTATATACCGCACAGGCCACTTCGGCCTTAGTCTGAATAAATAAATAATAATAAATTTATTCATTCATTGGAAGCGTTATTCATTAACGCTCTGATTTATATATATATTGCCGAAAAATCGTGGTGGTATTACCGCAATAATGTTTAACCCTATGAATCAATATGGCTGAAACTTTGGTATGGTCAAATTCAAGTAATATCTGAGCTCTGTTCAAATTTTCAGCAAAATGAAAATCGGCAAGTGGGCTTTTTATTATGCAGATCATTGTATGTAAAACACTTTGGTCCATTGAGGAATGTAGTGCTATCATGCATGAAGATTATGAGATATTAGATTTGATTGTTTGAGCATAAGCATGAGCATGATTGACTGCCCACAGTCGCTACTCCGTTATTGTTAGGCCAGCTGTAGTTACAAAGAGAACCAACAGATGATATTTGGAACTAATATGACCTACACTGCCGCTAACCGCTATTCGAGCACATCTGTATACGGAGGCCCATATACAGATGTGCTCGACTTGCGGCTAGCGGCAGTACAATGTGTAAAAACAAGTGATCAAAAATTAAGCAATTCCGGTGCCGGCCGTGCCTGAATG
Source organism: Armigeres subalbatus (assembly GCF_024139115.2). Classification (NCBI taxonomy): domain Eukaryota; kingdom Metazoa; phylum Arthropoda; class Insecta; order Diptera; family Culicidae; genus Armigeres; species Armigeres subalbatus. Next base: position 98,151,773 of record NC_085141.1, read on the forward strand.
CAGGTCAAATGGGCAGGTAGGAATGGGTAGGAATATGTTGGCGTGATTTTCCAGGCCCATGCTACGAGGTCCATTCTAGCGTAGCTAACACCAATAGCAACGCCAAATAACGCACGTTAAAACTGAACAACCCTAACACCATAAAGCATCCAATAATGTCAGGTTTGATCAATATGAAACTTCAATCAGAGATGTGCATTAAATATGACTTTTGGATTTAATTAATTTAAAACCTACTCTATACGATCAATATTAATTTCAATTATTTAATTAAAAATTGTTGGCTCAGAATAAATAACAGTTTGATTTAATGTACCACAGAAATCAAAAGGAGATTAATGAAACAAGTGCAATGAAATCCTCTGAATGAGTCGTAAACTGCTTCAGGATCCCAGTTATGCATCTTACCCAAATTACGAAAAGCGAACATTGGCTGTAAAAGTCTTCCTCATCACCATTGTAATACTTTTTATTTAAAAAAAATCATAAAAGTTCTATGAATCGTAACTTTGAAGAGGAGCCCCTTCCCCCATTACTGCGTTACGTTATTTGTGTTCAGCATCATCCGACAATCGCAATGTTTCCATCAACCATAGACTAATAGAATAAAAACGGAAATAGAGTCTCCGTATCACACATCATTCCGTTCCAGTAGATAAAATTGGCAATAAAATTCTCGGAATCACACCAGCACACAAAACAAGTGAGTTTGCTATCGGATCTCATCTCATCTCAACAATATCCCGCTGCACGCAGGACCCCATCTCACCTGGTTTGGTTGGCAATGCAAACCCTTGATGTGCGCGTTCTGCTCACTGGGTCTGTCAAGTGGTTCAAGTAAAACGGTTGAGGAGCCCCAGTAGAAAATAAAAACTATCAACTTGAGACGAGATACTCGCAAGATGAACCCATCTTTATCTCGGCGCTGTATGTCGACCGGCTGCACCGGAAAGGCCAGCAAAAAAGTGGAACGGTATTTCTTACACTTTTATTATTTGATCAGATTTGCTCCCAGTCTGTTACTCCTCAGCACAGAAAATGTGTTTCGTTGCGCACAAAGTTGAATCTCGGAACAATTTCCCGATACTGCGCGATGGCAAACTTTACGGAAATACTGGCAAGGAGTAAGAAGATGAGGGCGGTGTTAGATCAATTTTATGTCTTGTGCTACCAGTAAATGCGAGCCATTTTCAACAGAATGCTCAGCTTGAATAAGCTTGATCAGTTCTTTTAGCTAGCTAATGTTAAACAATTTGTTCTACAAATCGAATAAAAATATTTAGTATAGTGACCGCATAGCAGTCACACCGGGAAATTCGGCCACTTTAACTGGTAAATTCGCACCTTTTTTTTATTTTTCAACGAATATCAACACTGAATGCAATATTTTTTGCAGATTTCCGGCAAATTCATTCCTACTTGGAGAAGTATTCGCAAACTGAAATAATAAATCGGTTTGTTCGATCACAGAAACAAGTTGGGGACGCACATGCCACGTGGAGTCAATCTGCTCTTTTGGGACGAGGGTATAGCGGGCGCATTGGTTGCCATTATGTCCACTATGGCTAAAGCTATGAAATCTCATCGTCGTCCGTGAAGGAAGATGATAGATGGATGCTTTATCAATATCAAATAAGACGTATACGTTTGGTTATTCTTTTTCTCCTGTACTGAAGGAAGGCAAGTGGAGCAAAATGTCCCCTCAGATTTGGGACATATTCATACATGATAATACCTTTTGCCAAAAAATCCTAATAAAAATTGAAATATTATTCGTTTTACCTAACTGTACAGTTCGTTATGCTTGAATACTGAAAATCTAGTTGATACTATCAGCAAATTGATAGTTTCAACAAAAAAAAAACTCGCTTGAAGAAAAAATAAACGAATATTCCGTATTATATTAAAAATTATATTAAAAACAAGATGAGCCTAAACTAACCCGCCCGACCTTGCTCACTTTGTTTTTTTTTCACACTCTATCACCCAACCAGCGACTGTTAGATTTTCTATCAATTCTATATACGAACCTACCAAAACTTGTATAAGAACTGGGCATATGCGAAATTGTTAGATTCTTAAACAAAAAACGAAAGCTCAAGCTTGTAAGAAAAGCTTGCAACATTGTAAGGTCTCATACAATATTTGTATGAGAATCTATCAATTTTGTATATGCCTAGTTTTCAAAGTTGGAAAAATTTTGTTAAACTGTCTCAGAGATCTTTTTTATCTTTCTAACAAACATTTTTCTTAACAAACGTTTGTCGTGTACAATCCGTTGTTTATCTTCATTATTGTTGACAGGCGAGTTAACATAGGGCTGAAAACCACTTTGATAAAGATAATAATAATAATTCATTATTGTCATATAGGATAACGAATATAATACTTATTAATAAATACTAAAATTAAAGTTGGTCATATTGACCCACATTCCTCTAAGTGAAGAAAGTTTACTTGAAAGACACTGCTCGCAAATGATCGATTTATCAACCGGATGTTGTGTATTATTGTCCACTTGGCACAGAGACGGTGGCTTCGAGAGCCTTATCTCCTCTAGACTGGAATGCAGAGAAAGGTTCATAAAAGTGGGACACACAGCTTCAATCACTAGTTCATCAATCTTGTAAGATGAATCTTCACGGAAACTGTAGTGCGACATGGCAGCCTCCCTGGAATGAAAATTCAGTACATCCTTTAAATTGAGCTCCCCCTGTCGTAAATCATTGGAAGCCGTAAACGATGACCACGAGTGCCACATCATGCTACAGCATAAAACTTTATGGCGGTCAATTTTCTTACTGGCAGCGCAAATTGAAATCCGAAAATAAATTAAGATTCCAAATAGGGAAGCACCCCCAAATCGCTCAATATTGTATTCAATGGGATTAAAAAAATATATCGACTCGCCGAACCGCAGCAGTGGAATTCTCGTCTCTTGAACTTGAACGGCAACTCGAAACGGTTGTCGTAAATTTTATCAGCTTCTGTTTCTGGATAATATTACGACAGAGGAAGCTCTCACTTGCAGAAGGATGCTATTAAATTTGTCTTCAGAATCATTTACAGACATGCCAGTGAGATATTTATGGTGCCTATTTAAAAAGGTTATTGTTGTTCATTTTTCTTTATTGGTCCGATGGTTTCGTGCACATTTGTGTATATTTCTGAGCGTTGAAGGAATATAAGCGTATGATTGTTGCAATAATATTGAATATTTTTTCTTTTTTTTTAATTTTCATTTCAATACAGAGTACAAAGAGAAATAAAACCTTTTCTTTATGATCTTTGTACGCACCTACCAGTATACCCGGCTGGCTAAAGCGAAGATTCACCTATGCCTGGCGTATTGTAGACCTCCATAATTGTCGGTCCTGGTCCTAGGTGATGTCCCCAAACGATTAATTTGCCTGCCTTTATCTATTGATTAATGTTTTCGCTATTCTTTCTTCTGACATTCGCACTAAGTGAGCAGCCCACTACAATATTTTCTTTTTGTAGACACCATTTTCTAGTTTCCCACCGAGTATTCCGGTCCGCCTCTTGCAACGTCCATGCTTCATGTCCGTATAGGGCCACTGGTAGAAAAGGAGTTTTATACAGAGCATCCGGATGTAAGCTGGTTACGTAAGCCGGCCCTATCCGCAGCAGCAATACGTCTTTTTACTTAGCTGGAAACGCCATTGTAGCATGTCACAAGCGTTCCAAGGTAAACAAATTCTTCAACAAATCAAACACTACTTCAACACCAACACCACTAGGTCTTCATCTATCTCTCTCGCCGTTTCCCTCTCCAGTGGGACAAAAGCATCCACTACTACTCTGCGATCGATTCCAATGAGGTCGATGTCATCCACAAGTCCTAGAAGCATATGCGACCGTTACTCTACATGCCAGATCTCCTAGTTGCCCTCTCGAGTGCACTGTCGTTGTTCAAAAGTACATCACCCTGTTTCAATCCATAAAAGATCACAAACGAGGTTGACACTTCGTCTGCAATTAAAATACTTGATTTAAAGCCATCAATCGTTACACATCTCAGCCTATTCAGATTCACCGGAAAACCATGTTCAAACATTTCTCATTACTTTTCATTGAATCATACGCTTGAAATCAATGAACAGATGGTGAGTATGCAAATCGTGGTCCCAGAATTTATCAAGAATCCTCCGCAGACTAGATATCTGATCCGTCGTTGATCGGCCGTCACGAAAATCTGCCTGGATCTCCATTTAGCCTTGCGAGCAAGGGCGTAGGGCCAACCCGGAGATGGCGAGTTCGATTCTCGGTCCGGCCTACGATGTTTTCTGGTGAGAAACATTCTCGGCTCCGTAGGCATAATGTATCCATTGTGCTTGCCACGGGCATAACAGCCCATCTAGTTAGCTGTTTGGCAGGTTTTCATCCTCGCATATGGATAGCCTTCTTATCCGACTATATCCATCACACTTCTTAATACGGTTTTGGGAAATTTCGTTGAACAACATTTAGTCGAATGACGGCTAGACCAAGGGACTTTTAGTCGAAAGGACATTTGGTCGAATGGACATTCCATCGAAAACAAAATGCAACACAGATTTTCTTATTATTTTTTTGGATGCTCTTTCTTTCACTAAATATTAGTTGCCCCTCTACATATCGATATTGAAGGGACCATGGATTCAAACAGATATCGAGGAATGGGAGGAAAATTGAAATAGGTACTGGACCGAAAAATGTTGCGATGCTATGAAAAACGACAACAAAACAAATGTCATCTCTTGTTTTTGATGTGTTTGATATGAGCATTGGGCTTGAGCATGAGCTTGCTACTCCGTAATTGACTGAACATGCGAAATTGTACAGAGAAAACAATAAATGGGGCTTGGGATTAGCTACCCATTCTCAATGTACACGTTTCGGGAGCTCAAACATTTAAAGTCAATTTCATTTATTGAACGGCTACTCAGTCTTGCACTTATTACAACGAGTTTTTTATTTACCCGACGTTTCGACAATCATCGACAATCGACAGTCAATAACAGCGCCGGCCACGTCCTTAGGGTCATATAGGAAGAGAAAGGTTATTAGTCCGACTCTCGTTGTTAGAGACCGAGTATACCTGTGCATCTCCACGATTGTCTTGGGTTAGAATTTCGTTTCGGGTTAGAAGATCGCGCGTGTTTCGACCGGAGCAAAAGATCACTGAGATATAGCCATTTGGTTGAATTGATTTTGTAGAGAGTACATTCAATATTTTTTTCACACGGTTGGTATTCTTGAATTTCCCGGTTAAACTGATTTTTCACAGCTTTTTAAATACCACCTGAATTTTCTTTGATTTTTTGTGAATTTTTTCATGGGGTTAACTCATAGTTTCATTAACGCTAAAGGTCGTAATCAACTAAAACCCACCCGTGTAAAAAAAGATCTGGGTGTATTTACAATGCTTCGAAACTGATCTAAATCTGACATAAAGAATGCTGCGGATACATGGAGCTTATCGAAGTCATAGAAGAATGCAACGATTTTTTGTAAATTATTTTGTTGGGCATTAGTTGCAAGGTTCAGTGTTGGAAATTCAGTGAAGTTCATTGTTGGTACATTACACGAGAGGCGGCTTCCAAATTTTTATATTGAGCTCTCTAAAGTGTCTTCTTACTCGTAATGCTTGTTTGTTATTTAAGACTGTCAAAAATGAATCGGCGCACCACCGTATGAAAATTTAACAGGCCGCCGAGTATGGTTTTCTCGCCGATGGTTATTTAAGAACTATTGAAGCAATAGGGTTTCGTACATGTTTTCAAAAGCTATCTTGCCCAAAATACAAATTTTCAGTCAAGTTTATATGACACTAGTCGACCCGGCAGACGTTGTCCTGCATAGTAGGCGAAAATGCGCGTTGCAAACTGCCCATGCCAAATTTCCATAGGAATCTAAATTTTAGATTTTCTCGATTTACCCAACCTTACTCTCGATTTTTGCAAGAGGAAGTAGGTATCATATAAACCCGTCGGAAACTAGAAGGAATATGTCTGCTGAAGCAATGAACAAATCCTTCCATCCGTTTTCGTGTTATGCGGATACGAACACAGACCATTTCATTTTTATTAAATAGAAGACTAGTCGACCCGGCAGACGTTGTCCTGCATAGTAGGCGAAAAGTCGCGTTGTGGACTGCTTATGCGAAATTCCATACGAATCTTAATTTTAATATTTTACTATTTAATCGACTTTAGAAAAGATTCTTGCATGAGGAAATATGATATAAACCCGTCGGAAACGATAACGAACATATTTGCTGAAGGGATGAAGAAAATCCATCCAGCCGTTTTCGAGTTATGCGGATACGAACACAGACCATTTCATTTTTATTATATAGATTTATCATATTTATTATCATTCAGTGTTTATAAATGTGTTAACTGTTCTTCAAGAATTTAAGGAATTGTTTCCAGAAATCCTCCGGAAATTTCGTTAAAAATATTTCAAATTATAAAATTTCTTCAACAACTTTCACAGGATTTTTTTAGAGAAATCCTTTGGTAAGTCCATTGGGAAATCCACACAATTAAAACATCGTGAATTCATTCAAGAATTTATCCAAACAATCATCTAGAGATTCACACCAAAATTTTTTTCGAGAATTTCTTCAATAAATCCCCTAAGAATTACAGTCGCCTCTCTACATCTCGATATTGAAGGGACCATCGAGATAGGGAGAGATCGACGAATGGAAGGAAAATTGAAATGGGTACTAGATCCAAAAAAGCTCGTTGCTATGAAAAACGACAACAAAACAAATGTCATTTCTTGGTGTTGATCTGTTTGTTATTGTCCAAAGATGATCTAGTAGCCTAAAAATTTAAACATATCGACATATGGAGAGAGAATCCAGAACAAAATAAGATCAGAACATCGACATAGAGAGATATCGAGGTAGGGAGGTAGGGAGAGGCCCAAATGTATGAAGATTGAAGGGGCCGAGAAAACTATCGACATAAGGAGAGTTATCGAGATATAGAATATCGAGATGTGAGGAGTCGACTGTATTTCCATCTTGAATTCTTCTAAAACAAAATCCCGGCACCATTCATGTTATTTACTGGAGAACACCTTGAGGAATTTTAAAAAAATCCAAGGAAAATTCCGAATAAAAATCCAGAGGTATTTATGAAGGGATTTCTGGAAGAATTTTTGAACGGGAGATGGTGCTGTCCTTCTCCGCACGCCATTGACAGACTCATAGAACCTCCGCATATCGTTCTGCTCCATTTTTTCCTGCGCCTCGCTAATCACTTGTTTTTCATATTCTTTCTTCCTTCTGCGGTGGGATCGTTTTTCGGCTGCTCTTGCTTCCTTGTACCGATCTCTATTCGATCGGGTACCCGACACCAACATCCGGCTTCTGGCAACGTTCTTCTCGTCTGTCACTCTCTGACACTCCACACCGAACCAACCCGTCCTGGGGCTGTCCACAAACCACGTAGACCAAAATTTCACATTTTCAAACCCCCCCTTCCCTTCTTACAGACTTTCGTAGACTTTTCCGAAACCCCTTCCCCACCCCCTTGAAGTCTACGTAGACTTTTACAAATTAAAAAAAGAACATCATATGTTATTGGAAAAATATGGAAATTAATCACGTTTTCAGCAATTCGACACTGTTGTTTCATGAGGGCAAAAGTCGCAAACGTAAACAATGACTTCTCCTGCAAATTCCTGAACAACTAGGACCGCTTCCAGCTAACAACCGCTTGGAACAGGTGGAGCTCCTCGCTTTCTACCGAACGGAAGTGGAAAATACCGCCAGAAGTCTCTAATCTTCCTGAAATCAGCAAAAAAAGTCAAAGTTTACATTTGCGACTTTCGCCCTTATGAAACAGCAATGTCGAATTCAGCTATTCAAAGCCATTTCCAAATCCATTGTTTACATATCAGTCAAATTCATATTTCAAGCATAACGAAATCAAACTGACCAAAATCCAACAGAACAAATATCAATTCAAAAAGAAATTAAATTTACTCATCTGTCCATAGCTCTTGAAACCAAATCTCGAAGCCAATTAATTTAATTTCTGTTGAATTTGATTCCTCCTAAAGGTGTGCGCCACCGCCACCGCCACTTGTATCGGCGCGCCACTGTTTAAAATCTGTCACGCATCTGACCTATAATTCTGCATGCCGGTTCAAATTTTGTAGAAAACCGAATAATTTTCAGAATTTCGAAAAATTTCAAGTTGAAATTCCGAGACTGTCAAGTCTACATTACAATAAGCTTGGGAAAAAACAATGATTTTTCAATAATTCCGAAATGCAATGTCATATCGGGCCAATTTTCAATAGCAAACAATGGGACCGCATTCCCCGTCGAATGCAACTTGTTGCGAGTAAATCGGGTAATGCTAAGTTCCAAAAAGTGTGTCTACAAAATTTGTACACATACACACATACATACGGGCTGCGAAATGGTGAGTTGACATCTGGGAAGGAGCGACCTACACAGCTCTGGTCCTCACAAGTTCCAATCTCACGCTTCCATGGGTCTTCCGATGACAATTGACCGCCAGCTAAGGGTTGCGTACTTAGCTGGTAGTGCAGCCTGGGCACCCCTAATCCCAAGGCGTTAAGCGACCCGTGCCGAGAGGATGCATGGCCAGGGGGGTGAAATAATTAGCTAGGTCTTTAACGGATCCTGTGGGGTACCTGGGCACCCTCCACAGTAATTGTCCCTTACCGCGTCATGTTGGGCTATGGCGTGGTGGACCTCTTTTCCCGAGCAACTCGTGGGACCAAAATGGAAAACCAAGTCAATTCTTCAATTAGTGGTAGTAGTGTAGGAGACATGCCCTTCGCAAGAGGTGGGTTGTTCAGGTCTCCGCCTAGGAGGCCAGAGGCAATAGTCGGCAGCTCAGTGCGCAGCGCCAGCGTGGGTCACTTAACATTTATCTCGGCTAAAAAAACACCGGTACAGGTTATTGATGGCCCATGGCTTGTGCAGGCGATGAACCGCAAACGCGATGGGCTTTCGGCCTTCGAGGTGGCGACGGAACAACTGGACGCCATCATCGACTTTGCGTCATCGAAGCATAATATCAGTAAGAACCTCAAGAGGAGCTTGCTGAAACTTCGAAAGTCAATGTTGGACGCCAAGCTGGAGAGGGCGGTCGGGACGGCCAAGTCTAAACCTGTGAAATCCGTGGAGTCGAGGTCTATCCAGACGGAGGCCCAAGGATTCGCGGACTCGGGCAAGGTCGAATCGACCGAGGGCGTGCCAGCGAAGACGGTGGTGCCAAAGTCTACCCAGGCTGATGCTCAAGTATTCGCGGGCACGTCGGGGATGACTGCTCCAACGGAGCAGACACAAAAACGGGGGAGACAGTCTCCAGGGGATGAGCTCTCTGGGGGCCGCCCCAAAACGCGGAAGGGGTTACTACCCCGAACAAGGGTAGTGGGGCTGGGAAGCTGAACCCCGGCCAGGTACCTCCAAAACCGGGGGAGGAAGGACCTGGAAAGGTCCGTCCACCCAGGAAAGACGATGGTATGGGGTTACGGCAGGCTGAGAGCTCTCAGCCGCCCCAGACCAGGGAAATAGAGGGGGATGACGCCTCCTGGACCCTGGTCAAGAACAAGAGGAAACCGAAGACGTCAAGGGCCGAAACGAAGGCCCAGGCGAATGAGGGTAGCAAGAAGTCTAGGGTAGTCGCCAATCACTTCAGGGGAGATGCCCTAGTTATCACGACGGACGAGTACTCGGACGTCTTGAAGGCGATGAGGAGTGACGTCAAGCTCGGTGAACTCGGCGCCGATGTACGTCGAATGAGACGTACCCGGATGGGCGAGATGATCCTCGAGCTGAAGCGGGGCGTCTCGCAAAAGGGCGCCGCTTACATAAAATTGGCGGAGGAAGTCCTAGGCGAGACGGTGAGACGGTCAAGGTGAGGGCACTCACGACGCAGGTGAATCTAAGAGTTAAAGACCTGGACGAGATCACCGAAGTCGAAGAGCTCGTCACGGCACTGCGGCGACAGTGTGAAGTGGAGACGCCCACCGCAGCCGTTCGGCTACGGAAAGGTCCAGCAGGGACGCAGGTAGCATTGGTTCGGCTATCTGCAGCGGACGCCTCCAAGGTAGTCAAGTTAGGGAGCGTCAAGGAGGGATGGTCGGTGTGCCCTGTGGGCATATACGAACAACCCGAAGTTTGCTTTAAGTGCCTGGAACCGGGGCACAAGCAATGAGACTGCAATGGCCCTGACAGAAGCAATCTCTGCCGACGCTGCGGATTGGAGGGACATAAGGCACAATGCTGCACGAACCCTCCCAATTGTTTGATTTGTTCCAGCACATCTGTGAACAGCAAGCATCCCATGGGGGGTTCGAAGTGCCCGGCGTTTAAGCGTGCTGCAAAATCACAGTGCAGGTAACGCAGCTGGCTTGCTCGGCCTCGCCCGAGTGTTTGGTGTGCGCAGGTTTAGGGGAAACGGCGGAACACGTGTTGTTCGTGTGCCCACGTTTTCGCACAATGCGTGACCACATGCTTGCCACATGTGGTCTGGACACTACCCCGGACAACCTAGTTCGGAGGATGTGTAAAGATGAAGTAAGCTGGAACGCCGTTTTATCGGCTATCGCCCAAATCGTCTCGAAGCTACACAGAAGGTGGCGCGTGGACTCAAGGATGGCTAGTTCAGGCGCAAATAAGAGGTGGTCCGAGGGATCGGAGTCGGCTTCATGGGTCATACCGGTGGTCATGCTCTGTGGTCGAACTCGATCCTTTTATCGAACAAGTGGCCGCGCGAAGAACAACATGGTAACGTCGCTTTCGCGGCGTCGGTCAACCGGGCGGGTTCCGAGCCCGAGGACGGAAAGGGGTCCTCGTCAAGGCTGAGGCAGGCGTAGGCACTGCGTCGGCAAGTCCCTCTGTGTGTTGGCGAATAGGCCCTGTCGCAGAGAGGTCAATTTGGGGTGCACGCGGCATCATCACTCTTGATACCAGTCGTGCAGAGGGAAGCAGGCGCGAAGTCGACCCTTCCCACCTTTCAAGGACATAGGGCGTGGTAAGGCCACCTGGAAAGCCGGCAATGCGCTGGCACGATACCATGGTGTTCTTCTAAAAAGCGAGTCACGATGTTCGGTGCTGCAAGGACACGCAGCTAACCTCGAGGGTGCGTTGTGCACTGGCACCCCTTTGAAGCATTACTTTCTGGTTGTACCGAAGGGACTATGGGCTTGGCGGCAATGGAAACGGTTTAGCGGGTCGGGGATGTAGTCCTGCCTCCCTCGGTGATCCCTAACTCCGCACTTCCTGGTCAACCCAGGATGTCTGTTGAGCAGATTCCCCCTCCATTGATGATGATTATGATGATGATGATGGTCCCGCCGCATACCCCTATAAAGGTTTGAGCTAGACGATTTATCTTTAAGATAATTAATAATGATCAATTTTAATCAGATTTGGCAAACAATAAACGATCCGATTATTTCCACAGATATAAATAACATTAACAAATAACATCGCTATACAGTAAAAAACATAAGTTAGTAAAAAGAAACAGTTGAATTCCACCACAGAGTTTTGCAAGCATCATCAGTGGTACAGCGAGTCCGATTAAGTTACAAAACTTGTGATACCTCTCGCATGATGCCAAAAGTTTCGTCAAGAAGCGCGTACTCAAACTATTCTCGCTAGTACCAATCAATTTGATTTACTCGAAAAAATTCAAAACTTGTGTTACCTCTCCGTAGATACCAAAAGTCTCGATAAAATCGCATTCTATCTGAGAGCTCACTACTTTTCATAGTATCCTTCAAACAGTTCCAAATGTTTCAAGTATTGATTATAAAATCGTAAAAAGTCATTTATACCTGTATTCGCGCGCGATTCTCAAACATTTGTAGACTACACAAAAGAATGTAAAAATACAAATCAATAAATAAAATACCATCATCATCATCGAGGCGAACAAAAATAGTCTATAAGCGCCCTAATGAAATAAAAAACCATTTACATTGTTCAAGAAAAGATATCCGTTATCACAAACTTCGTCAAGATACACAATTAGTCAATACCAAAAATTTAAATATATGACTGTTTAAAAAACAGCTTTTACGTTTGAAATATAAAGTCTCTTGAACTGTGATAGTGTCCTTGCACGCTTGATGTGTATAGGCATCGAATTGAATACGTTTATTCCTTTATAAAACAATGAATTTTGTGAAGCTCCATACAAAAAATAAGGTGTTCTTATTTCATCCGCGTTTCTAGTATTATATCTATGAATGTCACTTCCTCTTTCAATTCGATTACACAAATATCTGGGCAGCAATCCATTTATTATTTTGAAAATGAACACCATAGTTAAATAAACAATTTTTTGCTTCACTGATAACCATTGTAAAGCGTCCAACAAAAAGGAGGAGGAAGTGAATCTATTACATCTCAAAATCAAGCGCATAACTTTATTTTGCAAACGCTGTAACCTCGATATTTGTGTTTCATTGGCCAGAAATAAAATGGAGGCGCAAAAGTCCAGGTGAGGAGAGATGATTGATTTGTACAACTGTATTTTACTCGCAACAGTTAATTCGTTTTTTAATCGACATTGCTTAGGAAGAAAAAAAAAGCCGTGAAGCGATAGATGTACTTGCCTTTGGACATTTTTGTGGTCATGTCCATCAAACTATTTCATATTTTACGTGACGCAGCGATTACACTATTTGAAGCTAATTCAGCAAAATGTAGTAATGTAACTACTGTTCTGATGTTGGTTTTTCATTATAGCACCCAAATAAGTGTTATAATGAATATTATGCAACCATTTCGTTGGTATGGAAAAGTAGGCCGTTTTATCACTCAAAGACGAATTGTAAACCAAATATTATGATCAGTAATTGCAAAAAATATGTTAAGCAATCAGAACACTAAAATTTCGAATCATAATCCTCTTATAAACCTAATTTTATTTTAATTATTTTATATATTTTAATCGTACTGAGACGAATTACTTTTTTGACCTTCACCTTTCACAGTACTATCAACATTCTCAGAACGATTCACCAATGCTAGTTTTCCCCCGATTAGATCATGTAAATATCAATTTGGAGCTGAATCCACACCGTACGTGGGAACAGGAGCAGCAGACAGCACCTTTTCGCGAGAACCCTTTTAAACGGGGCTGCCCGAAATCACTACGAAATGGCCACAAGGAATGGAGCTTGGCGCCCAACAGGTAAATAAATCAGTGTAAACCGATAAGCGCCACAAACCCCATTTACAGGTATTAACACCGAAACGGGGTTTGTCATGGATTTCAGGAAAAAGGGTATCCGGCCGAATGCGACGACCCGCAAGCTACAAGCCAATAGATCAACCTCACTCGATAAAATTTACCTTTTATTTTTATTGCCCTTTATCATCCGTTCATAATTTATGTTGCGCTTTTTTACTCTGCATATATCAACTCATCTTGAACGGAACGCTCCACATCGGTCTACCGGATGTCAGACTGGACCCTCTTCAATTTTACGATTTTACTACATCCGTGCCGTTCTCCTTTGCCAGTGGAAAACTGCGAGTTCTTCAACTGTGCTCGGTCGGGAGGCAAACTCACACACTACGTGCTTGGGAGCCGTTGATGGCGATAGGGCATGCAAAATTTATTCCTAAATCTAGCAGCACTTATTCAGAAAGAATGGCAGATTCATTCTACCCCACTTATCACGCGTCAATGTTGCCTTCATCATCTTGTCTGAAGGTCGACCACTCGAATTATTATGAATTATATCTATTTGAGTTTGAGTCTTTATTATGGAATATGTTTCTCGAAGCTGGTAACCAGACACCTGTTTGAATCACGACACTTTTATTAAATTTTAAGGTCAGGCAGGATGGCCATTTTTACGTTCAATGAATCGAAAGCTGCTGCCGCTGACTTCTGGGCGTGAGAAGTATCTAAAACAAAACGACTTGGAATGTGTAGGTATATTACGAAGAGCATCTAAATTTCCTCGATTTAATAATAATAAACGAGCACTACAATACAGTGTGCGAACAGATTCGCGGAGCAAGGAAAATAATTTATCTAATTTTTTTTTAACTTTTCAAATTTCTAATGAAGTCACTGAAAAACTATTTTTATGACTGAACTTTGTTTGCAAACTTGATCAAAAACCATTGGATTATATTTTTTGAGCTTTTGACGAAAATTCTGCAATATTTTAATGAGTGGCGCTTTTCTTGCGCATGTTGGTAATCATTTTGGAGAACTTCTACACGTCGTTTCTGGTAAATCTTTAAGGCTCCCCCAGACCTAAGCGATTTCATCGCCGCGACGGCGACAACTAGTCGCCGCGATTCTATCGTTGAGTCGCTGCAGGCAATGTTCTATTTACGCTTCCATACCAACGGCGACAGAATCGCTGTCGCCAAGCGATAGAATCGCGTCGCGACTGTCGCGTCGCGTGTGTTTGGGAGAACCTTTAATCTGCATCAGAGACTACGCCGGTTGATTTTTTTTTCTTAGGTGCCCTTAGTTTATCATTCTTTATTTTGGTGTGTGGCCGTTACGAGCATGCGGCTCTTGAATTGGATATTTCCCATCTGTCGCTCTTTGGAACTCCACATCAAATCAGCCTTTCCTTTGGTTTCCTTATGCGGTATCAAGTACCTTTGTGGCTGTTGTATTGGCCGCCTCGTGGACTTGGTGTTACAATGCCATCAAGTTTCTCCAGTTGAGTTTCTTCCGATTCGTTCTGCGAGGTAATGAACGATTTTCTCAGCAACACCCTTGCCCGACAGTCGCTGCATGTTCAGCCTCTGTGTTCTCTCATGTCAACAACCGGTGATGCTGAACAGCCTTGTGCGAATCTCCCATACCATCAGATAGTGGTCAGAGGTCAGAGTCCTCACATCTATGGCATCTGAGAAATGAAGATTATCCAACAAATCATGATCGATTTGATAAAACGTATCGCTCGCTATTTGGTTGTAGGTGCTACAGACATCCATTCTTCTGGCTGCGAGCCTCATGCCGTCGTCATTTATAGTTGCGTAGAGGTTTTTCTTTTCAATAACTGGGCGGAACAACACTTACCTTGCGACCTATGCATTTGCGTCACCGATGAGAAATTTTATGTCGTGTTTTGTGGATTTTCCGAGAAAGGCAAAAATAAAACATTTCCACCTTTCCATATCTCAATTTTTCTAACTCAGCGATTCCCTTTCCGAAAAATAGTGAAACACTGAACGGAAGAAACTCCATCCCAAAATAATTCACCCAACAATCTATACGCCTAATTGATCTCTCGTCCTTGCATCCAACCCCACTCAACAGATACCGATTGGCCAACAACATCTCGGATTACGCCAACAAATCAACTGGCACCAAGGGGCTTTATCAATGCTTCACAGGTAATTTTGTATACGCGCGTTTGCACCCGAAACCCGCATCTTCCATTTCGGAACAACCCACTCGAAAAATCAGCCCTCATTCTACCTTACCGCTAATGCTAAACCGACTGGCGCGCGAAGCAAATTGATTTAATCGTCCGAAAATGGAATTCAAGCCATCGTCACAACAACAACAACAACAACGGTGGTGTCTCCCAGCTAAAGAGGATTGCTGACTTGGGATCGTTTTGGTGTCGTTTTTTTCTGTTTATCATATTTTGTCCATTCCAGGCGAGCGTTTTGCACCGTTTCCGGGAGAAGCCCTGCAGAAGAAGAACCGTAAGGGCAGTGAAGTGGGATTCCATGATAGAGCACTCGAAAGCAAACTACCAGCCGAAATGGATCGGCTCGGTCATCCGATGCGATACTTTGTGGGGAAAATACGACCAGGTATGTGGCGAGGGCGTTGATGGGGAATCGATGAAAATAGGCATTTGGAATTTTAAACATAAAACCCGAGGTAAAATCAAAGCAGTAGCACAGATAGAATAGGGCCGTTAACCGCAAGGATTCGTGCTCATCTGAATAAGAAATCATACCAAAATGTATGTCAATGTAAATGTGCAAATTAGAGTACTATTATTATAGTCACTGTAGTGCAAATATATAGGTGTACACTCTTTCTTGGCGCCCTGAGAAAGATGGTAAACTCTAAAATGTGTTACAAGTGAAGTAGCGGTGACACGCAGTGACGGGAAATGGACTCTAGTCATGGGACTAGAGAGTAAATCCCGGGATTTACGAAATTAATCATTTCTTACAATCACGATAATCCCAGAATTCCCGGGACAATTATAAATCAATCGTAAAGATAAAAAAAAAAACAAATAACTGTGTTCAAGTTTGCTTTAAAAGTATGAGTCGCTTTTTGTATAAAGAAATATGTAAAACATTCACAACGCGCTAAACATAATCAAACCGACATCTACACCCGAACGGTTTAATACAGCCAATTGTTCGAAGAAGCAAACGCTACACTTCGAGAAACCGTCAGAGCATTTGCGGGATTATTGTTTTCAAATCCAACCTGCACTCACTTCATTAATCTGAAACTCAAAATATAGAAAAAAATAAAAAGTAATTTTCAAAAGAAATTTCAGAGCATATAGCATTTTCAATACATGTGATAATATTTTTATAATTTCAAGGATATATGTGATCTAATATTAAATTTTAGATTTAGAAAAAAAGGTTAGGTTAGAACATTGGCCTCTATCTCAATCTCGATCCCTCGTAAGGCCATCTGCGAGTTGTGGCGTCTGCGTAGGATGTGGTGGGGTTTGACAGTGGGCCCTGTTAAACCTCTATAAAAAGCTGCATGTATCCGCAAGTAGGCTCCGCCAAAGCGGAACCCAAGTCCTGGTGTCAGGTGGGACGCTAAACAGCCCTGACACGACAGCCCTCCGACGAGACAGGAGATTTGCGCAGGCCCAATAAGCCGCCTCTAAAAAACAACCATTATGAACGACATAGAAGATACGACTCGATACAAACGGCAACGACCTAGGCGACGAATAAAGGATTACGATTGGAAGCTTGGAACTTGGAACTGGAAGTCGCTAGGCTTCGCAGGTTGCGACAGGAAAATCTACGATGGATTACATCCCCGCAACTTCGAGGTCATATCGCTGCAGGAAATTTGCTTGACAGGACAGAAAGTGTGGAAAAGCGGGCATCGAGCGGCTACTTCTATCAGAGCTGTGGCACCACCAACGAGCTGGGAACTGGCTTCATAGTGCTGGGAAAGATGCGCCAACGCGTGATTGGGTGGAAGTCAATCAACGCAAGGATGTGCAAGCTGTGGATAAAAGGCCGATTCGTCAACTATAGCATTATCAACGTGCACAGCCCACACGAAGGGAGACCCGACGACGAGAAAGAAGCGTTCTATGCACAGTTGGAGCAGACATACGATGGATGCCCACTGCGGGACGTCAAAATCGGTGAAATGAACGCTCAAGTAGGAAGGGAGGAAATGTCCCTAGTAACATTTTGTTTTCATATTGGTTTCATTTTTAGTTGCTTTGGGAATTCCTCCGGAAGTTGCTTCGGGAATTCCTCCGGAAGTTGCTTCGGGAATTCTTATGGAAGTTCTTTCGGAAATTCCTCCGGAAGTTCCTTCGGGAATTCTTATGGAAGTTCCTTCGGGAATTCCTCCGGATATTGTTTCGGGAATTCCGCCGGAACTTGCTTAGGGACTTCCTCCGGAAGTTGCTTCGGGAATTCCTCCGGAAGTTGCTTCGGGAATTCCTCTGGAAGTTGCTTCAGGAATTCCTCCAAAAGTTCCTTCGGGAATCGATCCGGAAGTTCCTTCGGGAATTCCTAGGGAAGTTCCTTCGGAAATTCCTCCTTCTTATGGAAGTTTTTTCGAGATTCCTCCGGCAGTTTCTTCGGAAATTCCTCCGATAGTTCCTTCGGGAATCCCTCCGGAAGTTTCTCCAGAGAAATTCCTAGAGGAACTTCCGATGGAATTCTTAGAGGAACTTCCGAAGGAATTCCTGGAGGATCTTCCGAAGGAATCCTTGGAGGAACTTCCGAAGAAATTCCTAGAGAAACTTCCGGAGGAATTCGTGAAGGAACTTTCGGAGGAATTTCTAGAAGAACTTCAGGAGGAACTTTCTGTACCGCGCTAATAACGCACGAAAGTTCTATGAGAAGTTGAACCGTTCACGTAAGGGCCACGTGCCACAGCCCGAAATGTGTAAGGACATAAACGGGAACCGTCTTACAAACGAGCGTGAGGTGATCCAAAGGTGGCAGCAGTACTACGAAGAGCACCTGATTGGCGATATGGCAGACAACGGTGGCGGTATGGTAATGAACCTAGGAGCACGCGCGCAGGACATGCGACTTCCGGCTCTGAATCTCCAGGAAATCCAGGAGATCGGTCGACTGAAAAACAACAAAGCCCCTGGAGTTGACCAACTACCAGGAGAGCTGTTTAAACACGGTGGTGAGGCACTGGCTAGAGCGCTGCACTGGGTGATTTCCAAGGTTTGGGAGGATGAGTTTCTGCCGCAGGAGTGGATGGAAGATCTCGTGTGTCCCATCTACAAAATGGCGATAAGCTGGACTGTAGCAACTACCGCGCAATCACATTACTGAACGCCGCCTACAAGGTACTCTTCCAAATTTTATGCCGCCGACTAGCACCAATTGCAAGGGAGTTCGTGGGGCAGTACCAAGCGGGATTTATGGGTGAACGCTCTACGACAGACCAGGTGTTCGCCATTCGCCAAGTACTGCAGAAATGCCGCGAATACAACTTGCCCACACATCATCTATTTATAAAATTCAAAGCCGCATATGATACAATCAATCGGGACAAGCTATGGTAGCTAATGCACGAAAACGGATTTCCGGATAAACTGATAGGTTGATGAAGGCGACGATGGATCGGGTGATGTGCGTAGCTCGAGTTTCAGGGGCATTCTCGAGTCCCTTTGAAACGCGCAGAGGGTTACGGCAAGGTGATGGTCTTTTGTGTCTGCTATTCAACATCGCTTTGCAGGAAGTAATACGAAGGGCAGGGATTGACACGAGTGGTACGATTTTCACGAAGTCCGTCCAGTTATTTGGTTTCGCCGACGACATTGATGTCATGGCACGTACCTTTGAGAGGATGCAGGAAGCCTACATCAGACTAGCTAGCGAAGCTAAACGGATTGGACTAGTCATCAACACGTCGAAGACGAAGTACATGATAGGAAGAAGCTCAAGAGAGGTCAATGTAAGCCACCCAGCACGAGCTTCTATCGGTGGTGACGAAATCGAGGTTGAAGAATTCGTGTACTTGGGCTCACTGGTGACCGCCTACAGAGACGCGGCCACGTTTCCAGACGTGGGTAGGGCTAAAAATAGATTTTCAAATCTATAGAATACTTTTATGAAATTTCAGCGACTTTCCGGAGATCGTCTCGGATTTCAAGAGATTTTTTTCGGACATCCTCAAATAACTCCCTATGACTATTAAGTCAATCATTACATCTCTAGTGTTTGTAGAACATTTCCAAAAAGCATATCTTCAAACATTTTCACGAATTTCCAGAAGTGATTATGTATTACTGTAAATTTAGTAAAATATTGGATGGTTTCAAGCAATTTCACTAACTTTTAGGAATTCGAACCTTCCGAAATCTTCAGATACCGCTACGATCTACCGATCTACCAGTAAAGCTTGTAGACAGTAGGTCTGGCAAAGACTACATCACATAATGTTGCATAGACTACATCACTTTTCTAAGTGAATCTTCGATCTATACTTCTCTTCATCTACCTTACCGAGTTAATGAAATTTCCTTTCCATGGTATCGTGGAGATGCAGAGGTTTTCTCGGTCTCTAGTAGCAACAATAACTATGTACACACAAACATTCCGCTCCTTTCCCAACTGACTGTAGGTAGTAAGTACCAACCTTTATTCACTTGGATCGTAGTGCAATCACGGAAAAGCAAGTATTCACAAGTACAGTCCGTCTTAGCTAAGTTAAGCTAAGCTATATCCTTGTTTAGATATTCACATTTTGTTTAATTCACCTGCCTGTCAATTCTTATAAAATTTGTGATATTCTCTGAGCCTCCCTGAACTAGCAGAAATAATTACACAGTTCCAGAAATTTTTCAACAATTTTATGGAAGAGCAAAAACTATTAGAAACTTCAAGACTTCTGGGAAAATTTCAATACATCATTGAGCACTTTTGGAATGGAAAGAATTCCTCATAGACTCTGAGAAGCCTTTTGGAATAGATTTCTCCTTTACATTCCCGGAAACCTCCACGATTGTCAGTTTAACCACGTTTAACCTCTGATAAGCTTACAAATCTCTGATTCACTTTGAAACGTTTTAATGATATCTTTTAGATCGCGAAATCGAAACAGTATTGATAGCATTAGATCTTTTAGTTATCCATATGATATGATCTTACCATAATCATGGGTAGGACAATGCTTCGACTGTCCTTCCCAGGGATTTTCATGCGTAGGACATATCCTACGTGTCCCACCCACTCCTGGCGCCATTGACCGCCTATAACGATACCAGTAGAGAAATTCGGAGACGCATCATGGCAGGAAAACGTACGTACTTTGGACTCCGCAAAACGCTCCGATCGAATAGAGTTCGCCGCCGTACCAAACTGACTATCTACAAAACGCTTATTAGACCGGTAGTTCTCTACGGACACGAGACCTGGACAATGCTCGTGAAGGACCAACGCGCACTGGGATTTTTCGAAAGGAAAGTGCTGTGTACCAGATGGGTGCAGATGGCGGATGGATGGTTCTCGACAACGATCCGACGGAAATAAGAAGGCGAGGTGCACAGCGGGCAAGGTGGATCGATCAGGTGGAGGACGATTTGCGGTCCCTCCGCAGACTGCGTGGTTGGCGACGTTTAGCCATGGACCGAGCCGAATGGAGAAGACTCTTATATACCGCACAGGCCACTTCGGCCTTAGTCTGAATAAATAAATAATAATCTGAAACGCGGAGCGCAGGCTAGTGGGACTGACTACAGGAAGCTGGCCCAAGAGGTCTTGGGTGACGACGCCGAGGTGAGGTCGTTGGGGGCGGAAGTGACCCTCCAGTGCAAGCAACTGGACGAGGTCACGAACGTGGACGATGTCGTCTCTGCCGTCAGTGACCAGGTCAACAAGACCTCTGTACGCCTGAGAGGCCGTTCCTTAGGCACACAGGTAGCCTACCTTAGGTTACCGGTTGCGGAAGCCAAAAAGGTAATGGAGCGAGGGAAGTTGAAGATCGGCTGGTCAGTATGCCCAGTGAGCAAACTCCAGCCGCCTTCGGTGGACAGGTGCTATCGGTGCTTAGAGTTGGAACACAATTCCTACAACTGTAAGGGCCCAGACCGTAGCATCCTGTGTCGTCGTTGTGGTGAGGAAGGGCACGAGGCGTATGAATGTTATAAGGCACCAAAGTGCCTTATCTGCGTCAGCAAAAAAGCAAGCCTGTACCAAAGATTTTAAAGTACAAGATAGTCCACTCTTGATTATCCCATACAAGTCACTGGCGAACACCTTTCATGTAGCGAAGCGCCAACTGGTGATTAAAAGTCTAACTGTTACATTGAAAATGATCTAAGTAGCTTTGATTTTTTGCTGTCGTTTAGTAAACAACAGAATCAACAACAAACATGTTGAAAGAAGTCGTTGGTAGAATGTTCCTGCCCTCGATCCTCATCTGTTAGTCAGTCAAAACCTCTTAGCATCAAAAGATCCGCACCACATAAAACGTTACCAATGCGGATCCCAAAACTGGCAGAAGCAGATTAATTGCGTTAATATTTCTTCGTAAATGCCTGCGTTCTATATATTTAATTTGATTGGAGGATATGCTTCTCGGTGGAAGGGTCAAGCTTTGCAGCGTTAATAACGTTTGTGATCATCGTACACAAAAGATATTACGTCAAAAATCAAATCTAACATTTTATTTCATGAGCCTCTAATGAAGATAGCTGACTGATGCATTGATGTGTTTTGTGTACACATTTATATACCTATACCGACAGGCATTTCATCGAGCTGAGGATCTAGATATTTGGCACTTCCAGAGACTGCATTTGTGAAGGTCCCGAACAGTTTTCTGTATAGTTTTTGCTTGTGTAAGGCGGACAAGTACTATTCCATTTTTTTTCATACTACAACATATAGTATTCAGTGGCCAACAGAACAAAGATATCTTTCAAAGTAAGGGGAAGTTCCTAATACCTTTTTCGAATAGCTTATAAGTCTCATTTCTCTTATTAGTCAATCAATAGAACAACAAATGCGCTCAGGTTAAACTACACCAGTTTTATATTTTGAACTAATGCTTTCGGTTCAATACACTCTATAACTTCTTAAAATTGATTTAACTTAATTATCAACATGCCGTCATCGAGGTACGTTGAGCTTTGGGTTGATTATCCGTAGCTCTTGATGGCCAGGTAATCGTGGAGTAATGATGAACTAGGTATTCTTGCCGCTCTTGTTATCGAATGTCCATTCATGGTTGTTTGTCTTTGTCAAGATTATAATGACACTGATGACGGTTCAGAATGGATAGTGTTGAACCTATTGGAATAAAGATTCGGCGATATAGTGTGATGGTGGATGATATGGAGCACAACGGTGACCTTATCTGTCCACTGCTGTCGTCAAACGATTGTGGCTAAGGACTCGTTACACTCCTAAACACATAAAAAACTGTTCCGCTTCTAGAAAATTCGCAAGAAACTGTAGAATCTATACACTAAATAAGTATGACATTTGATATCCAAAATGTTGTCGAAGCAACGATGCGCTTTCACGCGTTGCTGTGATTGAACAGTTCGACCGTCATACGTTGGAGCGCTGGCGTTGTGTGTTCGCCCGTTTATAGCTAGAGTGGACTATATTGTTAATATATAATATTTGCCTGTACCCACGTTATGGGTGGGTCTTCGTGACCCATTGGAGAAAAAAATAAGAATAAGCCGTGCAAGTAACACAGCTGAATCTTAACCACTGTGCAACTGCCCTGTGGCAGTCGGTCTCGAAGTCGAGGACTGATGCCGCCCTCCTGTGCGGCCAGTACAACGTCCCTGTCGATAATGGCAATTGGGTGGCGGACGGGTCCAGGATGGCGGCTATTTGCACGACGGGAGAGTACCCGGTCCAAGAGGTGGTACACTCCTCTGCTGAGGGTGTCGCAATAGCTAAGATCAATGGTGTGTTCTATTGTAGCTGCTATGCCCCATCAAGGTGGCCATTAGAACAGTTCAATCAGATTTGGGTGCTCACTCTAGCACACCCTGCCACTCCTCCTGACACACCATGTGGGACTTACTTAGGTTCTCAATCTATCTGACATGCCATGCGAGTCTGACTTGGATGCTCACTCTACTCATCCCTGCCATGCCTCGAGGTGTCGATAGCGATAGGTACCAACAGTTCTACGCTACGACCTTCCTACCTCGGCATATGCAGTCCATATATACTAACACCTATGCGGTCACTCTTCTGCCATGCCTCGTGGTGGCGACTGCGGTTGCCACCCGCTGCGACACTCTTACCTCGACATGTGCAAACCTCTCATTCACTTCCCCGCGCTCAGCCTGTTTTCGCTCTAACTAACCAATCACAACTGCTGCTTGTCAACTGCTGCTGCAGGCAATCTGAGTGGTTGCAGTCGAAACTGCGTTCCACTTCTCCACCGCTTGGCACATCCTCTGAATAAGGGTATCCGGGGTTGTTTCCCGACCGCAAACGTCTAGTCTAGCTCTTCTTTCGACGTCGAAACGAGGACATACGAACAGTATGTACTCTGCAGTCTCGTCATCACCTGGGCAGTCAGGGCAGACGGGGACCTCCGCGTGCCCAAACCTGTGGAGGTACTGCCGGAAGCAGCCATGGCCTGACAGGAATTGTGTCAGACGGAAGTGAACTTCCCCATGGGGTCTCTCCACCCAGCTCGATATGTTAGGTATCAGCTGGTGAGTCCACCTACCTATAGAAGAGTTATTCCACTTGCGCTGCCATCTGGCAACCGAAGTCACCCTGATGCGTTCGCGGGCTCCTCTGGTGCCACGTAGCTCGAAACACTCCTCGTCTTCCCGGATGACCAGCCCGACTGGCATCATGCTCGCAATCACGCAAGCTCGTGCGGTAGGCAGATATCACTCTGAGACACATTAAGCGGTACATGCTCTCCAGCTTCCGCAGGTAACTGGTTACCCCCCGAGAGCTCTCACCCAGGACGGGCCGCCGTACCTAAGAATAGATACGGCAACGCCTGCCAGTAGCCTACGTCTGCTGGCACACACCTTGGAACTGTTGGACATCATCCTCGATAATGCCGTAACAGCAGTCGAAGCCCTCTTGCACGCGTAGTCGACATGACTGGCGAAGGTCAGCTTGTCGTCTATTACGACCAAAAGGAGCTTCAAACTCCGCTTTGATGTGATCGCGACTTTACCCACGTGAATCACTGCATGTTGAACCGACTTGCGGTTGTTGACGATAACCACCTCCGTCTTATGCTGAGCATGCTGCAGGCCTCTAGCGCTCATCCAATTCTCCACCGTGATGATCGCGTGTGCTGCGGTCAGTTCTACCTCGGGAATTGACTCCCCGTAGACCTCCAAGGTTACGTCATCTGCGAAACTGACGATTTTAACACCAGGAGGGAACTTTAGCTTCAGAACCCCGTCATACATAAGGTTCCATAGTACCGAGCCCAGTATTGAACCTTGCGGAACTCCTGCGGTAATAGGTACGCTTCTCTGACCGGCATCGGTCTCGTATAATAGTACACGGTTCTGGAAATAGCTTTCCAAAATCCGGTACAGGCCCACCGGCAGGCTAAGCCGATGGAGGCCAGGGACTTGTGGCTCAGGATGGGAATCGTACCTCGATAATCCTCGCCAACCTATCCTGGGACCGTTCGGGGGGTGAAGAGCTCCCTTTAGTCTTGGCCATCACTATCCTGTAGGCGTCACCCCATGGATTCGCGTTGGCTCCTTCGCATAGGTTGTCGAAACACGGTCTCTTACTGCTCTTGATGGCCTTGTTAAAAGCCAGTTTCGCAGCTCGAAACACTTCACGGCGGTCCACTCTTTCATCTTCGGTGCGGGCACGTTGCATCCTTCGTCTAGCCTTAAGGCAGATTGATCGAAGGGCCACAATCTCGGGACTCCACCAGTATACCGGCCGTCTGCCATTTCTCGGCATGGTGGCGTCACACGCGCGTGATAGGACAGCTACCAGCGCATCCCCGCTTAGACCTTCAGTGTGGCTTCCAGTCCCAGGGCCGCGGTGAAAACTTCGCTGTCGAAGTGATTGGTTCTCCACCCCCGGATCTGACAGGGTTCGCCGCGAATTGCTAGATGATCACTATGGGTGTAACCCTCGTTCACCCTCCAGTCCAAGTCTGGTGCCAGACCAGGACTGACAAACGTTACGTTAATCCATGACTCAAACCCGTTCCTTCTGAACATGCTAGTGGAACCATCATTGAATAGCACTGCGTCGAGCTTCGCTAGTAACGCTTGACCCCTTCGATTGGTGCAGCGGTTGCCCCACTCCACTGCCCAAGCGTTAAAATCTCCTGCTATGACGACCGGCTTACGACCCACTAGGTCAAACGATAGCCTGCATCCAAGTTAGTCTCACGTGGTGCGTAAAGGTATGTCAGTGGGGAGCGTCCAAGTAAGACTCATATGGTGCGTCAGAAAGAGTGTCAGGGTGTGTCAGAGGGTGTCTTAGAGAGAGCACCCAAGTAAGACTCATACGCAGGGTTCGACTTTTCGTTTCAATGAGACCAAAGCAAGCGTTTCTCGGGCCAAGGGAAAATCTTGTTTCGTTGTTTATGTTGAGGATCATCTTTCACCCATCAATCTTTTCTCTAGAATTAGCATTGGAAGATGAACGAAAATCTTGCCTATTAGATGAAAATCCTTTTTCGTTTCATTACTTTTACCTCTCACTCACTTTCCGCGAGAATTATCGCAGAACAATTACAAAATTGTATGGCCGCGCCGGGATTCGAACCCAGAATAGTAACAATAATAGCTGTTGGGATGCGCTTACTTTAGCCACACCACCACGCTATCTGTATGAAAGCGTTAAGTTATTTGTTCCACATAAGCTACTACCATTTGCATTGATGATGCCACGAAAAGACTCGAATATGAAAGAAAAAGAGCAAACCAACGTTTAGCGGCAATCGAAGTGAGCGAAAAATTGTTATCACTCTCCAGGCTGTTTTTCTTTCCCGAAAAGCGATTTCTCCTCGAAAACTTTGGAAAGTCATGTGCTACTGAGATTGAGTGAGCATTACGAACCCTGCTCATACGGGATGAGTACCTGTGTGAGCGTGAATGAGCGAGTACATTAAGTACTGCCTATCCCCCAGAAGTAATGCTGAGAGGCAGTTCCTGGGGGAACCAGGGTATTGGTAGAGAAGGTAACTCAAGTAACCTTCTGTTGCTTGGGTGGGTTTAGTGGGTCTGGCGGGCTGGCTTTCTGCCTTCCGCGCCAACCCCACTCCCTGAGTGATAATGTCAGGTGTCTGTATGCAGATTTGCCTTCATTCCTCTATAAAAAAAATACAAATGAAACATATATTTCTTCATAACTCAAGAAATAATCGGAGAATAAATCATTTTTTCGGGCGAAACGAAGTTCGTCGGGTCTGCTAGTGTAAAATTAAAAAAATAAAACCAAAAGTCCAAAATATATTCAGATGTCCAAAATACCACCATTACCCTAACGAAAAGTAGGCAAGTCGTCTGATGGCATGACACTGGTTAGAGCTTCAATATATGCTGATGTACAACAATAAATATATAGGCTAAGGTTTGAGCCATATACCCTACTTCAATGTTTCTTGGATGCGCATGCGAAACAAGCAACAAAAGAGAACCAACGACAAAGTTTTGTTTTTGTCGAAAATAATAATGACAAAGATCCGAATAATTTTGTCAGCAACAAAAAAAAATGTAATTTTGTTGTTAATTTTTCATCTTGTTATTTTGCATAATCTCTACAGCAAATTTCGGTGTTATAGCATCGTATTCTCGGAAATATCAGAACATGCAAGGCAAATGATTCTTGTCATATTGTTTTCGGGTTCAGATAAATGCTTGTTGCGAGATGCGTTTGTCAGTTGCTCGAATATTGATTCCCTGCAGGGAATGGGTACTTCATAATAAGATCATAAAAAGTATATAAACTGTGAAATCACATGTTGCTAGTTTTGACCGTCCTTTGCATGGAGTCCGTTCATTGTGATGTGATCGAAGCCGGGATTGAAGCTCTGCCGAAGTAGCGCTCCACCTTAGTTCAATATATCGCACGCCAGTTAACAAACACTGATTTGCAATTTTCATCAATGATATCATTCCTTTACAGGCGACAAGAACACGCAACGTGCTTCTTCTCGGCTGGCACTCGCACAACCCACGTTTTGCTGGCGCAACCCCCATGAACCGGGTCCAAATCACTACTTCAAAGGCATATTTGACATCCCGCCGAAGAAAGCTCCTCCTATCGTGATAGGTCGTTGCCAACAGCGGATCCGTGTTAAGCAATTAATCGCCGGACCATCCGTTCCAGGAGCGGCATCCGTTCATCACTCATACTGTGTGGAACCTTTCCTAAGGCCACCGCCCGGCCGTTATCAACTGCCAGTCAGCATACCAATGCCAAAACCGGTGCTGCCCGACATACAACCTCGTCCGAGCGCCACCCACCAGTATGACTTCTCATACAATTTTGCATGGAATCCGTACCGTCAGCCGGCAACGTTGCTGATGCACACCGTCAACATACCGGTGCGACGCCAGAGGCGAGGGCGCAACATGAAGGTAGCCTTCGGAAGCGCGACCGCCCGTTTCAAGGATAGAGAATTTTACCCCATTGGAGCACTCAAATATGTATTTCGTAAGGACGCGCGTCCTACGAAGAAGGAATCGACCGGGGAGGGTGTTGTTAATCAGAAAAACATGTTGCAGAACGTTGTCACCGTTGGCGAAACGAAATCGTCGGCTAATCTCTGCCGAACACCCACCAAACTCTTTGTCATTCCACGGAAACATCAAACAAAGCGGATTTTAAGTGTACCGGATCTGGGTACGGTCATTCCCGGTGAAACGGATCAAAGGACACGTCAATCCAGCCTCGCGGAAAGGAAACTATCGTCAACAACTATGGTAACGGTTCCGGATCTCGAATCCGACAATTTCGGTGAAGGAGGCAGCTCCGTAATGGAAATTCCAGAAATTATTGTAACAAGGGCGAGCTTTTCATTTTAAATCACAGTAGGCACCCTTGCATACTGTCAAATTATTGTATCCCTATCTTGACGTGTACGTACATTCCAAAATTCTTAGTGTACTGAGCATTAAAATTGTTTAAAAATAAATCATGAATTCACCCCAAGATCCAAATTTTTCAAATAATAACAGTGAACAAAATATCGAAATAACAGAGCCCGAAATCCAAAAGTCTGTTGTCGAAAATGAGTCAGTAGATTACATAGACGAATCCGTCGTTGATCTCCCTGAAGGTGTGCGATATTTTAAACCGGTGACATCGCAAGAATCGGTTCGAGCTCCACCGTCCACAACATCGGTTCGGGCTCCGCCGTCCACAACATCGGTCCGGGCTCCGCCGTCCACAACATCGGTCCGGGCTCCGCCGTCCACAACGTCCATTCTTAAACGATCCGAAAGCAGATGCTCGACAGCTTCTATACGTTCGTGCCGTTGGGATGCCTTGGCACGTCCGAAAAGCCACTTCTTGCAGGGAACACTCGAGCAATTTGAGAACGTGCTCAAAGACAAACACAAAGAAACATTGAAGAAACAGTTGCACGACCAGAAGGTGCTCAGGTAAATTGTTCAAATCGAGCCCGAATTTTATAATTTTTCCATTATATTGACAGTTTTTGATTCATACTTTTAATAAAAAAATGACAATTCGATAAAAATAGAAAGAAGAAGGCCTCAAAATGCAATTTTCAAAATTTCCTAGCCTCTGATTGTTGTCTAATTTTGTTAATATATGTTGAATTGGAAGAATTTCAAACTTATATATTAGGGTGGCTCAGATTAGTATTGGAAAAACTTTTTTCAATTTTTTTGATGACATCAGAGAAATGCTAATAACTTAGCCGGGCAAACTTTAATCTTCTCGCGGTTTTCAGCATAACATTCTGTATTTAATTCTACAAGAACTGAATGAGTATCATGGTTCTTGATCGTAAATTGTGCCGTCCAACTGCAAATCACTGTTTTTGGATGTTTTTTTTGCATATAAACTTCCAACGAGCTTAGCACAGCCCAAACGTTGACCGATTTGACTGAAATTTTGTCCAGAGCATAAGGGCATCAAATAGAACCGAATAAGAGGGCGGCCCATCAAAATTTTTTTTTGAGCCATCCTATTATATATTGTCCAGCCATTCTTAAATTCTAATTACCCAACCAAGAAAGTTACAAAGGAAAATTAATTATGGTAACCCTTGCTTTTGGGCAACTTTTTAGGAATTCAGCACAACATTTTGAATTCAAAGTTCTTTCTAACTAACATTTTGCAATCCTATTTAGACTATTAAGCTATTACCCCTGTCTCGCTTTGACCTGCGCTCTCTATCACAAAACTTGACTAATATTCCAAAACAAACCTTTGAGTATATCTACAAATCAGCTTCATGGCTCAACTCATATTAAAATATTCTATAAGTAAAAGCAGAAATATAAATTTCAATAACCATATCCTTCTACAGAGAGGCAACGGAGTGCGAACACCTACGATGCTGCACCCGACCACCGACACCTCATCCACCGAGTGGCCGCCGTCCACCAATCGATGCGGGAAAACGGGAACAAACAATGGACAAATTTAACGCGCAGCTAAAACGAGATGCCTTTGACCGGTTGATGGATAAAATTTTTAATAAACTGCCCCATCTCGTGTTAGAAGCAGACATTACCAACCTGTCGAGGCTGCCTGCCACCACGCAACTAATGGTTAATGTGATATTCTCCAGCCTCACCAACTTCGCTGGGAAACCAATCACTATTCACGATCACGAGCTGTATCTCCACATGTGCGTTGGTTTGGCACGGTTCATCGAAAGCATGATTGAGTCAGTCCGAAGAAAAGTGTTTTCCAGTGAAAGCCTCGCCAGTGAACGACAACAGCACGGATGCTGTAGCTTAACTACGGCCATTCTGGAGCACCTAAAAGAACAGCTAAGCGATATCCAATGCTCGAGAGAAATTTTAAAACCGATTTAAACAGAAAAGCAGTGACTGAAGAAAGATGTATTCAATAAGATGCTCTATTCAATAAAATAAAACATATATACAATTACCTACCATGTTTCTCCATGGCACTTTTATATTTAGAAGTGTGATGAATATTTCATTTTCACCACTCGCATGTAAGTTTTCTATGGTGCCACCTAGTGGGCACTAGCGTAAAACTTGCTCCTTTCAAAGCTCAGCTGGGCAGCAAATATACAAATATAATATATAATACAGGAAAACCATTTTCAACACTTCTGCAGAACGGTGCCGCATCTTTCGGAACCGTATAGTCACAGCAGAGGATCCTGCTAGTTCTCTCTAATACCTCCGGACTAGTGAAGCGTTGTTCCGGTCCCGTTAAGGTTAGTTCTCATATTGTTATCTAATGCATCGCTCTCAATGAAACCTTTTTATTCCAGTTAACTTAACTAATAATCGATTGGCCGCTGCAAGCTCGAATCATGTCTCTACAAGGGGAGGTTTGCTAACGATATTTTTCCGGTACTTGCTGTTAATGAACCCGGTGCGGCTGGGTTATGGATACCTGGTGATGTGTATTCTCTGTTTGTAGGTTTGCTCTCCAATATTTCCAGAATGATATCAGTCCAAATCAAACCAAGATTATTGTATTAATTTAAATATTATTTTGAATAAATTAAATTGAACTTTTGGTTAGAAATTTGATTTGCTTTTTATTTTATTTCATTAGAACGTACCGTCGTGCGGGGCTTCTTTTGATTCCGGGGGCTACTTTGGATTTTTAATTTTTTGAAAAAACTAAACGGAAAAAATACCAAATTTGTAACAGAAAGCTGCCGTCCGACTATCAACAAGACACCCGATTTTTGATAATGACAATTTTATAGTAATTTTCGTTATAATTCTTGTTTTAAAATGTCCAAAGTAGCCCCTGATTTTTCAAAAGAAGCCCCGCACGACGGTAATTAAAATGTTTTGCACCAACAAAACGGTACAAAAAAATCACTTAAATGTGGGTAAATTTTACCTATAAATTCATCCTACTAGATTCACCCATATATAGGTAAATCCCACATTACCCATATCTAGGTATGTGCACTTTTTGATGATTTTAGGTACTCTTCACCCATATTTGGGTGAACTGAACTAAGCGTGTATATTAACAATATGATTCACTCTCACGAAATTTTGGCGACACCGCATGTGGCGCCATCCGTGCCCAAAAGGACCGATACACGCTGAAACGAAACTACCCAAAATATGAGGGTCGGTAAACACACACACTTCAAAATGTAATCACAACAAAAAATAGGGATGTCTTATGTTTTTTGTGCACGTAATCGATTAAAGTTAATCGAATACCAAAGGAAAATCAAATGTTGTTGCAAAATTTAGTAGACATTTTTTTACTAATATGTATAAAAAATTAGATGCTGCGCGTTGAACCGCCGGTGTATCATATCGATACACGGTGAAACATTTGGGAAGCTAGGAGGTTGCTGTTGAAGTTAATACTTAATATTCTGCATTCACATCTCGTTTCATACTACAGTCAAACCTCCATGAGTCGATATTGAAGGGACCATCGACTCATGGAAAAATCGAGATGTGGAGTAGCAAAACCTTGGAAAGCTCTTTGGAGGGACCATCACAGTAACCCAGAAAATATTTTTTAGTATGGAATAATTTGCTTCCATGAGTCGATATCGAGTCAAAGAACATCGACTCATGGAGGTTTGACTGTAGCTCTCTGTTCTCATACTTTTTTGCCGGTTTTCATCTTACATTGGCCCAAATCTTCATCTCGTTTGGCTGCCATATATTTTAAATTTTTTGTTGTTTTAATTTTAAACATATTTATAGGCATCAAATAATACGGTTCTTTGGGAAATTTGACAATAAAGAAGTCAAAGAATCGACTGAGAGAAAAAAACAAGGTTATACTCAAGGACGAAAATCTTCGTTTTACTATCAGTTGCATAGACGTTTTGATCAGACGCTCGACAATGCAGGCACGAATATCTCGCAGCATGCTGTCAAACTTCCATACCAAATTATCTACCCAATCCTTAACAGCCGATTAAAAAATGAATATCTACGGGGATTGAAATGAATATTTGGAATTGCGGTTGATTTGCACCGATGAATGATTATTATTTTACTTTATATACTAAACAGATTTATATCTTTTAAGAATCTGACTTCAAAATGTTAAATCCATGCACTGCAGTATGAAATGATATTCATATTTTGAGATTTCAAATTGAATATCAATGTACTAAACTGAATATTGATTTTGACACCGCACAAAACAACGCTGACACCGAGATTCGACGCTTCCTACTGTTCGTGTACATACCGTCCTATTCATTCGCACATTCAAATTCGTGAAATACTGGCGACTAGATTGTGTGTTGGATGTCAACTATTTGAGTGTAGTTAAAATGACTTTTTCTGCCCCTGGTTATACTTTTGGGAAGTATCAATTTGAAAAAGACATTTTTATATTATATCGTACAGGAGCTCATGCATTTTTACTATTTACGTGGATTGCGAGCATTTAGTTCAGATTACGAGCTTGTGACATGTCTTTGTATTTTCTTGCTGACATTTCACGTGTCGAAAACATAATTTTCTAACTACTGACAAAGGTAGTGTTATCATGATAGTCGAATGACATTTTGTCTGCACGGCTTATCATCCGTTTATCAACTCCCGATGAACATTTTGGTTAACTTAGTGACAAGCTAAGAAAATAATTATTTATTATTAATTTTTACTGAGAAAAAATGATATCACGCTCTGAAAATACTCAATAAATTTACAAATATGAAACATTTTGAATCTATTTATTCATCTGTTTATTCACAAAATTATTTTAAATATCCCTTGTCACTTTTTAACTCACATTTCAAAGATTGTTTTTCTGATTGAATCATGGTAAGACATGAACACAAAATACAACAGCCGTGAAAAACCAACACAATCGCACTCAAATTTATTTAGAATGTGGCAGTAATCCAGCTGAAATTTG
Source organism: Armigeres subalbatus (assembly GCF_024139115.2). Classification (NCBI taxonomy): domain Eukaryota; kingdom Metazoa; phylum Arthropoda; class Insecta; order Diptera; family Culicidae; genus Armigeres; species Armigeres subalbatus. The sequence goes on from NC_085141.1 coordinate 98,185,002, forward strand.
ACAGTAGGACAGTAAAACCTAAATGAAAATTTTGAGTAAAGACGGGTTCATGAAACTAACGAGGTTAGATCTAAAACGCAATATGAAAATTCGGAATTTGGTTGACTGCAAACTAGCTATTCAGTTTGCAGTCAACCAAACTGATCCCACGGTTTAAACATATACGAACGTAGAAAATAATTCAAGTACTTCTGGGGGGAATTCGTTAATGGATCCAATTGATTTTGATAGAGGGTAATTTAGCCGGTTTTGGCCACCTTAATGCCTAACATGACCAATCCTGAAAAAGATTTTTTTCCAAAAAAAAAATCGATCAGTTTGAACAGTTAAGAATTTCTTTAATTGCAGTAAATAATGCAATATGTAAATGAAACTAAGTTTGGCCACCGAGTCCATATGATTTCTTTTAAGGCCGATACAAATATTTAAGGACTATTTTTTCTCCCCCCCCCTCGGATTTTTTTTTGCCAAAAAATAATATTTTCAGAAGGCAACAAAATAAAATTCGGATAATTTTGAGGTTTTTAAAACATTCTTTTGCAAATCCGAGGAGTTTTTTGATTTTTTTCATTTTAATATTTATTTTTTATTATCCCCCCCTTGACCTTTCGGAGACCAGTAGGACAAAATGTTAATTAAATATTTGTAACGGCCTAATTTGTTCACCACGTCAGAATATAAAGCTATAACATCCTTTTGTTGTGGACCTGATCTCATTATCAATATGGTCATCTTATCTGCAAAAAAATCTGCACTTTATTATGCCATACCAAAGTTGAACAAAAAGGGGGGGGGAACACTTTATCAAAATTCAAATGACCATAACTCTGTGAAATATCAATAGATTTTTTTGGTTCTGCCAGGGTTCGAAAAGAAAACTCATCTTGTTTTGGAAAATTTTTGTTCAAAGCACTGAATACCGGCAAGTATGTTATCGATCATTTAGTAATCTCCGTTCGATCACTTATTAGTTTGTCAATAACTTACTCCAGAGGTTAAATTTCAAAATGTGTTGTATGGTGGACTTCTAGTGCGAAGGTTTTTCTACAACTAACAAGTCGATGTTTGAATTTAACTTATAACGGAGCTATAGCGCTAGTAGCAGTAACTTATACTAAATGATAAAAAAAAATTATCCAAAATTTCAATCATTTAGTATAAGTTACTGCTACTAGAGCTATAGCTCCCTTATTAGTGAAATTAATTGAACGAACTGTTAGTTGTAGATAAACCTTTGCTCTAGAAGTCCACCATACAACATATATTGAAATTTAGCCTCTGGAATGAGTTATTGACAAACTACTAAATGATCAAACGCATATAACTAAATGATCGATAACATCCTTGGATACCGGAGAAGATCAAGATTTTTAGTCACATTCTTGTTGGATTCACTGCTAATCGATGATTGGGAAGCCGCTAGGCCTGTGACAAATTAATCGTGAAAAATCTTGCAAATCCGTTAAATCACTGCAGAGGATACAGAGAAAAGCTCGACTAATTTTTATTAATTTTGCCTTCGGTGAAAGCATGGATACAAACCCATCCATAGATATAAAACTGAAATTCTAACTCAAAAGGAAATTTAAGCATTTAAATGAAAGACACTAGAAATATTAGTTCTGGAATCAATATTACGATAACATATATTGATTATATCATTAAAATGAAACAAATTTAGCAAAAAATATTTGGCAGGTGAAGTTGCGAATACCTTCCTGCTTAACTAACATCAAATACATTTTTCGAGAAAAGTAAGACCGGTTGAGAACACCCGCATGTGATGCAAAATTTTTGGTGGTTTACTAAAAACTAAACATTGCTTTCCACGCATATATGTTAGCACCTGGATGCTGACAACTATGGATAAAAAATCTTGCGAAAAACTAGCTAATGCTTTGCATTTATTTTCGACCCAAAAGAAATTGAATCAATATTTTCTAACGCGCCGCAAGCATTTTCTTGTATGCGGAACAGCTTCTATTGGAGCAGTCGGATCACAATTTATTTTTCTGTATTATCGAAAGTGTAAAAGAAAAAAAATCGATCTGTTGAAAATCTATTTATTCAGAAAAGTATGGACATCCCTGCACTGTCGTATGAAAACTTTTCAACAGCATGACTGTCACTGTAAATTGGCAGGAAGATTAGCTAGAATAAACAAGAAGAAAACACGTTTAGATTCCTCTTTGCTCGCTAGATGATGTTGTTATCACCGGCAAATGGTTCGCCATTTGGTTGTATGGAAAAGCTCGAAGTGAACCATATTGTTAATATAATATATTTGTGGGCAGCCTCATGTTATCGTACCAAGCGTCTCCATCGTTCCTGGTCAGTCAGTGACTTGAACGATCAGCAGCACGTGAAACTCGCACTCGTCTATGAGCCAATAGGACTAAATTTGCATTTGATTGAAGAAAAGCGAAATGAAGAGCTGTGCGGCTTAAGGGTAACTGAAATCAATTATCTATTTCAACTCGCAGATATCTGTGACCTTTTAGACATTTTGGGGTGGAACTTTTTTTTTCTTTCAATATAATGTATCCCGCAATTTCAGGTCTGTCGTTTTTCTGATCCGTCCAGCTGAAAACCATTTTTTATGATATCTATTTACGGTAAACAAGAATTATGATATGTGTTTCTGAAAGTTGTAACGTTGTAACAAGATATTTGGCGAACGAGGGATTCGCAGACTTTTCTACAGCTGAGTCAAGAAAGGAAAACCAGAGAAAACAAAAGCCTCTGTACAACATGCGTTGGAATTTTGGTGAGATAGACGCATTCAACTTGTTTAAGGTGATTATACAATCAAGCCAAATGGTGAATTTCAAATTCACCACACGGTTTCTACTCCTATTATGAAAAGTTCAAATCTAGCGTAATAATGTTCGTACAATGCTGAAATTAAAGTCGATTGTTTAGCATAAGTAAGCAAACGATCTACGGATGTTTCATCTCCATGGGCGTTGTGGTTCTCTCAATTCGTGCTCTTGAAAAATCACCAGAAAAAGCACGTGGCTTCCAAGATGGCCGATTTGTGGATTTGTTGTATAACCACCTTAAGTTCTGAAGTAGGACTTACGTCTCTCATTACTATACCAGATGTTAATAAATAATTAATTAATTACCATGGATGCGCGGTAATATGTTTTTTTATATGAACACTTTTCAATTTGAACTCCGTTCGTCTATACAGTAACAGCTACTTCCTATTGGTAATAACAAGTGGCAACTAAAAAATTGGAGTGAAAAGAATGGCTCGGGATAAAAAATACAAAGAAGTACAGTTCAATCTGATATATGATTTTTTTTTTAATCTTTCGTTTATTTTGGAGGCTCAATTGCCGTGAAGCGTTACGGAGTCGAAATCAATTTCAACAATTCATTTCTTAAATCTTATACCTAATGTTAGTTTTGGGGAACCGAAAGACTCGCGGTTTGGTCGAGGTTAGGGAATACAATAATATAGTAGGAAAGGAAGGAAATTTAGGGTGCTTAAGTAATTATGATGCTGATGTTCACATAGTTGACATTCTTGGCGATGTTTCACATCTGTAACGGGACAAACATTTTTTTGGGAGACAACAATGAGAGGAAGACATACGAAAGGCGTTAACTACAGACATTGAAATGGACAAAAAGAGGTAGACATTCGATATGGGGTACGACAGAGAAGGGGGTGTGCAGACTAAGATCACAATCTTACATCAGCATCTTTCACAAATTGGTGGACCAGGGACATGTATTCGAGATCAAGACCCGCCAACACTTCTCTAATAGGCTTTGGTTGTTTTCCTCGGACCCGGAGATGTTCAGTTAAAGCAGATCTGGGGCCACGATTCTCCACGCACGCCCACACGACATGATCAATGTCCTGATAATCCTCGCCGCAAACACAGAGATTGCTTTCCGAGAGTCCCACTCTGAAAAGGTGTGCGTTTAAAGTGTAGTGATTGGACATTAGACGACACATGGTTCGAATGAAGTCTCGTCCTATATTCAATTTTTTGAACCATGGACGCTTCGACACCTGCGGGCGAATAGAATACAGCCATCTACCCAGCTCCCCATTTGTCCATTTCTGCTGCCAGCTGATCAAGGTTTCCTGACGAACTAATGAGAAAAATTCATCGAAGCTGATTTGCCGATCGTAAATATCACCTTCCATAGCGCCCACCTTAGCTAAAGAGTCCGCTTTCTCATTTCCCGAGATCGAGCAATGAGAAGGGACCCAAGCCATGGTGATTGTGAATGACCGTTTCGATAGAGAACTCAAAGCTTTCTTTATCCCCTTTAGGAGATACGCTGAGTGCTTCACCGGTTTCATTGACCGAACAGCCTCCAATGAACTTAGACTGTCGGTGAAGATGAAAAAGTGGTCAGGAGACAGGGATTCGATTTGTTCGAGTGAATAGTGTATAGCTACTAGCTCAGCAGTATACACGGAACTAGGCTCTTTGAGCTTAAAGTAGGTGCAATGAAAAACGTTGAAAACACCGAAACCAGTGGAGTCATCCATTTTTGACCCGTCAGTGAAAAAGCTTCTCTCCTCGCTTGCATGCCCGTATTTGCTTGCAAATAATAGAGGTATAACCTCCGCTCGAAGAAAGTCTGGTATTCCATGAACCTCCTGCTTCATGGACAGATCAAAAGTACCAGAGGAACTGTAGGAGTCTGAGAAGTTAGCACGATTGGTGTCAACCGAAGATGGGCTTACCTCCAGCGTCATATACCAGTGGTAAATACTCATGAAGCGAGATTGAGGGTTTTGTTCAAGCAGCTTCTCGAAGTTGTTAATTACCAATGGATTGAGAACCTCACAACGGATGAGGAACCGGAGCGATAATTCCGCGAAACGATCTGTCAGAGGCAGTACTCCCGCAAATACTTCCAGACTCATCGTATGAGTCGAGTTCATACAACCCAACGCTATACGGAGACAGCGGTACTGAATCCGTTGAAGCTTCAGCATGTGTGTTTTAGCCGCGGACTGGAAGCAGAAACTACCGTATTCGAGAACCGACAGAATGGTTGTTCGGTACAACGTGATAAGATCTTCGGGATGCGCTCCCCACCAAGTTCCCGTTATCGTCCGCATGAAGTTGATTCTTTTCTGGCATTTTTGTGTCAGATACACAATGTGCCTCCCGAAGGTACATTTAGAGTCGAACCAGACCCCGAGGTATTTAGAAGACATGCTATGAGTGATTGCCTTACCCATCAGTTGGAGCGGAAACTTTGCCGGCTTATGTTTTTTTGAAAAGACAACCATCTCAGTTTTCTCCGGAGAGAATGCGATACCCAGCTTCAAAGCCCAAGTAGACAAATTGTCCAAAGTATCTTGCAATGGTCCTTGCAGATCAACCGCTGTTGGCCCCGAAACGGATACAACACAATCATCTGCAAGCTGTCTTAACGAGCAATTTGGCATGAGACATTCATCAATGTCTCTGACGTAAAAATTGTAAAGAAGAGGACTTAAACATGAGCCCTGAGGGAGACCCATGTAGCTTATTCGTGAAGTTGCCGAGTCACCATGAGAAAAACTCATACGCTTCTCTGACAACAAATTGTACAAATAGTTGTTCAAAATTGGTGAAAGTCCACACTCGTGGAGTTTGTCGGATAAGACATCGACGCAAACTGAATCAAAAGCCCCCTTAATGTCCAAAAACACTTAGCCCATTTGCTCTTTTTTAGCAAAGGTAAGCAGAATTTCTGAAGAAAGCAACGCAAGACATTCGTTCGTTCCCTTACCCCTGCGGAAACCAAACTGTGTATCTGACAACAAACCATTCGATTCAATCCATTCGTCTAGCCGGAAGAGAATCATCTTCTCCAACAACTTCCGAAGACAGGACAACATCGCGATGGGGCGATACGAATTACAATCCGACGCGGGTTTTCCAGGCTTTTGGATGGCTATCACCCTCACTTGCCTCCAATCATCCGGAACAATGTTGCACTCCAGTAACTGGTTGAACAAGCTCAATAGGCGCCTCTTCGCGACGTCTGGGAGGTTTTTGAGCAAATTGAACCTTATTCTATCCATCCCTGGAGCAGAATTGTTACATGAAAGGAGAGCAAGCGAGAATTAAATCATCGAAAAGGGCCGATCTATATCATCATCAGGAAAAGCATCACACTTGTTTCACCGGCACCGAATCCGGACAAACTTTCTTCGCAAAATCGAGTATCCACCGTGACGAGCTTTCGCGATCTTCGTTTACGGACGACGAGTTGCGCATTCTTCTCCTGACGGTCCACAGAATTTTCATTGAGGTCTCGCGTGATAAACCTTCAACAAAAGTGCGCCAATATCCACGTTTCTTCACCTTGACCAGCTTCTTGAACTGGATCTCGAGCGCGATGTACCGTTTGTGAAGAACGATCGATCCGTGCTTCCGAAATTCCTTAAAAGCGTTAGATTTCTCACGATAGAGCTGTGTGCACTCGGTGTCCCACCACGGACTATGTGGTTTCCTACGAACCGAAGCTCCTGGCACCGGCCGGCGTTGTGCATGGAGAGCGCTGTCAATAACCAACTGAGATAGAAACTGGTACTCTTCCCGCGGTGGAAGTGTTTCTAATGACTGTATGCCATCAATGATGGCCTCCCCATATTTCCCCCAATCGATGTGCTTTGTGAGGTCATATGAGAGGTCGATAGAACCGGATTGATTATGTCCATTGGAAATTAAAACTTCGATCGGCAAATGATCACTACCATGGGGATCTTGGACCACCTTCCAAGTACAGTCCAACGATAATGAGCTCGAACAAATGGAAAGATCTAGACGGCTATCTCTTGCTGGAGGAGCCACTCGTGTAACTTCTCCTGTATTCAAAATTGACATATTGAAGTCGTCGCAGAGGTCGTATATCATCGTTGAACGGTTGTCGTCGTACAGTTCCCCCCAGCCTGTTCCGTGGGAGTTAAAATCTCCCAAGAGCAACCGTGGCTCGGGCATAACCGAGCAGATGTGCGAGAGATCTCTACGATATATCGCGGTGTTTGGAGTAAGATATATCGAAGCGATACTGAGGTCTTTTCCTCGAATAGTCACCTGACATGCGACAGCTTCGGTGCCTGACATCGGTGCAAAATCGACCCTATAGAAGGAGTGCTGTTTTTTGATCCCTAAAAGCACCCCTCCATATGGATTTGCCCGATCGCGGCGAATGATGTTAAAATCGGGAAAATGAAGGTTTACATTTGATGTTAGCCATGTTTCACATAAAGCAAAAACACCGCATTGTAATTTGTTAACTAAAAATTTAAAAATACCTATCTAATTTTGGAAGAATACTTCGACAGTTCCACTGTAGAATCGAAATCATATGAGCCTTATCGACGAAATTAGTCATCGAAGGATACGAATGACTCGAGGAGGGGCATTTTTGAAGCCAGCTGCTTCAAGAGAGGAGTCAGAATAGGAAGAACAGTTTTGACCATGTTCTTCACGGGGTCGGAAGCATCGAAGAAGTTGAGGATGAGCTCCACGATGCCAGAAAGTGTGAACATTGGAGCGTTCGGAGGTTGTTGTGCTCGCTCTCTATGCTCTCTTTCTGGCTGAGAAATCGCAAAAAATGGGGCATCTCAAAATGGGGATGTCCCCGGAAGCGGTGGAAACTCTCGTTCATCCTGATGTGAAACCACAAAAGTCGAACGTTTTTGAGTTCCACCTGCGTTTGATTTCGCCATGTTGGAGTGGGGCTCTCTTTCGCTGGCTTTGTTTTACTCGTTTCCTCGTTGAGCCTTTGAAAACAAAAGCCCCATTTCCAACTTCGGAGTCAGAGCTACCTTGATCGTCCAAAGGAAGAGACGAGTAGATGGTGTCAGAAACAACTGGTGAAGCGGCCTTCCTCAGCATTTCGGCGTAGCTACGTCGAGAACGCTTCTGGTGGATTCGGCGCTGTATGTACGTCGGGCAAGCTTCAAGAGCATGTGGAGGGCCTTCGTTGCAATAGACACATTTCGGTGGCGTTTTGCACGCGCCATCCACATGCTTCTCTCCGCACGATGCACAGCGAGGTTTATTGCAGCAGTACTGAGCGGTGTGGCCCAGCTGCTTGCAATTAACACAATTCATCACCTTCGGTACATACAGCCGAACAGGTATACGAAGTTTGCCAATCACTACGTAGTCAGGCAGTGCGGACCCGGAGAAGGTGACGCAGAAAGAATCAGACGGCGAATAAATCCGCTTCTCTCCCTCCTGCGACACCGAATACATTTGCTTGCAATCCAGTATCGCAACAGGAGGCAAAGAAGCGTTCTTGAAACGACCGAAACCTTGTTTCAAATCGTCGCATGTCATACTTCCCTCCGTTACCACCCCCGCGATCTCACAAACTGCTGACGGTAAATAGACCTTATTTTCGAGAGTGAAAAGCTCACAGGTGGCAATCTCGTTGGCCTGTTTGCGATCACTGACCGTGACGCGAAGCTTACTGGACCCAACCAGGTCAATGGTCGTGACAGACGAGAATCGCTTTTCCAGATCTTTGCTGATCTGACTTATATTCAACCGCTTGCCTTTGGGTCGGAAGAAAACAACATACGGCCCACTAGAGTCGGGTGGGTAGGCCTTGAGGCGGGGGGTCGTGGGGGAAACATTGGTATGGCTAGTGTCCATTTTATTTTGGCGCAGAGGATCAGAAGTCAACGAGGCATTATTTGACAAGGAATACGATGTACCCCCGCCATCATCGCCTTCGCGCATTGTAGACTTTAAATGTCTCGCAGAAGCGAGACACACACAATTAATCAATTATCAAAGGGGAAAAATAACACAGAACCAATTAACAAACACACAGGGAAAACGGGTGATAAACGGGACAGACGGGATTCAAATTATCAAAAAGATGGGAAGAAAGGGGTTACAACGAGAGAGAGAGCTCAAAAATATACTTAACTTAGCCTTCACACTACTATGTCACCGGCTATCACTTGTAGCAGCACACACTGAACGGACGGCCACTCTCCCGTGCCGCGATCGAGGCTACTGACTGCGGGTATCGGGACGGCAGCGCCTGTGTTGGTGATGATCAGTGATGATGGTGGTGGAACTGTGGCGTTGGGCGATGATGTTACGCCTGCGTAACGATGGACGCCGATGAGTTTTGCAAAAAAGCGTATTTTTGCAAAAAACCGAAGAAAACTTTAGCAATATTTGCTATAAATAAGCACACTTTCACTATAGCTGTTCGATGATAACTGTTTCGGGAAAAAAACCTGACTTGTAGGAAAAAATCCGGAAGAATAATCGACCGTACGCGGACTTTGCAGCTGTCTCGCACGGGTGCTCGACGTGATATATGATATACAAAGAATTCTCGCTTAACTTTTCAAAAGGACCTAAGTAACATTTTTTTCATCAATTAATTTGAATAGCGCAATCGAAAGCTTTCATGTTGTTCTGTTGATTGCGCTATTCAAATTAATTCATGAAAAAAATGTTACTTAGGTCCTTTTGAAAAGTTAAGCGAGAATTGTCCTTAGTCTTCAAACTTAGACTAATGAATATAGGCCGGTGGTTCACCGTGCGGCGCAACTTTGTCTTGCTGGTATAACATGACCGCTGGACGGTTCTACCACAGAGAACAGACGTTGAAGTTGCACTCGCTATGTTGTGATAATCTTTTACTGTTCATTTTGAAATAACTTTGGAATGTCGCCGTTATCCCGTGCAGAATCAGCGCTAGCATCATCAAAAAGTGCCACTGTGCGATAGTGTCGTTTTGCATGCAAGAGTAGATCAGCGCCATCGGGTTGTCAAAATGATATTGTGAGTTGCAATGTCGACGTCGATGGCGTTGAGGTTCGGTTGTTTGTTTTCACATGTTTTCTAAGAAATTTTGTACGAGCCTCCATGCATTGGCGTAACTAATGAAAAGTTCTAGGGGGGGCTAACTTTTTTTTAATTTTTTTTCTATTTCTCGCGTAACATATGATTACGGCTTATAAACCAAAACCATGATTTTTGATTTTCTGGTATGAACGATTGCTTTGTAAATTATTCTTCATGCTAGTTAAAACTCCGTACTTGATATCTCTTAAGAAACACATTAATTGCTATTTTGAGTGAACGTCTCATGAACCATTTGCACCGTAGTGGTTTTTAAGTCTTTTGTTGGCGCCCTTAACTACCATGCAGAATGTTTGATTTGGTTTTTAGGCCGTTCACTTTATATTGGTTATTTAGAAAAACTAGCTTCAAGTTATTTTAAAATGTATATTCTTACTAGGTTTTCGATATATCGCATAGCAGAACTGCTCTGGCTAACAAATCTAAACAAATCCGATGGTGTTAGTCGCTTTGAGCAAACGGCTTAAAAACCAGACGTGTTGCCGGTGATGGGAGTAAACGGCGCGATTTTTTTTTATCTAAAAATTTGTAGATTTCGAATGGTTTTTCAATTAATCTCGATCTGCTGTTATAATATAACCATTTACGTATAGTATTGACATGATTTTGGCAATGAAATAAGTTTCTACTTCAATAAATGAATTAAATTAGACATAGAAAATTTGAACCCCATTTTTCTCGGTTCAGCTTTGTTGGTTTTTCGGCCCTAATCATATGTTGCTCGAGATTTTAACACTAATAACACAGAATGTTTACCATTTTCGCTCGATTCAACTGATGTATATTGTTGGTCTACCGGATATCAATGAAATGGACGACTTCAATATTTCAAATGATGTTCATCGACGCTCAACACTGTTACAGAAATCTAGAATTCTCGTAGGATTCCTAAAATCCTTGATAGGTTCAGAAAACCATAGGTGTTGGGCTCACCGTGAATAGAATGTGAAGCACGATCCTGATTTTTAAAGGATTTTGTGATTTGCTTCGAACCTGGAATACATTATAAATTAAATATTAAATAAATTAGTTAGTTAAACTCTTTTCGCCAGCTTTCAATTCAGTGGCCTGACAATTCCTACGAGCTATTTGACGGCGATTTGACCACAACAAACTAACGTTTCTTTTCTGTTAGAATAACTTCTAGGATGATTTAAAAAAATTAGTTTTACATCCCAATACAACTTATTGGTCGTAATTTTTAATTTAGTTAAAAAAAACAAATTAACAAGTTAACACATAGGAACATTTAACACATCTTTTCTCTCAGTAGGTCTGTTTCACGCCTACTGAGACATTTTCACTGGTTTCATTGCTGCAGCGACAATAGGAGTTTAGAGAATTAAATAGTATGCGGAGTTTTGGAGTTGGATTTTAATTCGAAAGAATACAAAGTTCTTTCTTATTCAACTTTTAGTTACCTCTACTTGAAATCTAAGAGTTTTACCTAACCTTTCTCAAAAAGCCTACAGTGATAATTAAAATGCGCTGCAGCTTTTAGGATTGGTATTAGTTAGGAAGGTTAAGATCATTTAGATAACAATTACTCACAAAACCCTGGAAAAACTTGAAAATCTCAAGGAATTGTCCATTATCCATTAAGTACTTGTAATACTAATAAATAATATATTTTTGACCCTTCCTTCGGAAGTGTCTATAATTTCGCTTTGTATGCGTTACGCAGGTGTGTTACGTATTAATCTATCAATAAATCTCGTAAATTATTAAATAAAATGTATGATATTTGAAACAAATTCACTTTGACATTGAAAATATAATTATAACAAATGATATGATATGGAATTATGCCTATTTTTCTGATTTGTTTCAAACAAACAAATGATTTTAATTGAGGAACATTTAGAAGCATGTACAAAAAATCTTCTCAGAAAAGCAAAAACGTAAAAATTGAAAGGGATTTCAAAAATTCCTTCAGAGGAAACTAGATAGCAAATGTGAGCATGTTTTGAGACACTAATAGATCACTTGTATGCATGTATGTGTGCGTATGTATGCAAATTCTGAAATTTACTACCATAAAAATCTCGCTCATTTTTAAGGTATTGAACAAGTTTAGTTTTACCAAATTAGACATCCATAAGGCAAAATATATGTTATTATTGAACGCTATTGAGTTTCGCTCAGATCAATGACTGATTTAGTTAGTTCTGGATTAATTAATGTCGAGGTCCCTGGAAATTACGAGTACAGTATATGCAACCAGCGTTATGATAGTTACTAACCATGTCACAATAGTTATTCAATCCGACGAGCGCCTTATAGATAGGCAGCATGAAGTACAGTACGTTAGCATTCGTTGAGTTGTCTCTCAACCCATGACGTCCGCCTTTGGGTAGGCAATTATTTTGTCACTTTCACGGTAAATCGCCGTGGGAAGCTGCGTAGTTTTATCTCGTTTTAAATACTGGAGTCTGGAAAGAATTTCCTTATAACTAAGGAAGGGTCAAAATCTCACTGTAGGTGGATTAACATGGGTTTTTAATTTACTTGTTGATGAGATATTTCCTTTGGTAAGTTATAACGTTTTTTGAGGGGTCCAAATTTTGTCGTGAGCAAGCCTTATACAATTGCTCGAAGTTCATAAACTGGAGCGAATAGATTGCTGTAGTGTTTCGAAGAGAGTAATTGGATAATGAAGACAATCCTTTCTCTGCATTTACCCCCGTATATAATCAGTGGACTAGCTATGCGTAATACTTATACAAAGTAACAAATTTTCTAGGGGGGGCTAGCCAGATCCTAGGTGGGGCTATAGCCCCCCCTAGCCCCCCTGTAGTTACGCCAATGCCTCCATGTCTGTTCTCTGTGGTTCTACCACATCGATTTTCGGAATGCTGCTTCTGATCCTGCTTATGAGTTGCTTCGTGTCTTTGGCTTTACAATCACCTTTTCATACAGTGAAACTGAGCAGACCAAATAATGCTATGACAGTTTCGGAACATTTTCACGCTTAAAATGTTCGACCGTGTTCTTTTCCCATGATCTTTGTTTGCTTGAAAATTTTACAAAGCTCGCCGCAGTATTTCCTGTTTTCACGGCTTTTTGTAAGCAATGTTGGAGTGAAAGAGTGTGTGCGGACTTCACTAATAATTTTCGATTATTTTACACTCTGGTTCTAAGGATTCATTCACATAAAATCATATTTCTATGAAAGCATATTTATTCTGATAGTCATCTGAAGTCATTCCATTTTTTTAGTTGCCAGCCGTTATTTCTTGAATAGATGGCGGGCTCTTCTCCCCATCTATTGGGTCAATCTGAGGAACGAGAGCTTGGTGGTATTATTATTTGTACGAACTATCTTCTGGAATAAGATTCATTATACATACCGTGGAATTCTCTCACCTAATTTCCGTCCATGTAAACTGCATTTCTATCGTTTGTTCTGGATATGCAATCAGTAGGGGAACTAGGTTTAAAATCCGCCAGTCAGGGAGAAGTAATAAGCGCGATACTTTATGTGAGAAATTAGAAGTGAAAAGGCAAGAAGAGGAATATGAGAATTGATAAATGGGATGTGAGAATTTAGAAACAAGACGTGAGAGGTGCAATGTGGGAAGCAAGGAATGAAATTGGAGAATATAGAAAGGAAACACGAGAGTAGAGACGAAGGGAGAGGAGTGAATAGTGTGGAGACTACTCAGAATAGAGTTTTTTCAGTTTAGATTTTTGGGCATCCATGAATCTCCGGAATAAAAGATAGAGATCTACACTAGTACTAATAGTTTTCGTGTTAGTCATGTGAAAGCGAAAACAGAGTCAATTTCATCAGACCGCATCGTGCTTTCGTTCTGTGCGGTTCTTTTCTCTCTTTGCTGAGGGAAGTTTTGAATACAACCCGAAGCTATTTCAATTTCAACAGTGCTTCTCAGCGCTATTTGTACCTACTGATCCCGTTACTATCTTTGCTTGGACCCGTGCCTTCGTTTTCAAGCATTCAACATTCTCCACTGGTTGCCCGGCTACTGTGAAACTGGAAGGTCATTGCGCGTACTCTGCATATCAGAGCGACGTGAGGAGCGCAACGTCATCAGCCAATTCGAAGTCGTTTAGGTGCTCCATGGTTATAGGCTGCCATAACAGCCCGCTGATTGGTTCACGGTCAATCGCATCTACCAGAATCTCGTCGATTACGATGAGGAACAGTAACGGTGATAGAATACATCCTTGCCTCACACCAGCTACGACCTGGATAGGGTCGGACAGGACCCGATTGTGCAGCACTCTACACGAAAAGGCCTCGTACTGTGCCTCGATGAGGTCGTTTTTTTTCTCAGAAACCCCCTTGCGTCTCCACATATTCTCGTGATTGAGACGGTCGAAAGCTTTTTCGTAGTCAATGAATACCAGTAAAGAGACTCTTGGAATTCGTTGACCTGCTCCAGAATGATGCGGAGCGTGACAATATGGTGCACACAGGATCTTCCGCACGGAATCCGACCTGCTGCCGCCGGAGAGTCGCATCGATCTTCTCCTGAATCCGGGCTAGGATAATTTTGCATAGAACTTTGAGAACGGTACACAGCAACATAATGCCTCGCCAGTTATCGCATACAGTGAGGTCACCCCTTTTGGGCACCTTCACTAAGATACCTTGCATCCAGTCGACCAAGAAAGTTGCGGTGTCCCAGATATTACGAAATAAACGATGCAGTAGTTGAGCGGATGTCCTGGGGTCAGCTTTGAGCATCTCGGCTGATAAGCGATCGACCCCTGGGGCTTTATTTGATTTCATGCTTTGGATGACTGTTTGAATCTCTAGCAGTGATGGAGCTTCGGTATTGACGCATCCTAGGCAGATCATGCCGAGATAGTGATGTCCTGTCTGGCACCCGAAAAAGTTGTTCGAAGTGCTCGAACCAGCGTTTCAGCTGGTCACTTGGGTCGGTCAATAAATCTCGGGTACTTATTCAAAAGGACGTATGTGATTTTGTAAACAAAGATTCAAACGTCGATTTATCCAATCTGATAGCACTCCCACGCAAACCATCACCATAGCCAGGTAGGGGAAGCCTTCGGCTACCTGTTGGTGACGTTGGTTTGCGTGGGAGTGCCATCAGATTGGACAAATTGACGTTTGAATCTTTGTTTACAAAATCACATACGTTCTTTTGAATAAGTACCCGAGAAATGATCATTCGCGTCTTTCACAGGCATCGTTGCATTCATCTTCGCCCCGCTTAGGTGCCGTCCAGAACGCGTCTACGCGACGTCGCGCGAAAACTGCACGCAAAGGAATAATAATCAATAATAAGGAGCTGTCAAATCGTATGGACGCTTCGCTTCGCACTTCGCGTCTACTCTGGCCGCACCCTTAATCGTCGTGAGATATCGTAGAGGAGGCGAATGTCTCCGGTTGCTGCGGCTCTCTCTCCTTCGTCGGCAAGAGAGTCTGCCCACACTCGCTTGTCCCGTCGCATCGCTGCAGGCAGGCGAAATTTCATTTCTGAAAATTTACCGACGATGAATGACTTCCATAGGGGAAGGTGGGTAGACTTGATCCCCGGGGAGACTTGATCACCCCCTGTTTTATCGAGAACTAAAGTAGTTTTGTTCTAGCGTATTTTTTAGTATAGATCCTCTAGACAAATGACCTTTATGTGGTGAGTTATTTTTTGGATTGACAACCTTATTTATTCTGCAGAGCAGTTTGTATGTTTTGACCTTCCTAAAGATTTTTTATTGGCCACGCAAAATTTGAATAACTTTTCATAACAATGACCAAATGCTTTCGTTTTTTCACAGCACAAAGCCATAAATGTGCTTAATGATTTCTACTGGTGGAAATGTCAACATTCCATCAAAGTTTAAGGATATTTGGATTTGAAGTTATTGCCTCAATATGAGGACATTTGATCCCCCATTAGTCACCCATACAAAAATTTGGCGAAAAAATTCAAAAAAATATAAATCTGTTCTCAGGCTTCTGATTTTTTGTATATTTGACAGATTTGATGTAAGGTTGGCAGGAAACATGATTTATTGGGTAGATATCATAGAAAAGGGATCAAGTCTCCCCAAATTTTAAAATTGCATGTGCTGTCGAATTCAATAACAAAAATAGTTCATGTATACGCACAGCAATTCGAAAATTGCGCGTATTTTTAAGGAAAAATATTTTTAAAAAATCGGAGGGCACCTTTCTAATTGTATCAAAGCAAGTTCTTGAAGAGGGATCAATTTCCCCCGAGTATTTTAAAAGTAGACTTTTGACAGCACTCTAGAAAATCGATTGTGTATCAATAACAACAATAATTTAAGGACTGTCATACATCAGTAAAGTTAAATACTATATTTCTTAGAGAGTCTGTGTGGAAATCGCGTATGTTTATTTATTTTTGGCTGTGATACATCGGAAATCAGAAAAGGGGATCAAGCCTACCCAGTCTCCCCTACCCATTCTTCAACGGAAAATAACGTTGGTTCTGACGACTCAGGTAGCATGTCTGCTTCTAACTTTGATTTTCTAAATGAACAATTACATCACATGATTGATGCAATGTTCAAAGCAAATACCAAAACTGAAGCTGTTCAGTTTGGTATCAAATTTACTCAAAGAATGGTTATTGGACTTCGTTTTAATGGATCCAAATAATTTTTTGAAAATTTTGAATTGGAATGCCCGCTCTTTAAAGGGTAAGGAAGACGAATTATTCAACTTTCTATCAGTTTATAATGTGCACATTGCCATTATAACTGAAACATATTTAAAACCTGTCCTTTTCATCAAAAGAGATCCAAATTTTTTTATTTACCGAAATCATCGCCTTGACAGCGCTCGTGGTGGGGTCGCCATTGTCAGTAATAGACGCATCAAACATAAATTATATTCTTCGTTTGAAACCAAAGTTTTTGAAACCTTGGGAGTTTCTGTTGCAACAAATTTTGGACAATTCTCTTTTATTGCTGCCTTCTTGCCTTTCCAGTGCAATGGGCAGCAAAGGAATTTCTTGAAAGCTGATCTTCAAATCCTTACTCGCAACAAATCCAAATTTTTCATAATTGGCGACTTCAATGCCAAACACCGTTCATGGAATAATGCTCAAAGCAATTCCAATGGTAAAATTTTATTTGAAGATTGTTCTGCGGGAAGATTGTTATACTATTCAATATCCCAATGGACCAACTTGTTTTTCTTCCAGTCGAAATCCTTCTACAATTGATTTAGTTTTAACGGATTCAAGTCAGCTGTGCGGCCAATTGGTAACTCATGCTGACTTTGACTCTGATCACCTTCCTGTGACGTTTGAAATCTCACAAGAAGCCATTAACAATCCAATCAGCTCTACTTCTAATTATCATAGAGCTGATTGGGATTTATATAAAACGTATATCGATAAGAATTTTGATGTTGATTATTGTGATTTGATTGATTTGATGTGATATTGATAATGCTCTCGTATCTTTGACAAATTTAATTGTCGAAGCCAGAGGCATTGCAATTCCTAAATGTGAAATTAAATTCAACTCCATTATTATTGACGACGATCTTCAGCTACTAATTCGTGTTAAAAATGTGAGGCGAAAGCAATACCAAAGAACTCGCGATCGCGTGTTGAAAGTTATTCGGCAAGATTTGCAAAATGAAATTAAAAACCAAACTTAATTCACCGAATGGTGATACTGCCTTTCTCGCATTTTGCCAAGACACCAACCTTATATGGCGCTTATATATTGCTCTTCCAGAGAAAACTTTCCTCTTTCCGTACTTTTGCTTTGCTTGTTTGCATGGCATTCTACGATGAAAGCATAAAAAATCAGGTTTTTGTTTCAGTGTTTCGAATATTTTCAGGCTTGCGGTAGAACTTTGACAGCTGCGGTAAAACTTTGCGGAATCCGCAAAGTGGAAAATTTTGAAAAGATCTGCAATAAATCGATTTTATTTTCTTAATAACTTTTGAACCCAATGATCTATTGTTATCACATTCAATAGTGATCGACAAGGCTTTGTCCCCTGTCGAATGCAACTTGTTGCGAGAAAATCGGTTAAGAATTACTATATGAAAAAGTGGCTAATGTTTTTCGGTTTTCGTGTGCACACACACATACATATACACGGACAGACAGGCATTTGTTCAGCTCGACGAGCTGAGTCGATTGGTATATAACATCATGGGTCTTCGAGACTTCTATAGAAAGTTCGATTTTGGAGTGAAATGATAGCCTTTCGGTACAACTTTGTTGTACGAGAAAGGCAAAAACGTTTCGCTATTCTGAGAAATACCAATAATGTCTCGATATTAAATCCCAGTTCGAAATCCTTTTGGAAATTAACGAAAATTCTTTATAAAAAAAACCTTAACAGCCAATTCCAGCGCTTAAAGAGGGATGTCAAATTTTATTAACTAATGGCGAAAAGGCTCAAAAACTTGCTCAGCAGTTCGAGAGTGCCCATAATTTTAGTCTAGGTCTCACTAGTCCTATTGAGGATCAGGTTACACGGAGCTTCGAAAACATTCTCAATCAAGAGAATGTTTTTGACCCTTTGTTGGGAACTAATTTGGATGAAGTGAAATCTATTACTAGAAAATTTAAAAATATGAAAGCCCCGGGTGATGATGGTATTTTCTACATACTTATCAAAAAATTTCCTGAGAGCTCTTTATCCTTTTTGGTTATTTTTTTTACAAATGTTTTCAATTGGTTTTCAAATTCGATTATTCCAATTTTGAAGCCGGACAAAAATCCAGCTGAGGCTTCTACCCAAGCAACCAGAAATTCGGATAAGAAGGGCTATTTTGGCTTAATCAGCTCTCATTTTAAGTAATTTTTTGTATGTAACGGAACTTTAAGTGAACTTTAAAGTTCCGTTAAGGATGCTTGGAACTTGATGTGAACCATAGTGAACCAATTAGTTCGGTTAAGAGTAAATTTAAGTAAAATCTGAACTTATGGTTGCTTGGTTAGTTATCGCCCAATCAGTTTGCTTTCTTCAATAAGCAAACTGTTTGAAAAGATTATTTTAAATAGAATGATGGTTCATATTAATGACAATTCTATTTTTGCTGATGAGCAATTTGGTTTTCGCCATGGGCATTCAACCACCTATCAGTTATTAAGAGTAACGAATTTAATTCGGTTCAACAAATCTGAAGGATATTCGACTGGAGTTGCTCTTCTTGATATAGAGAAAGCATTTGACAGTATTTGGCATGAAGGTTTGATTGTAAAATAGATTAATTTTAGTTTTCCTCTGTATATCATTAAACTGATCCAAAATTATTTATCAGATCGCTCACTGCAGGTAAACAACCTTCTTGGATGATCAACGAGTAGAAGTAGGATGAGTATCAAATATGTGTAACCGTTTGGTTACAAATTGTTAATTTTTGTTTTGTTGTTATGTTGTGCGGGCCTCCTTAGCCGTGCGGTAAGATGCGCGGCTACAGAGCAAAACCATGCTGAGGGTGGCTGGGTTTGATTCCCGGTGCCGGTCTAGACAATTTTCGGATTGGAAATTGTCTCGATTTCCCTGGGCATAAAAGTATCATCGTGTTAGCCTCATGATATACGAATGCACAAATGGTAACTTTGCTTAGAAACCTCGCAGTGATTAACTGTAAAAGTGCTTAATGAACTTAAAGCTGTGAGGCGGCAATGTCCCAGTGTGGGATGTAATGCCATTGAAGATGAAGTTATGTTGTTTTGTCAGAGCCTTCACGTTCCTCGTGTAATACCTGTAATACCAGCAGAACTACCACAGAAACGTTAGGGTTTGGTACCACGCGCCTAACCGTAAAAGACCGTGGATCCTCAAAGGAGGACCTTTGTTTCGGGCCGTAGGCTCTAACCGCAAAGGAGATTTCCCCTCTCGGCCGTCCAAGGTGGCTAAGCCACGGCCGGCCGATCGCGCCTACGAGGGAAGACGCCTGCCCACCATCGTCCAGCAACGCTCGCTGGTCCCGTCGGACGACAATCGTCCGCATAGCCGCTCGCCTCGCTATTCCGACAAGATTTCTGGTCGCACAACTGGACAGGAGTTGCTGTGTCGGCCATTTTGCTCCCGTCACCATCCGCAGCAGCGGTATGTACCGGTACCATTAGAACTAGGTCACACGTAACAAATTAACACAGAATATTGATTACACAGAACAACACGCACACGCCAAAAATAGGAAGAATAAAATTATACAAGTAAAGTGAAAGTTCCCGGTGATAGTTTTTGTTACCACGAAAAACCCTTGATTACCCAGTAGTTTGCCGACCCTGGGATTGCCGGAGAGTCTCTTGTGTCCTGGTCTGGCCTAGGTACTGCTATTTGATGATTCAGGAAATTCTAGTTTCATATTGACCAATCCGGAAAAGCTTTAGGAGGACATCGGGACATCCAGTGCTCACTCAAGTCTATGGATCACGAGAGGGCCTTCACTGGCCTTTCAAATTCATAAGTGAGGGTTACGACCAGAGCATTAGTGATTAATCATAGATATAATCATGATTAATAAATAATGGGTTATTTAACCATTATTCAATAATCATAATCATACAACAAACACGATTTAATCATTAATCACTAATCGTTAATCATATAATTTTACATTCAATCATTAAGCACTAATCATATTCATAATTCTCTTGAGTCTATTCATTAATCATCAATTTTAATCATTGCATACATCGCTTTTATTCATTAATCTTTAATAATAATCATATAATTTTATACCCTTCAATAACCCAATTTGAAAGAAAGGTTACTTGACTATCGATCACTATGCAAATCGTTCAATTTGATTATTCATAATCATTATTCATTAATCATATCGATCGTTAATCATTAATCATACACATATTCTGTCAACATTTAATCACAATCGATAATCGTTAATCATACTTCAAACGTTTTATTCATAAATCATAATCGTTAATCATTGTAAAAAATTATTCTAATCGTTAATCATAATCATCTATCATTGTCAAAAACGAAAAAAATCATTAATCATAATCTTAAATCATAGAGTTAAATTATTTAATCATAACCAATTTAATCATTCATTGGAAGCTTTATTCGTTAACGCTCTGGTTACGACAATAATGTCTTGCTCAGAGTGCGTGCGATAATAGATTTTTTGTTAAATCGTGCTCCTATGATTCGAGTTTTGTTAGTTGACATTTTTTATGAAGGACCTCTAAAGGCCACTCAGGTTCATAAGAATGGGTCACGATAATTTTCTATAACTTAGAGTACGTTAAAGAAAAGCTATGAAAAAATCAGAAGGGTTATATACAAGATACGACCGCCCAACGTAAACTACGTAAAACAGATCATAAGATAATTATTTTGGTTAGAGCCTAGAGGGATTGAAATTTTGACTTTTGCGCTGATCTATGCTTGAACGATAACATTTGCTGTTTTGATGAACCTTCTAAATTTTCAACTGAAATGGTTATAATTTAACTGAGTAGAGCCGTTTGAAGTTTGTATGGAAATTACTATAGAAATCGGGGCGTCTGTGAAAGATCGTTTCGTGAGGCGGATCATTAACTATTTAGGGGGAGATCCCCCAGCGCCGGACACCTCCCAATATCGGACACTTATTAAAACGATACTACTTGCAGAGGTCCCTCCTTCATCTTATTAAGTACAAAAGGAAGCTATTGAAAAGGCTTCTAACGGCAAGAAATATCAGATCTTCATGTGATAAACTTTGTACAAAATTTGAAGTTGAATAAAAATTCTTCACACCTGTTTTGTTACACTTACTTCAATTCAATTGTTTCTTCTTGCAGAGAAAGCCACAGAAATTAGCAGAAACAGAAATTGAAGAGGACATTGAAAAAGGTGGGAATTTGGATTAGGATGAAAAAAATTTAGCTGAAGAGTCAAATAAGCTCCACTAACAATTTTTAGTATTTACAACTTAAAGCACGTGAAAAATATTACTATTCTGAATGATGTCTTTACTCATGTAACAGGAACTTAGTCACATTTGAACATGATGCAATAGTGTCCAGTACTAGGAGACATTTTTCTGAGCCGTGAATTTTTTCACCAAAACGTCGCAAAACGTGTTCAAATGACCAAATACAGTTTGTATGAATCATCAATGGTCAATGGTCATATTTTGTGTATCTTTCTTCTGTCTATTTTTCCTTTGAGACAATATAACTCACGAATAGGATGACCGATTTGCGAGATTTCCTCACTAATCGATTCGTGTTGGGATCAGCTGTGTTTCTATATGTAAAAGGTTAGTAAATGGGAAAATTGTCATAATACAATATTACGGCGAGTTTGGATAAAACCTAATGCGATCGCTCGAAAAATTATCTAGAGTACGGCGTCGCAATCAACGCAGAAAATGACATTAAACGTAAAGACCCGAGCAACGCAGGGTACGTTCTGCTGGTAAGGTATAAAAAGACACATAATCCGGATAGTTAGAGTTTTTTGTTGTTAAATGGCTTATGTGTCCGGAACTTGAGGATCTCCCCCTAAATATAATCAACCCGAAGACTTCGTAGAATATTTCTAAATCTGTAAGACGGTTGTTGTTGCGAACCGATCGGATTTTCGTAAGCAAAGTTATAAAGAAAATAAAAATGCTCATGCTGAAGGGCCCTCCTTAGCCGTGCGGTAAGACGCGCGGCTACAAAGCAAGGCCATGCTGAGGGTGGCTGGGTTCGATTCCCGGTGCCGGTCTAGGCAATTTTCGGATTGGAAATTGTCTCGACTTCCCTTGGGCATAAAAGTATCATCGTGCTAGCCTCATGATATACGAATGCAAAAATGGTAACCTGGCTTAGAAACCTCGCAGTTAATAACTGAGGAAGTGCTTAATGAACGAGGCGGCTCTGTCCCAGTGTGGGGGTGTAATGCCAATAAGAAGAAGAAAAAGAAGAAAAATGCTCATTATTGATATGTTATTCTTTTACGTGTTCAATTAAATTTTCCACGATTTAGTATTTCCTTAATAATTTTTCTTGCAAGCAGCAAATTGTTTCGCAAAGACGATTCATTCACTTGCTAAATTTTCTATGTTGTCAACGTTCTCATATATTTTTAGATATTAATGAGCAACGTTGCAAAACGGTTTTCCAAAAAAAATACTGTTTGCATAGTAATTCTCATACAAATTTCAAACCGCGCGTGCGTGCTTAGTCAAATTACAACCAATGGGATGTTGGATATATTGGGTCGGAAGGTAGCGAGGTTCGTTTTGGTAAACGTTTTGCCGCGTGTAATATGTAGTTTTTCCGTAAATCATGTTCGATCGCACACCAATCCATTTATGTTTCGATCAAAATTGACGTAACTCACTATATGAAAATGGTTGGATATGACAATTTAGAATTTTCATTTAAAATCTCAAATTTATTATTCCGCAGTGGATATGATGCCTTTCTCCGAATGTTATTCGACTTAGAGTGATTAATACATCTCATAGTTAATTGCCTATGAAATGGCGATTAAATGCTTTTGAAGTGTTATTTTAAGGGATGCTGCCTAAATAGTAAGATAACCTTGTATAAAATTGATTATTGATTGATATCCAGCATCTGTAGCACTTTTTCATAAACACTACTTTTTTGCTCCGACCGTGATCATTGCTCTGGTTCTATTGTAGCCTACTTTTTGTGCGAATCACCGCACAAAAGTAGAGCGCAAGAACCAACCGCAGCCGGCGGTCGTAACGAAACTGAAATTTCAATGGGTTGGTAAAAAATTAGAATTTTCAATGTTTTTACGTTGATAATCAATAGATCCAATGGGCTTAAAAAATTGCTGGAGAGTTTCCGATTCGATTGATAATAAAATCTCGAAAATCCATTGAAAGATAAAAGAGCTATTATCGTTTGAAATCTTACATGATTTCGTGACGGTCTCGAATTTGAAAATTTTCATTTGTCACCCTGTATCCGAGTCTTCCCCTTAGACGTAGTTTACGTCAAAAGCTGCGTTTTTCTATGGTGAGTTTCATGAATTGAACATTTCTACGGATGTTCCGAATCTTAGAAAGGACCTCCGGTGGCCACTCAAGTACATTTAAATGGGTCACAACAATCTTTTGTTACTCAGAGTACGACAATAAAAAGCTCTTCTATAATGAGTTTCATGGATTGGCCACTTTACCGGACTTTCCGGATCTTCCGGAAGACCTCCGGTGGCCAGCCAGGTCCATAAAAATGTGTCACCACAATCATTTATTACTCAGCGTTCGAAAAGGAGAAGCTTTGGAAAAAAAAAACGCGCGAGATTCATGAATATGACCACTGTTGGATTATATCCAACGGGGGAATATTTCCGTAATTATGATTCTCCGACGCGGAAATGACAAACACTTGATCCGTTGTTTGAGGAAGAATATAATTTTCCTATCGGGAATATATAATAATAATTCATAATAATTCATAATGATTCATAATTCTAAAACAAATTTATA
The DNA here is from genome assembly GCF_024139115.2 of Armigeres subalbatus. Lineage (NCBI taxonomy): Eukaryota > Metazoa > Arthropoda > Insecta > Diptera > Culicidae > Armigeres > Armigeres subalbatus. The sequence goes on from NC_085141.1 coordinate 98,209,276, forward strand.
ACTATATGTACATAATTTGCAATGCTCCGCGAGATGGGTTTAGTGAACCCCTGAAGCCATGTACGCATATTGCTTCTATTAGTTTTTAATAGTGAAATCGAACATTTAATCTACTCACGTTTAGTTCCCGTTTGTATTGTGTTCGTATCAGTAGAGCAATAAATAGTGGTAGTCCGTATTTTGGTAATAGTTCAAGAGAGACGTGGCGAGATTTAGGTTACCAATCCAGCATGTAAATAGTAGGCATTAATTTAATATTCCAGTTCACTAGACTTAAGTTTAATTTTAGATAATTTTACACTATTTTTAAGGCTTTTTTAGGATATAATTAATACTGCGTTTTCGTTCGTCAGCTATATCAAAGATTTTCCCCTTCTGTTTGTTCTGTTTTGTCGACTAACCCAGTGACAGGCCAAAGGCCTGTCACTCCCTGTCATCCGTCCCGTCATGGCCGCGTCTTGCTTGCAGGATTGCAAGCAATATATGACCCACAGTCATAGGTGTGCGCGCTGGCCTAATGGGGTAGGCCAACAGTCCCCCAGGGTACGACGACTTCCGGTTGGCTTACTACTCCACGCGCTGAACGTCTAGGACCGCCAGCTTCACAACGGGGCGCTCGTATACTCCGACGGATGTCTGCACTGTCGCTGATCGCGTTTGCCCGTCTCGGCTAGTAGTCGTAGCGATGACTCTACCTTTCGGCCAACAGTTACGCGGTAACTTCGGGTCAACAATCACTACAATATCTCCGGTCTCGATGGGTTTGACAGACTGGAACCACTTGGACCGGCGGGTAATCTCCGGAAGATAGTCTGTTAGCCAGCGTTTCCAGTAGCAGTTCACCAGAATTTGCGAAGTACACATGTTCTGCCTGAGGGCGATGCCGGTGTCGTCGATGCTGATTAAAGGTTTCGAGCCATTGGATGAGCCAACCAGAAAATGATTTGGAGTTAGCGCTGGACCAGAATCGTCATCTACTGGAACGTGTGTTAAGGGCCGAGAGTTGACGACGCTCTCGATCTCAATCAGTAGATTTCGTAACACTTCATCCGAGAGGGTTTTGGTGGTGCAAACAGCCATCAGATTACTTTTGACGGTTCGTATGAGCCGCTCCCAACTACCGCCCATGTGTGGTGCCAACGGTGGGTTAAATACCCACTCGGTCTTTGTGGTCGTGAACTCCCTCATCATGGCATCATGATTGATAATTGTCAATAGCTTCTTCAACTCTGCATTGGCGCCGACGAAGTTGGTGCCGTGGTCGCTCTAGATCTTCCGGGGTTGACAAGCTCGATATGTACTGCACGAACAGCCAAGCACGTTGCCAACATTCCCCAGTGCTTCTCACGCCTTCTTCCTACAGCAACTTCAATGGGCCCAAAGTAGTCGATGCCCACGTGAGTAAACGGTAGACAAAACGCTGCTAGGCGACCGGGTGGTAGGTTAGCCATAATCGGAGTGTTTGGTACTGAATGATCATTCTTGCACCGTTGACAATCACGGCGAACTTGACTGTAGCATGAACGTAAGCGAGAGATTTGATACTTTCGGCGTATTTCGTTTATCACTGTCTCGTGATTTTGGTGATGGTATCGGTTGTGGTAGTGGTGAATTATTAGTGTGGTAATGTGGTGATATCTTGGAAGGATGATGGGATTCTTCGCGTCGTCGGTGGCATATTGGCACGCTGCGATACAGGTCTCGTCGATCCACGGAAGTATAGCTTGTACAGCGGACTGGATTTGGGAAGAAGCTTCGTAGAGTACGTAGTTCTTCCGGGAAGCCTTCCTGCTGCGCTATACGGATTAGATGCGCTTCGACTGTACGGAGTTCGGCTGCGTTCAGAGGTCCTACTTCGATAGGCTTCTGTTCCGTCTTCAGGCGACAATTTTTTATGAACCGTAATTAGATTATATTATGTTGGTTTGCCGCGGGTAGAAGATTGCGGCCAAGCTTCCTCATTTTCTTTGAGAAAGCTAGGACCTCGGAACCATCTGTTTCCTGCGGACAGATCGGAGCTTTCTTTCCATTTGGTCCCGTCATCGGCTACGTTCAGCTTGCTAGGTACATATCGCCATTCGTGAGCTTCGGTGGATTCGAGAATCTCGGTGACGCGGAATCCAACGAACTGGCTGTAGCGTCGGTGATCGGAGTTTATCCAGCATAGGACATCTCGGGAGTCTGACCAGTAGAACTTCTTCACATTGCGGATCGACAGCGTATCACACACGGTTTTAGAGAGTCGTGTTCCAATTATCGCCGCTTGTAATTCCAGTCGAGGGATCGATGTCAACTTTAGCGGAAATACTCTAGTTTTTGCTGCGACTATTGAACAATGGATCTCTTCGTTCTTCCTGAACCGTAGATAGCACACGGCGGCCATTCCATTCTTGCCAGCATCTACGAACGAATGGAGCTGCACGTCGTCGACTTGGTTGATGGAGTAGTCAGGCCAGAAGCATCTAGGTTTTTGGAGTTCTTCAACCTGCGGCAAGGCGCACAGCCAAATCTTCCACTTATCGTACTCCTCGTCCCCGATTTCTTCGTCCCAGGTGACACTAGATCGCCAGATGTCCTGTAGCAAGAACTTCAAATCGGCAAGGAAGTGAGCGATGAGCCCGAGCGGGTCGAATATGGTCATGAGGACACGCAGTACTTCCCGCTTCGTGGGATGACGATCGCCCTTGAGTAGTTCGGCCCCGTAGCGATTCCATCCGATTTTGTAGGTGAAAGCATCAGCTGCCGTATTCCACCACATGCCTAAGACCTTCTCGGTGGCCAATTCCGTTGTCAGGTCCAGACTCTTCTCCTCATCCACGTTCTCTTCTTGCAGCGCCTCTACGACATTCCTTGAATTGCTAATCTAGTTGCGGATTTCGAAGCCCCCTTGTGCGTGTACGTGGCGAACGTCTTTGGCTACCTGAATAGCTTCTTCCTCCGTGGCTACGCTAAGCAGCATGTCATCGACATAATGCGAGTCAGTGATCGCTTCACACGTCGCTGGATATTTACTCTTGAACCGCTCCGCGTTGATATTCTTTGCGAATTGTGCACTGCTAGGAGAGCAGCACGCCCCGAACGTCATCACGGTCATGGCATAAACCTCAAGCTCTCTATTCTTGCCCGTCCAGTAGAAGCACTGGTATTGCTGGTCCTCTTGGCGGATTTTCACCTGGTGGAACATCTCGCGAATATCTCCAGTCACCGCCACCGGATGTATGTAGTCGGAATCGTAGCAGAATATTCAGCAGCGAACGTAGCAAATCGGGCCATTTCAAGAGAACTGAATTCAGGGAAATTCCATGGGCCTTTGCAGCTGCATCCCATACTATTCGGACTTTCCCGGGCTTATTCGGGTTGGTTACTGGGAAGACAGGCAGGAACCAATGGTTGGTGGATTGATGCTGAATTTCTTCTTTGGACAGTTTTCGAATGTAACCTTTTTCGGTGTAATCGGCTATCTTCTGATGCAATATTCTCAATCCAGTTGAAAACCGGAATGGGGGGATAGCGAAGTTGGATTTTTCTCACAATCCGTACGTTGAACCTAACTTCGGAAGTGGTGCGCTGTTTTCATATCGTGAAGCGCTATTCAGCGAACCACTTCCGAAGTTAGGTTTAACGTACGGATTGTGAGAAAAATCCAACTTCGCTAGCACCCAATTTCGGGTTTCAACTGGATTGAGTATACTTCCGCGAGCTGAGGATCATTCTCCATGCGTTTCTCCAGGCATCGGTGACGGCGCAGGGCCATTGTTCGGCTATCGGGCATGTCGTAACCGGACCGTTCAGCCATAACAATTGTTTGTTGGCTCCCACGTTCCGACTAAAAGGGGCGGTTCCACCCGCTTACCCGCGTCGGAACGGAGCAATCCTCCTGCACAGAACGGTTGTTCTGTACCTCCCACGTTCCGACCAACAGGGGCGGTGCCACCCGCTTACCCGCGTCGGAACGGAGCAGTCCTCCTGCACAGAACGGTTGTTCTGTAGCTCCCACGCTCCGACTAATGGGGGCGGCGCCACCCGCTTACCCATGTCAGAGCGGAGCATTCTCCATCCGGATGCTTTCAGTCAGCATCTGCCGAAAAACCGAGAAAGCCGTGGTACGTGTACCCGTATGTATGTCCATCATGAACATGTTGCATTAGTGATGGGTAGACGCATCAATCGTTCGGATCTGATGTCACGTCGTATGACGTTTTTTTTTGTCATATAGAAATGGGCGCTTCCCAAAATTGATTCGATTTTTCTTTTTCTATTACGATTATCATTTTGATTACAAAACAATATTTGGGTATATTGAGAATTTATATTTTAAATGTTTAGACTATATATTACTACAGGGCAGACGGACGTTGTCATAGCGCCACAGTAAACCGGTCTCGTAGCGGTCACCTGAGAAGTGTGTGAAAGATTTCAGCAGTGTCTCTGCTCGCCCATCTTCAGCTGATAAAAGTGGCTTTGTCGGACTTATGACTCCCAAGCTGTCAATCGAAAAGTAGTCTTTCATCGCTTGATGCAGTTCATCGTCGGACTGTCCGTTCAGCGAACAGACATGGAAACTGTAGTGGAACATGCTCGGCGCGTTTCCGGATCTCAGATTGCCACAAACGGTCCAGCCAAGGCGTGTTTTGGTGGCAATTGGTTCTCCGAATTTCCCCTCTCGACTCTTGAGAGTTAAACCGAGTTGCGCATGCTTCGTTCCTATCAAGATGCGAGGACGTGCATCGTGGTACGAGGAGATAGGCAATCCTTCCAAGTAACGGTACTTTTTCTTCAGTTCAGCGAAATCTAAGGTTTGTCGCGGCAGCAGCAACTCCCTGACAGTTTGCACCTCCTCTAGAGTGAACTTATCTGCTCCTTCACATTGTCCAGCGACTTGTAGGCGAACGATACACGAGTTCTTCTCGCATCGCTCAGTTCCGCCCGTCCAGCGAAGGCATATTGGACTAGGAGTACCACTTAGTTGAAGCTCATTGGCGAGATCTTGATCTAGCAGTGTTGCTCCCGATCCTTCGTCTAGAAACGCGAAGGTATGGATCGTCTTTTCTGGTCCGGATAGGACCACTGGAAGGTAGCGGAATAAAACAGTGCTTGAACCCGTTTGGTGCGTGTTGCAGCCCAGATCGGCCCCACTCGTTGATGGTTGCGGAGGATTCGGATTTCCAGCCGTCGGGCCAGTAGGTTGCTGTTGAGGCTTCTGCTCGTAATGATACCATCCGTTGCACTTGTCACACTGTACCATCTCTTCCGTATCCGGTCCTCTACAACTCTTGCAGGAGTATCCATCGACGGTTTTGTCCGATTCCACCACCACCACCACATCATCACCTTCCTTTTCACAGGTCACTTCACTAACTACTTGATCATCTTTCGGCTTCTTCCGATCACTTCTACCACTCGGCTTACTACTTTTTCCGTCGGACTTTGCACCACGACTTGACATGGTCGCGAACGTTTAGTTTCGTGTGATAAACGAAAATTATATTATGTTGGATTATATCCAACGGGGGGAATATTTCCGTAATTATGATTCTCCGACGCGGAAATGACAAACACTTGATCCGTTGTTTGAGGGAGAATATAATTTTCCTATCGGGAATATATAATAATAATTCATAATAATTCATAATGATTCATAATTCTAAAACAAATTTATAACTATATGTACATAATTTGCAATGCTCCGCGAGATGGGTTTGGTGAACCCCTGAAGCCATGTACGCATATTGCTTCCACTTGCTTCTATTAGTTTTTAATAGTGAAATCGAACATTTAATCTACTCACGTTTAGTTCCCGTTTGTGTTGTGTTCGTATCAGTAGAGCAATAAATAGTGGTAGTCCGTATTTTGGTAATAGTTCAAGAGAGACGTGGCGAGATTTAGGTTACCAATCCAGCATGTAAATAGTAGGCATTAATTTAATATTCCAGTTCACTAGACTTAAGTTTAATTTTAGATAATTTTACACTATTTTTAAGGCTTTTTTAGGATATAATTAATACTGCGTTTTCGTTCGTCAGCTATATCAAAGATTTTCCCCTTCTGTTTGTTCTGTTTTGTCCACTCACCCGGTGACAGGCCGAAGGCCTGTAACTCCCTGTCATCCGTCCCGTCATGGCCGCGTCTTGCTTGCAGGATTGCAAGCAATATAGGACCCACAGTCATAGGTGTGCGCGCTGGCCTAATGGGGTAGGCCAACAACCACTTTTACGGATGTTCCGGATCCTCTGGAGAACCTCCAGTGGCTTCTCAGGTCCATCGCAATAGGTCACCACAATCATTTGTTACTCAGCGTTATATAATGGAAAGCTTTTGAAAAAACCGCGCTCTTCTATGGTGAGTTCCATGAATTGACCACTTCTACGGATGTTCCGGATCCTCCGGAGGACTTCCGGTAGCCACTCAAGCAGAGTTGGCATAGCGCACGCACGATCCACGCAGAGCATACATCTTCCAACAATTTGTGTGTATGTAATTCATCAAGTTCGAAGTTACAAGTAATCTTCAAAACATAACCACATTTGACCTCAAATTTAGTCAAAATCATGTTATGTGAGCTCTGTCTACTGTACGATGTTGGGAATTGAGATCTTGGTGATTTTACCTCTCATTCTCATATTCCTCAAATTGCCTACTAATAACCTCACATTACTAGTCTGATCTAGAATTTCCCATGCAATCGAGTGGAGTTATTTTTGCCCACCGCACGACTAAAGAAGCTAACATATTGTTCATTTTACCCCACATTCTTTTATTTTCTAACTATTACCCAAAAGGCCAAACGGTCTTCCGGAAAGCATAACCACTAAGGGGCATTAGGGTAAAACGAGATCTTGCAGTTTCGTGTAGTGAACTTAACCACATTTGCATTATTCCCCAGAAAAATCCACGACTCGTGTCAAAATTTCAGTGCGATCCGCCCGCACCGAACCGAGATATTGAATTTATTCGCGTTATGGACAATTTTTTCCCATTAGCGCCGAGAGCTTTTCGGCCGCACGCATCGATTTAAGGGCTTCGGCGTACTTATCGTTATAAGTTTTCACCGACAAGGCCTCGTCTCTGTCCTTCTGGTCAAGATGCGTTCGACTTCCGCTTTACCCTACTGACCAGCTGCCAGGGATTTTCGGTCCCTTGTGCCTATGGCACAGGCCTGCTGTCACCCTCTTGCGGCCCGGCGAATTGCGCCTGGTTGGTGTCTTTCGCTTTTTTGGGCTAAGAAGTCGCCTTCTCGGGTCGACGCCGTTCAGACTGCTCTGCGTCTCTCGCTGATCTTTAATCAATCCGTCTCAGCTAATTCTCATCGTCCAGCGAAAGGTATCCCCATATTGAAGCCTGTAAAGGATCCTTCCCCTTCTCCCATCAACCTGCTCTCAGGAATGTCCAAGTTGTTGGGAAAGGGATTCACCATCGGTTACTTGAGTCTGGCCAACTGACCCGAGTTACCAACAGCCTCTGGCGGAACAAGTTTGTCTCTGAAACCTCTGCCATGGCCTTACTCGATTTCGATAAGGCGTTCGACAATGTTTGACATGATGGCTTGGTGTACAAAGCTACCTGGTGAAAATCATCAACAACTATCTCTCGGTACCTCTGAATCAACAAAGTAGTTAAAATTAGAGAATAATTCTACATTTTTACGCCATTTGAGCAATCTCATCTTAAGATTCTCACCCTCACGTCGCACCTCTCGTAAAATAAGTCCAATTGTACGAAAAAAAAAACTAATGAGACACATTCAGCATGTTCTACATATATTTAATAAGAAAATTACACTTACTTAAAGTTATCTAACAGAATAGATATAAATCATACACAAATAAACGATCTCTAAGGACACTGTGCTGCAATTACATATTATCAAAATTATAACGATCCTTCAATCTTTTCCTAATGAACAATCCCATTACCAATCTCTTCCAATTACCATAAACCCGCTTCTTGCGTTTTTCATCCTCCTTCCGTTCCAGTTCGACCTGCTCCTGGTACCACTCGTCAATGACTTCGTCGCGGTATTCCTCACAAACAACAAAGCCATCGTAAATTGCTTGGCATGCGTTATTTTTGTATTCGAAACCGACAATAGCCTGAGCGCAATCGACACGCAAACGCTTGCAGATTCGATTCAAACCCGGTAACTGCAGATGAACCGTTCCCTTCGGAAGCATACAAGGCTTGAAAAGGTCCACATTTCCGTAGGCGCTTCGCGGAACCAACCCGTTCTGGGCCGTCGGTGGATCGTAGTCCTCGACCTGCCAGCTCCCGAACAACTCCATTTTCTGACCAGTTACCGATGTCCCCGTGAAGCGATCATACCTGGCTTTAGCTTTTACCACTTTGTAGGGCTGTTCGAACATCTTGACTGTCTTGGCTTGTCGCAGCCAGCCCTCCCGCGAGAACAGTACATGCACGCAATCCCGCGGGTAGATCGGTTCGTCCTTGATGTAGCCCAATACGACGGAATCCGGTGGATAGATTGCCTCATTCCGCAGCAGGTGCCTCTCAATAACGAATCGCGGATGGTTCTTGTACTCCCCTATCTGCTCCGGGAAGGGCCGCTTGTTGAGCAATTTATCAAACTTTAAATCTTCGGTCCGATCACGACGTGTTTGCCGACGCACTCTGTAAGGCTGGAGCGTTTTCTCGACCCAAATGTCTTCAACGCGTAGTTTGGACTTTTTGCTGCCCAAACGGGATATGTATCGCGGTGAGACATCTTTGATCGTACCGTCGTTGTTCCACGCTAACACGTAGCAGATAGGGGCAGTGGCTTGATTCTGCAAGAAAAAAATCTGTATTTTTTCGGTTCGTCAAATTCAATTTTCATACGAATTTTAGAATTACTAACAACAATATCCTCTAAGCAATAAACCTTTCCATGAATGATGTCGATCGTAACCCATTTATCCTCGTGTTCGCAATATACTTCGATCCAAAGATCTAAACCAGGACGATTTCGTTTAGCAGCCTGCTTGGAACCGGGCCTCCCTCGCGTGCCATTATGCATTGAACTAGTACCCTCTCCCAACAATTCCGCTTCTGCTTTAGCACGTGCCCTAGCCAGCTCGTTCCGAACTCTGGATGCTTGATATGCTGCTAAAATCCTCTCCCTACGTCGCCGCACTTTTTCGTCCAGGTCTTCGGAAAATTTCTCTTCTTCGGTTCCATTTGACGACTTCTTCACCGTTGACAAATTGCTCTCAACATTCATGAACGAATTATCCATAAGTTTCAGCTTTTTACGAGGTGGCCTTAACAAATCATCGTGACCTCCATCCAACTGTGGAAAGGTTGCACTGAATCCTTCACGACGTTGCTTCCTGGCTGCTTCCCTTTGCATTTGCTGCGAGTTCTTAGAGACCAGCTCAAAGAGCTTCTCACGGGCCTTGTATACTACACTATGACGGGGAGCTCGCTTAAAATCCAACATCAACCGCCGATCAGCTTGAAGCTCTTCTGACGTCTTAGGCGTCATTCGATAGAGTTCGTTGGCTGGGACCTGTTTCGGTGGAACCACAAGCGACATCACCAACCGGCAGTGAATATTCAAGGAGCGCAGCATCAGCAGAAACAACAAGATGTAATCGCGTTTGCAGTACGCCGATTGCTGCATGATTTGATATTTGAGAGTCGCTTTGAGTGGTGGCATTTTACTTGACCGAAAATACATATCCTGGTTTTTCAGCTTAACTACCTTTCGGAAATAATGCGTTACCTGTTGGAAATAGTTCAAGTTGGTGAGACCTTTCGGTCGGCAGCCAGACGAAGGCAGTAGTCGTTTTATGATTAATTGTACGAGTGACGGATTAGAAACCGTTCGATTGAGAAACGTTCCATACCCTATCCAGCAAAGAACTGACACTTTATGCAGATATATTTGGTTTTGACGTTTTTCACGGTTCATCAATCGTTTGAGGGCAGTGAACAAGTCAACCCTCTTCTTTCCTTTTTTATCTTTTTCGGCTGATTCAAATTTGAGCGTTACTTGAACCATTTTTTCCCCTTCGCATTCTTTTTTCTCGTCCACTGCAACAAAACTATTTTTCTTGTTGGGGTCACCTTTTCTAACTTCAATTTTCTCTCCTGCCAATAATATATTTGAAACGTCTTCTTCGTTCGACTGTTTCTGAGATATTTGTTCCTGTCGAAGCTGTTGCAGTTTTTGTCGATCTTTTTCCAGCCGCTGCGAAAACTCTGCAAGCTTCACCATATTCACACAATTGAGACTGGACTGATTAATTTGTTGAATTAGCTTTTTGTTAAAATCCCCATTGCTCTCTTCTTCCAATTTTATCGTGCTCAACGATTTTTCATCGTCGTCTACCTCTTCTTCCGAATCATCCATCTCCAAACCGGCGTTACAATCGAACTGAATAGCAGGGCTCTCTAGCTGCTTCTTTTCAAAGTCACCCTTTGGTAGAAAAAAGTCCGAATTCAAATCCAGCTTCTCCGGATCGACCAGATAATCGTCGCCGCTGCTATCGTCATCGTCAGGTTCCTTCTTAATTTCCAGCTTTCGCCTCTCGGAAATTACATCCATCTTCGAGCTGCACGCCAAGTCTGGTCTATACTTCCGATAGAGCTCTTCGACCGTAAAGGTCGTCAACTTAATCGGTTCATCATTGGCCTCTTTTGTGGTTTTTCTCCCACCTTTCATCTTGGATGCCGAACGTTTCCGTTTTTTACTCTTTGGACATTTATCCGATTCTGACGATTCCGTACCCGAATCCTCGACAGGGTCTGGTGGCAGGTCTACAGCTGCACTGCATTCCGGTTCCTCCGGAAGCATTTTTCCCAACTTTGATGCGATTCTTCTTGAAACTCTCGTTGGTTTTGCTGGGGGTCGTTTGGATTTTGGTTTCCTTTTCCTAAAATAATAACGACGTTCGACATTAAAATTTAATATTTAATATCACACACCATTGAGGCCAAAAAAACATCAACCCAACTCACCTTCCCAATTTGACATCATGCTTCGCCGGATCCCATTCGTCTTCGCTGGCGGAAAATTCTGGAATGGATTCATTCTCTGAGGCGGAAAAGTTGTCCTCGCTTTTGGATGCCATGCTTCAAGAAAATTACGTTAAATATTTAAACACAGATTCATTCTATACAAGTCAATGCACAACAAACTCTGCATGTATCTTTATCACATGAAATATCATGAAAATAGAGCGAAAAACAAAAACTAATTTTGTTTTTGACTCCACTCCACTGGCGTTTTTTTCACATCGTGAGATGCGTGAGATGAGTGACGTTTGGAGCACCATAAAAAAAATCTACCGACTAAATCGGTTCACGTCAGTAGGATCGACCAATTTTGGATCGACCAATTTGGATTGGATTTGGATTTGTTGTGATCCCGAATAGAAATGAACCATTCATCGAATCGGTTATATTATTGTCAGTTTTGCTGGTAACAAAACGCGCTGATCACTTTTTAATCACCTTAAAAATCGTCGCCAATATCTTTAAATTGAATCTGTGTTAGTTCAAAGCCAAACCTTGAAAATATGTATGAAAAAAAGTACTCAATTTCGGGAAATAATGTGATTATTAAAATCAAACAATTTTGTTCACAGTTGATTTGACAGATCTTATGGGCATTTTTGCTGGCGACGATTTGCTTTGCGACGATTTCTAATCGTCGCGGCCGATAAGGTGGGAAATTGATAATAATCAGTTCCTACACTGAGCTGAATTTCCATCTAAATTTTATGTGCAACGCACATATATTTTTGCAATCAAGCTTTGCAAATAATTTTCATTAATCGTGCACATAAAACTGGAAATTTTGTTACCCATCAATTTTATGTGCAACGCAAATATAAAATAAATGCCCATCGAATGTTATTCATTGGTAAGTCCAATGTAGTTTATATGCGACTGTAAATGTTATTTATGACTTGCTTTTGAGAGTAAATATTGGATTTTTGTTTCGTTTCATTTGATAATTATTATCATGCAACAAATATTGAGAAAAACATAAAGTATGAGAAATTTATTTACATTTGATTTGCAATCAACATTTTATTATTGGTTGTTATTTTCTATGCTAACACTTGTTTCCGATGTGGTGCGGTCTCCGGAGATTTTTGGCAGCAACCATTCGGAACATAACTGACTCCATCAGGTGTTCTGGCCATTATTTTCAACGACATAACACACAACCGTCGCATTGATGATGCTTTTACCTGCAAGCGGCAATTGATTCTATCAAGAGGCGCGTATTTTTCCAGGCCAAAAAAGTCGCGAAACAGATGACAGGGAAAGGGATCATTTGGGCGGCACACCCTTTTCCCGTCCGCAGCGTTGGTAATTCGGCAGTAAATCGAGTAATTCGGTTGCATTGCGCTCGAGTGATTAGCGTTGCGAGCGGGTGTTTGCGGTGCTGCGGAATGATCCATTACTTTATCTTATCGGGTGTTGCCTTTTTTTCGGGGCTTTTCGGCTTGGAGAAGGCTTTTGTCATCCGGCACAAAGATTCCACAATGTTGCTGATGTTCACACTTCACAAACGTCCTGAAATTGATCCGCATATGAAGCGAGTGAGTATTGTTCTAGAATTAGCTGTTCCGATGACGCTTGCTCAAATTCATCATCAGCAGGCCCTGCGTTTTTTTCGCGTTTTAACCACTTGTCCTTGCATGCTTTATCAGAGCGCGACTGAAAACAATATTTAAATATCATGGAAATATACTCTGGTAAATAATAAATTGAATTTTCTTACATAATTTTGTCTTCCGATGAATCGTTGCAGGAATCGCCATCAACCATTTTGTTTTGAACAAATTTTAGGTCTATTGTATACCTTTGAATTTTATGTGCGAGGATTGATAGTTATCAACTATCGGTCGAGGCATATAAAATTTATTGTGCGATCTAATAAATTATAAACAAATTCACTTTACATGATACAGGCATACCTCGATAGTACGTACACCTCCGTAATTTTAGTGTACGTACTATCGAAGCGTACGTACTATCGAAGCAAAAAAATACCGAACAAAAAAAAAATTTGTTTTGCCTTTCTATTTATTTGGGAGCGGTGTAATGTTTATAAAACCGCTTGGAAGCCAAAATTTCGATAGAAGGCTCTGTATTCTAAGCAAATTTATATTTGTGTACTATAACAACGGACCAGCATAACTCAGATTTTTCTTGAAATGATGTCTACATGTAGCATTGCGCAAAATTATCGTCCTTGTAAATGTGAGGCTATTGTTTTCATGAAATATTGCATGTTAATGCTTCGGAACATCCATGAATTACGTGATATTCGTGACGTTACAAAGATATGTTACACATCATGCATAATTATATGCATGTTACTACAAAAAGTACCGATTGGGGGTGGATCACAACATTTTTACGTGACGTATTTCATGGATTCCACCTATAGATTTTATGTAAATGAAAAGCTTTAAGGTTGTCCTGAACTGTCACTGTCGTTGCGATTCTATTGGCTCCATTGACGCTTCCATACCAAAGCGATTTTAATTTTCTCGTCTTTAGAATCATTTATGCCTTTCTCGTTCAACAATATGTAACGAAAAGGCTATAAACTGCAAAAACGATTTTTTGATAGGAGGCCTGGAGGGCCGACTTTTATATACTTGATCGGTATCAGCTTGATGAATTGAGGTACCACTGGTGTCTGTCGATAAAGTATTTGAATCTAAATCATTGGATGTTAATCTACTCACAAACTGCAACTAGCGTGGATCTCTGACCAAACATAAAGATACTTTTTTCTAAAAATGTAGCTTTGTTCTTCAGGAAACTAAGGAATTACTCCAAGAACACCCTCTGAAATTCTACTAGAATTTTTTTCGTATTTTAATTTGAAATTATTTCAAAACTTTATTTGAAATTTGTTTTGACATTCATAAATATTTTCCTCTGAAAATTCTTCAGGAAATTCATTCAAAAAACTTCATAGTTTCAAATTTCTCCTAGATTTGTATCAGATATTTTTCTAGGATTTTTTTCCAAGAATATCTCCAGGAAATCCATAGGTAAATCCATCAATATTTTTCGAAACTCAAACCAAGAAATCCACAGTGAATTTTTTTCAAAAATTACTTTAGGAAATTCTTCAGGAAATCCTTTCGGATACTCCTATTCTTCCTGAAAAAGGAACTTCCCGGAGCAGTTCTTGAAGGAAATTTCTGCAGAATAATTTGAGAAAATTCTGTGGGATTCGAAACGAATTCCCGGATAATTCTTGAAGAACTTTTCGGGGGAACTTTAAAAAAGATTTCTCAAGAAGTTCTTCAAGTAATTTCCGGGGAAATTATTGGTGGATTTTTTGGGGAATACATGGAGGAATTTCTGGAATAAAAAGTGAGAGAGTTTCTCGAATAATTTTCGGGTTATTCTTTTAAGATATTGCTGCGAATTCCTGAAAAAAATTACTTGCGAAAAATACTGATTTTTTATAAAAATTTTAAGCAAAGTACCGTAGAAATTTTGAGAATGGCTGCAGGATCTTCCGGGAGAATCCCTTAAATAATTTCTAGAGGTATTTCTAGGGGAATTTTTGTACACAGCTACTTTATTTTACCGGAGTCGGTAAAATTTTACTGAGTTTTTGGACTACGGATCACCCAGTAATTTCAACAGCAATATTTTACATTACCGAGTTTTCAGCATAAACGAGAAATGTCAAATAAACATTAAAGTCGGTAATGAAGGATGATTGTTTATATGAAAATAACTGAGTTAGTCAGTAAATGAGGATTTATTTTTTGGAAAATATTTAACCGACTGGACAGTATATCTAATCAATACCTTTGCATGAAATATCGCTAGTCAAGTTGAAAACTGAAATGGGGACTAGCGAAGTTGGATTTTTCTCGCAATCCGTACGTAAAACCTAACTTCGCTAGAAGTGCGCTAGTCTAATTAGGCGCTAATTGGACTAGCGCGCCACTAGCGAAGTTAGGTTTAACGTACGGATTGCGAGAAAAATCCAACTTCGCTAGTCCCGTATTCCGGTTTTCAACTTAATCGAGTATATAAAAGCCTATTCATATCACGATAATTTACGCGGTATTTGACATTATAAAGAGTGTTTTGATGTCAATGTTTACTCATCGTATTTTCATTTAACTTCTTGTCATTTTTCACGTGAATTACCTCGTAAATTATCGTAATCTGAACAGGCTATAAATCTGAAGAAATGAAGACTTTGGCCGGTTATAATTTATTATTTATTGTCAGACAGGGATTGAATCCTAGGCTATAAAAAAGAAAATCTGTCTTTTATCATCCTTAGAACACCGACAAATCTCAACACACCGACATCATCCTTAGCACACAGACCTTAGCACCGTCACACCGTCGGTGCTTAGCATGCCGTGAAACACTTTGTCCGCAAGTTAGTTACGATAATTCAAGGGGTTATTCTCCATGACAAATTCTTTTAAAAATAGTTCCCAGAGGTAGGAGGCACCGGCAGGTTATTGGTTCCTAGCACCGGTTCTCATGATGCATTTCACTTGTACACAGCGATCTGTGGCTGAAAAGTTCACTTTTTAAAACGCGTCAACCAGCACGACGAAAATAATTTTCAAAATGGAAGCTCAACCGGAGGAAAAGAATCGAGAAAACAACATCGAGCATTTTTTAATGACTATTCGGTAAATTTGGTATAGATTTGTACCGACTTTTTGTGTTGTTCAGTAATTTAGGGATTAAATGATTTGTTCAGTAAAAATAAGTAAACGTCAGAATAATAAAGATAATTTTTTACCGAAACTCGGGAATTTATTACTGACGATCATTTGTGGTCAACTAAAAAACTAATATCAAGCTCTATCTGGAATAAGGGCGAATGTCGCAAGAGAGGATTCTCTTCGTCAACTTCCCCTCTTTTAAATAAAAGTGACAAGCAGCTGATTTCTTTGTGGTTTATCACCTCAGAACGATAGAAAACAATGCGAACTTGCATTCTGAGGTGATAAACTGCAAAGAAATCCTCTGCTTGTCACTTTTATTCAAATGAGGGGAAGTCGACGAAGAGAATTCTCTCTTGCGACATTCGCCCTTTTACCAGATAGAGCTTGATATTTCGGTAAAAACAAAATTTTGCAGTTGAAACTCGGCAAACAAAATACCGAACATCGAAATGCTGATTAAGTGTGTAGGTAATTCCGAAAGAGTTTTGACCAGAGATGAAAATCTTTGAACCTTGTTCATAAAACAAGAAGTAGGCCATGCAAAATACTCGCGAACACTTGTTTTGCCTTTTCTTGTCTACCTACTACTCGCAGAGAAAACAGAAAAGCGAACCCCGAAAAATGTTCGTGGAGCTTCGCGAGTCATTCGGGTTAATATGCAAAATAATGTCATAAACCAACTTCGGAACATGATTCTCACGGATGTTCGAGCAAGAACACATTTCTCGCGCTTAGTTTCATAGGGGCGTAACTGTATAGATCGATTTCATTTCTTCGATGTTTTCTTTTTATTATTGTACTGAATTGCGCTAGTTTTTCGATGATTTAATGGTTTGGTGTGATAAAGGATGCTTGTATCTCGCACTAGAATCAATAATCACGGTTGTAGCTTTTGAAACAATTGAGTTATTAACAAAATATAAAATCGATTAAGAGAAATCGATCAATACAGTTACGCCCCTATGAAACTAAGCGCGAGATTTGTTCATTGTTTTTGTGTTTATTCGCGAAGTCGAAGCAAATTCTGCTCTTCCCTCCTATGGGAAATCCCATTGGTATCTGTCAGAGTTTGAGTGAAACATGGCCGCCATCTCCTCTTCTCTGTTGCTCTACTGTAAAAACAAAAGATATTTTAGTTACTAGATAAAGATTGTCGCTGTCGTCGCTGTCCGGAACATCTTTTGCTGGCGAGGATAGGGGAGCTAAATGTCAAAGAAGGAAAATCCATACGATTTGACAGGTATGTACCACACATGTTTCGGACAGCAGAACAAAGGGAACAGTAGCGACAATCTTTATCTAGTAACTAAAATATCTTTTGTAAAAACCCATAAAGAACTGTCATTGTTTGTGTGAAGAATTTTGCTTCGACTTCGCGAATGTAAAGTGAAATTTATTCATTTTATTCGAAGTAACCTCAAATACTCGGATCGTGATTTTTGTTATTGCTCTGCCCGTACACGCGAACAAATCAAGCCCTATAGAAAGAATGCAGGCAGTAGATTCGCTCGAGTATGGCATTTCTGGTAAATAAAACTCTTTTCTAACTCGTGAAGCGAGTATTTCCAGCACTGGTTTTGACGAAATTTATTTTTTGTAGCCAGATGAATTTGCAGACGAATTTTGCATGGAATTTCCAAGAGAATTCCCGATGAAAAAAAAAACGGTAACAATTTTCCGGGAGAATTCTTGCAGGAATTTCCGGAAGAATTCCCGAAAAGTGAGTATCAAGGGCTTCCACATGAGTTTCTGAAGAAATTCAATGAGAATTTCCGGAAAGACCTCAAAGTAATTATTGTAGAGATCTTGATGGAATTCCTGGAGTAACTCCAGAGAGAAAGCGCGGAGGAGTTTACATGGGAATTTCTGAATGATTTTCTGGTGGAAGTTCTGAGAAAGGGGATATGGAAATTTCTAAGAGAATTCCTAAGTGAATTCCTGAAAAAATTACCGAGAAAATAATGGAATATTTGGCTATAATTTAAGATGGATGTTCGGAGAAATTTCGTAAAAATTCGCGGATAAATTCCTAGAGGAACTTCCGGAGGAATTTCTGAAGGAACTACAGAGGAATTCCCGGAGGAACTTTCAGAGAAAAAATCTGGAAAAACTCCCGTAGGAATTCCCAAAAAAACTTTCGAAGGAATTCCTGGAGGAACATCCAGATAAATTCCGGAAAACTTGAAATACATGAAATTTATTCACGCTGACTCACGCCGCCGCTAATCACCACCACGCCACTGCCATTGAGTGAAAATGATCTATCACGCCTCACCGTCGATAAAATTTTAATCGGCGCGCAGGTCTAGATAGAATATTGAGTTAAAACATGTATGGAATCTTCGACCATACTACCAAGGTATCCCAGGAAGAACCCAAGGGAGGAACTACTGTTCCAGGCAGTGGCGTAGCCACGGGGGTGGTTTTGGACATAACCTCCCCCCCCAGAGACAACATTTTTAGAAGAAACTTTTTTTCCCCGCCCAGACCAATTTTCTGGCTACGCCACTGGTTCCAGGATAAACTTCTTCGGAAATCCCAGTAAGACGTCTCAGAGGAAATTGTCGACCAAAATTTTTCCTCATTTTAGTAACGCTGCTAATTTGTTTCTCAAGAAACAAATCTTGAAACTAACTTACTCCTTGGGGAAATATTTTCTGATCTATCAGATGAACTAGTGCTTGGAGGAGGGTTATAGAACTGGAACTAATTTCCTTGATAGATAAAATAATTCATACACATAATATTTGTTCAATTAAGTGGATAGCTAATCTGTTTTGTAAGAAAATCATGCCCATAAAATTTCAATTATTGCTGATAACACTCTTATGCCAGTGACAAACTCACGCGAGTGCGTGTGCGAACGCGTCCAAGACAAAAGAGTTCCTCTTACTGATATTCTGCTTTATAAGGGCTTGGACACGCTCCGCATCGCTTAGCTGTTTCAGATGTTCCTTCAATTGTTCTAAATGAGAGTATAATATGTGTTACGTAAGACTGGCAAACATTTTTGACACGCTGCTTTTCTCAAAGTTTTGCTACTAAATTCGTTACAACCACTCGATGGTGTTTAAATCAGTTGTAAAATTATTACGTAACATATGAAGGACCCCGCATGTGCCATGATCAAAGCATATTCAATTTTTTACTAAAATCGTACAGAAAATTGAACGAAAAAAAAAAATTTTTTTTGTACGTACTATCGAGGTAAAATGTACGTACAATCGAGGGTACGTACTATCGAGGGTACGCACTATCGAGGGTACGTACTATCGAGGTATGCCTGTATATGCTTAGCAATTAAATATTATTGTTGGCAAATAAGATTCAAGAGCCGCATATACAATCAAGTGGAAAGCAGTCGAATCCATTCTATATGGTTCTCGCACATAAAATGTAAAGTCGATTTGATCTCAGTGTATTCATGGAATGATAATTTTTCAAGTAATAGCTCTTTTATGATTTTATGATGCAGACGAAAAATGTCAAATCATTAATTATTAAATCTCGATCATACACCAAAAGATTATTATTCAGAGAATCATCGAATGTATCATACAGTGATTGCCCAAGTAACCATGAAGCTATATATGCTTGTAAGAAACACAGCCCTAAAAGTTGACTTAAAGTGGAAAAGGGCAACTATAAGATCGAATTAATGGCTCATTACTTTGACATGTTGAAATAAAGCATCAGTAATGCATCGCTGCATTTGTAATGTTAATTTAGAGTATTGTTGTCTGACAGTTGATGAATAAATGCAACTTCGCATCGTTAAAACTGATCTAATGCAATTAGCATTTAGCATGCCGATTTGTGATTGATATATGTGCAATATTGTAATGCTTGGTGTTACTTGGGTGTAACCCAAGGGGTTGGACGCTGAGCACAATGTTCCAAGCACACATTTTGGGGATTTTATTCGGAAGTGTGGCACGGTGTGGCACACTCTGCGGCACACTTTTGACATTTAAGTGATCAGAACAAAAAATACCGGCAACCTTGCCAAATTCTGTGTTGACTTATGGACGAATGCAGCGTGACGTCACCTGACATCATATTAGGACAATATTTACATGTTTCCGGCCGCGACCGAGTTCACGTGGGGGCAATGTTCACAATTTTTTATATGATGTTTTGGGAACATAATAATTAAAGAAATGGAAGTAAAACGATTTAGTGTAGATCTTTATGTGCTTCCCGGAGAGGCTGTTTGAAAATCATGAACTAGTAGTCGATCATGCAAATCATTGAATTTCTTGAAAGAAAGTCGTTGTTTGTGAAAAGTACATTGCATTTGCTCAACAAGCGGCCATCCACTAAGTATGTCACGCTTTCAGGGGAAGGGATTCCGAGCA
Organism: Armigeres subalbatus; assembly: GCF_024139115.2. NCBI lineage: Eukaryota > Metazoa > Arthropoda > Insecta > Diptera > Culicidae > Armigeres > Armigeres subalbatus. The sequence goes on from NC_085141.1 coordinate 98,229,320, forward strand.
GCGTGACGATTCGTACAAAAAATTAAGAGGTTCTATGCAAACAGTGTGACGATGGGGCAGATTGGTTGAAAATAACCGATTTTTGCGTAACGTACTCCGTGGATCTTCCCCAATAGGAAACGTAAAATTAGTGTTTGCATTAGGATATGCAATCGATGCGAATGAACCGCAGTGAGCGTTCAATGATCCCATCACAGCAAGAGGCAAAAACTTGGGCAAAAACGATGTTGGGAAGCGTGCCATTGTCCCGCGCGATATCGCGTAATGACATGCGTTTCACTCTGCTGATGTTTACTGTCGTTAGTGTTGCCAGATAGTTCTGACTGTCAATATGACAATGTGTCATATTTAAGGTGAGACACAATTTATGGCACATTGTGGCACACTGAGTCACAAGGAATGTAATGAACACAAATTGAACTGTGCTCAGCGACCCACCCCTTGTTGTAACCTCAATGATACAGATTTTTTTTCGTTCACAAAACAGGCCATTTTTGAATGGTAACGATACTTAACGACCCGTTCAGTGTATCATCCAAAAACCAAAAATTGTAGAGGCTATCATCAACATTATTCATGGTACAATTGGTGTATAATCTACTACGATACCATATATAACTCAATCGTAAAATGTATAATCGAAAAACGATTACTGGAAAAATTCATGTTTGATATAATTCTATGCGGGGTTAATCATGTTAATCATAGACGAATCCAAGTAAAAATAAGCAGAAGACACACGACGGTGTTAACTTTGACAGATCCTACAGCACAGCATAGGAAAATCATTTTAAAATGCTTATAATAAATTCTAGACAAAATGTAATTGAAATCTGATTCATGTACTATACGGAAAAAGTTCTGAATTACATATTCGGAAGCTTATCTCAATTTTTGAATATTTTCCAAAAATATATCAATCATACAGTTCGGAACTTTTTCCGTATCATACTTCAATCAGATTTTAATTACATTTTGTCTAGAATTTATTATAAGCATTTTAAAAAGATCTTCTAATGCTGTGCTGTAGGATCTGTCAAAGTTAACACCGTCGTGTGTCTTCTTTTTATTTTTACTTGGATTCGTCCATAGTAAGCCGTTAATTAATGCCAACAATGAGAAATAATAAATTCAATTCATTCTGTTATCAACCACCATTCGAGCAAGTCGTTTTACTGCGCTGCTCTAATAGGATTGGATTTGGATTGGGTTTGGATTGGGTTTGGATTGGTTTTACATTGGATTTAGATTGGATTTGGATTGGATTTGGATTGGATTTAGATTGGATTTGGATTGGATTTGGATTGGATTTGGATTGGATTTGGATTGGATTTGGATTGGATTTGGATTGGTTTGGGTTGGTTTGGTTGGTTGGATTGGTTTGGATTGGTTTGGATTGGTTTGGATTGGTTTGGATTGGTTTGGATTGGTTTGGATTGGTTTGGATTGGTTTGGTTGGTTTGGTTGGTTTGGATTGGTTTGGATTGGTTTGGATTGGTTTGGATTGGTTGGATTGGTTTGGTTGGTTTGGATTGGTTTGGATTGGTTTGGATTGGTTTGGATTGGTTTGGATTGGTTTGGATTGGTTTGGTTGGTTTGGATTGGTTTGGATTGGTTTGGATTGGATTTGGTTGGTTTGGTTGGTTTGGTTGGTTTGGATTGGTTTGGTTGGATTGGTTTGGATTGGTTTGGTTGGTTTGGATTGGTTTGGTTGGTTTGGATTGGTTTGGTTGGTTTGGATTGGTTTGGATTGGTTTGGATTGGTTTGGTTGGTTTGGATTGGTTTGGTTGGTTTGGATTGGTTTGGATTGGTTTGGATTGGTTTGGATTGGTTTGGATTGGTTTGGATTGGTTTGGATTGGTTTGGTTGGTTTGGTTGGTTGGATTGGTTTGGTTGGTTTGGATTGGTTTGGATTGGTTTGGTTGGTTTGGATTGGTTGGATTGGATTGGTTTGGATTGGTTTGGTTGGTTTGGATTGGTTTGGATTGGTTTGGATTGGTTTGGATTGGTTTGGATTGGATGTGGATTGGTTTGGATTGGATGGATTGGTTTGGATTGGTTGGATTGGTTGGATTTGGATTGGTTTGGATTGGTTTGGATTGGTTTGGATTGGTTTGGATTGGTTTGGATTGGTTTGGATTGGTTTGGATTGGATTTGGATTGGTTTGGATTGGTTTGGATTGGTTTGGATTGGTTTGGATTGGTTTGGATTGGTTTGGTTGGTTTGGTTGGTTTGGATTGGTTTGGATTGGTTCGGATTGGTTTGGATTGGTTTGGATTGGTTGGATTGGTTGGTTTGGATTGGTTGGATTGGTTTGGATTGGTTGGATTGGTTTGGTTGGTTTGGATTGGTTTGGATTGGTTTGGATTGGTTTGGTTGGTTTGGTTGGTTTGGTTGGTTTGGATTGGTTTGGTTGGTTTGGATTGGTTTGGATTGGTTTGGATTGGTTTGGGATTGGTTTGGTTGGTTTGGTTTGGATTGGTTTGGATTGGTTTGGATTGGTTTGGATTGGTTTGGTTGGTTTGGATTGGTTTGGATTGGTTTGGATTGGTTTGGATTGGTTTGGATTGGTTTGGTTGGTTTGGATTGGTTTGGTTGGTTTGGATTGGTTTGGATTGGTTTGGATTGGTTTGGATTGGTTTGGATTGGTTTGGATTGGTTTGGATTGGTTTGGATTGGTTTGGATTGGTTTGGTTGGTTTGGATTGGTTTGGATTGGTTTGGATTGGTTTGGATTGGTTGGATTGGTTTGGATTGGTTTGGATTGGTTTGGTTGGTTTGGATTGGTTGGTTTGGTTGGTTTGGTTGGTTTGGATTGGTTTGGATTGGTTTGGTTGGTTTGGATTGGTTTGGATTGGTTTGGATTGGTTTGGATTGGTTTGGTTGGTTTGGATTGGTTTGGTTGGTTTGGATTGGTTGGATTGGTTTGGATTGGTTTGGATTGGTTTGGATTGGTTTGGATTGGTTTGGATTGGTTTGGATTGGTTTGGATTGGTTTGGTTGGTTTGGATTGGTTTGGATTGGTTTGGATTGGTTTGGATTGGTTTGGATTGGTTTGGATTGGTTGGATTGGTTTGGTTGGTTTGGATTGGTTTGGATTGGTTTGGATTGGTTTGGATTGGTTCGGGTTTGGTTTGGATTGGTTTGGATTGGTTTGGATTGGTTTGGATTGGTTTGGATTGGTTTGGTTGGTTTGGATTGGTTTGGATTGTTTGGTTGGTTTGGATTGGTTTGGATTGGTTTGGATTGGTTTGGATTGGTTTGGATTGGTTTGGATTGGTTTGGGATTGGTTTGGATTGGTTTGGATTGGTTTGGATTGGATTTGGGTTGGTTTGGGTTTGGTTGGATTGGAATCGGATTGGTTTGGATTGGTTTGGATTGGTTTGGATGGTTGGTTGGTTGGTTTGGATTGGTTTGGATTGGTTTGGATTGGTTTGGATTGGTTTGGATTGGTTGGATTGGTTTGGATTGGTTTGGATTGGTTTGGATTGGTTTGGATTGGTTTGGATTGGTTGGATTGGTTTGGATTGGTTTGGATTGGTTTGGATTGGTTTGGATTGGTTTGGATTGGTTTGGATTGGTTGTGTTGGTTTGGATTGGTTTGGATTGGTTTGGATTGGTTGGATTGGTTTGGATTGGTTTGGTTGGTTTGGATTGGTTTGGTTGGTTTGGTTGGATTGGTTTGGATTGGTTTGGATTGGTTTGGTTGGTTTGGATTGGTTTGGATTGGTTTGGTTGGTTTGGGATTGGTTTGGATTGGTTTGGATTGGTTTGGGTTGGTTTGGGATTGGTTTGGATTGGTTTGGATTGGTTTGGATTGGTTTGGTTGGATTGGTTTGGATTGGTTTGGATTGGTTTGGATTGGTTTGGATTGGTTGGATTGGTTTGGATTGGTTTGGATTGGTTGGATTGGTTTGGATTGGTTTGGATTGGTTTGGATTGGTTTGGATTGGTTTGGATTGGTTTGGATTGGTTTGGTTGGTTTGGTTGGTTTGGATTGGTTGGATTGGTTTGGATTGGTTTGGATTGGTTTGGATTGGTTTGGATTGGTTTGGATTGGTTTGGTTGGTTTGGATTGGTTTGGATTGGTTTGGATTGGTTTGGATTGGTTTGGATTGGTTTGGATTGGTTTGGATTGGTTTGGATTGGTTTGGTTGGTTGGATTGGTTTGGATTGGTTTGGTTGGTTTGGGTTGGTTTGGTTGGAATCGGATTGGTTTGGATTGGTTTGGATTGGTTTGGATTGGTTGGGTTTAATTTGGATTGGTTTGGTTGGTTTGGATTGGTTTGGATTGGTTTGGATTGGTTTGGATTGGTTTGGATTGGTTTGGATTGGTTTGGTTGGTTTGGATTGGTTTGGATTGGTTTGGATTGGTTTGGATTGGTTTGGATTGGTTTGGATTGGTTTGGTTGGTTTGGTTGGTTTGGATTGGTTTGGATTGGTTTGGTTGGTTTGGATTGGTTTGGATTGGTTTGGTTGGTTTGGATTGGTTTGGATTGGTTTGGATTGGTTTGGATTGGTTTGGATTGGTTTGGTTGGTTTGGATTGGTTTGGATTGGTTTGGATTGGTTTGGATTGGTTTGGATTGGTTTGGATTGGATTTGGATTGGTTTGGATTGGTTTGGATTGGTTTGGATTGGTTTGGTTGGTTTGGATTGGTTTGGATTGGTTTGGTTGGTTTGGATTGGTTTGGATTGGTTTGGTTGGTTGGATTGGTTGGTTTGGATTGGTTTGGATTGGTTTGGATTGGTTTGGATTGGTTTGGATTGGTTTGGTTGGTTTGGATTGGTTGGATTGGTTTGGATTGGTTTGGATTGGTTTGGATTGGTTTGGATTGGTTTGGTTGGTTTGGTTGGTTGGATTGGTTTGGATTGGTTTGGATTGGTTTGGATTGGTTGGATTGGTTTGGATTGGTTTGGATTGGTTTGGATTGGTTTGGATTGGTTTGGATTGGTTTGGATTGGTTTGGATTGGTTTAGTTGGTTTGGATTGGTTTGGATTGGATTTGGATTGGTTTGGATTGGTTTGGATTGGTTTGGTTGGTTTGGATTGGTTTGGATTGGTTTGGGTTGGTTTGGATTGGAATCGGATTGGTTTGGATTGGTTTGGATTGGTTTGGTTTAATTTGGATTGGTTTGGTTGGTTGGGATTGGATTGGATTGGATTGGTTGGATTGGTTTGGATTGGTTTGGTTGATTTGGATTGGTTTGGTTGGTTTGGATTGGTTTGGATTGGTTTGGATTGGTTTGGATTGGTTTGGATTGGTTTGGATTGGTTGGATTTGGATTGGTTTGGATTGGTTCGGATTAGATTTGGATTGGTTTGGATTGGTTTGGTTGGTTCGATTGGTTTGGATTGGTTTGGATTGGTTCGGATTGGTTTGGATTGGTTTGGATTGGTTTGGATTGGTTTGGATTGGATTTGGATTGGATTTGGATTGGATTTGGATTGGATTTGGATTGGATTTGGATTGGATTTGGATTGGATTTGGATTGGATTCGGATTGGATTTGGATTGGATTTGGATTGGATTTGGATTGGATTTGGATTGGATTTGGATAATATAATATAATATAAAATATATACTTGTATAATTAAATATGTATTATATGTGCAGCTCAAAACCGAATTTTTGAACTCACGACAATCAATTTTTCTCCGCATCTGGTGCGCTGTATTGACGATTAAAGGTTGCATGAAGAAGAAGAAGTCGAAGTATGATATTTGAAAAATATTGCATGGGGAAGCATACGAGAAGTTTTTTAAAACTCTTCTCAAAAATTCTAGGAGCAATTTAATTAAAAACGGTTAGCAGTACGGGGTTGGACTTTCCTTCTATGTACTGCATAATAAACGCAATTTTTCGATTTCAAATTTTATTTTATGATATCATACTTGATACACAGTACAAGAAAAGTCCAACCCCGTACTGCTTTCCGTTTTTAGTTAAATCGCTTCTAAAATTTTTGAGAAGAGTTTTAAAAAAAATCCGTATGCTTCCCCGTGCAATATTTTTCTAATATCATCCTTCGACTTCTTCTTCTTCATGCAACCTTTAATCGCCAATAGCGCATCTGGTTGCGAACAATGTGCACCAATTGCGCAATGATGCGCTATACGTTAAACGCGAATAAAATCGGTTTTTGTGACTTCGAAATTCGATTTTCAACTGGAATCATAATATTGTTCAATAAATCTGGCGACGGAAATAAAGAACTCTACGAACGTCGTCGGTATAATAATAGGTCGATTTGGAGTCACCCGATTTCGTCGGATGATTGCGAAATTTGGGAGCTGTCATTTTTTTTAATGGGCGGTCTTGAAAAGGCCTATATATTATGGGCCTTTTGTTTTCAACCAGGAACAGCTGTCACGGCAAAATCAAATGGGATTATTTTCAACCACAAACCGTGCGTTCGTGTTCGTGAAAAATTTCGTCAATAGCCTTATGAGCAGTCAACAGCTCGACAGAGTCACGATCCGTCATTCGCGATTCTGATGGTTTCCCTTCCATTCGGAGGTGTCTGGTCTGGTGCAATCCGTCAAAATAGTAAAAAGTGAACGGTATAGTGAACAGTGGCAGTAGACAACTAAAGACGTGGAGCACTGAGTATGAGAAGCAATATCCACCGAGCACAGTGTACCGCGAGAGCAGTGCCCATCAGTCGTCTTTGAGATCTCGCGGGTTGGGTTGGACGAAACATATCCACGACAGGCAATATCCATTCGGTATTCGAGGGTGGGAGTGCCAGCAGTAATAATCGCGCTAGAAGCAACAAGGCCACATCGAACGTCCTTTCACATTACTGGCCTAGCCGCAGTTAAACAAGTTCGGACTTTAGGTTCCCTGTAACTGGAGGAATTTGGCACGAGAAAGAGCTTCTGGATGCGGGACGTCACGAGGGGTGGAAGAATTTTGCAGTGTTGAGTAACAGGCTATTCGATTGCGATTACCAAATCAACATATCTGAAGTAAGCCGCGAAGGAAGAAGCTGTGAGTGCCGTCCGATGTAAGTGCTATCGGAAGATTTTGCTTGTTCTTATTTCGGCAGTGTTGCAGTTACTTCTATCAAGTGCAAAAATAATTAGCATATCAGTTGCTGGATCCTGTAAGGGGCCGTGAAACCGAAAGAAGAAAGGTTCTCTATTTTTTGCAGTATTTACACCCTGCTATCGTGGCATGGTGTTTCTGAAAAGCTGTGTTTGATTCAGTGTTGCATTTAGTGATTAGCCTTGAAAATTATCGAAGCAAGAAGTTGTTGGAAAGCGTGGCTGATTGGTTAAAAGAGCAGAAACCATCGTAAATCTTCTGAGGGGTATTTAAGAACGTGAACGAGGCTGGCCAAAGTAGAAGGGGAAGAGGAAACAGGTTTTCGCAACGAACCTCACGAAATAAAAGGTAAGGCATTGGGAGTTGTTTTTATTTTAGATCATTAAATACCTATGTATTGCTACTCTTATCATCAAGATTTAGTCAGAGGTAGCTTTATCTTGGCGAGTATTTGCAGTAGTGTTGTAGAGGTTTACGGCGATGGCACCCTTAATGAATTTGCGCATTTTCAAAGGAACAACTGGCGGAATTGAAGTGAGAAGCATACTAACCTAGTGCTAAGCGGGCGCCTAAGTCTTCCATTAAACACTCCACCGAGTATGGGAGTGATGCAATCGATTTCTTGTCTTCGTAGATACATGCCCGCAGTAGTAGTTTTCTTACACTTCGTGAGAAACGGTATCATGCATCGAGGGGAAGTTTGAGTGAGAAGGCACTTAGAGCTCGTAGTCATTTTTTGTTTGTCATATTTCTAAACTGATGTGAAGGCGAAAGTTTTGCGTTTTGTTGAACTTTTGGCGGGAATTCTGCTCTCGTTTCTGTTTTGCAATTTCAAATCAAACCAATTCAAACAATTGATTCCTTGAAATCGAATCTATCTGCTTACTCAAAACGATACTCAACAAGATCAGAATCGTCATTGTGAATTCGAATAAAACTATTCTTAGAAAACTAATCAATTTGCCCATTAACTCCAATCGTTTGTATGTCTGTGGATGCTGCTGCTGTCCATGTCACCCCATATTCCCCTGCTACTGAGTGGAGCAATGAAGGAGGTGGGTTGCCGACTTCACTTTCATGCTCTAATGCGCCTTCCAACCTCTTGAGCGATTTGTTTGCAACTCTTTTGCGAATCACGCAGGACAAAATTCGTACAAACTGTACCAACAGTTTGAAAACCATGTAGCATTGACAGTAATCACGATTTTACGGTTGCTTTAGTTTTGTGTTGATGTGTTTTAAGTTTTGCTTTTGTGGTGACTCGAGGTTTTGTGTTTTATTTTTCGAACTTGAACCTGGTATACCAGTTTTTAGTTTCAGAAATATGTGATCCAGATAAACAATTAGTAATTCGTAACATATGACGACTCAATCTCTTGGTTTGTTACTGGAACATCCGGTCATCAATTCTAACACAGCAGAAACGCAAATCCATAGCGCAAACAACTATGCATAGCTACATTTCTAGCGTTATGCAACTCCGTAAGCCAATCAGCTCCACGAACATTGCATCTGTGTTTCTCTCAGGTCCAGCTCAGGTAGCGGTCAAACAAAGCGCATGTGATTGCCTGAACTTCGCCATACTCAGCTACATGTGAACTCCATTGTAGCGCACCCACAACGTAAAGTGGTATCACAGTGTCGGTTCAAAGCGCTTCATGTGAGCCGTTTACAAAAGCACAGATTTGCCGGCGAATATATCGTTAATTGCTTACAGCTACACCATGGAGATGCTGCTCGCGATTATGTCTGTTGCTACAGACTAAAAGATTAAAAAAGGTTTTGATTAATTTGTAGTTGCTATCTGAACTTGGATGGATTAATATTCCCTATTCCCCAACCTACAAACGTTTTTATTTACTGAACAAGAAAAATTTGTCTCAACTCAAATGAATTCTTCGATGTTTCAATTTTCAGAATTATCCGATGCTACAAATCATCTGACATTTCCTCAGAAAATTCTTCGGAATTTAAATGAGAAGTTTTTCAAAATTTCCACGAAATTTTCATGAACAAGTATTTGTTATTTTGAGACTATTCAAAGTCTTTTGAGCAGCACTATCGTTGATTATTGTGATTGAAATGCTAAAAGCAAAATAAATTTGAACCGCCCTCCTTATATTTGTTGAGAAATAATTTTCATTTAGTCGAGGTCTGATTCTTTTGTCTTTTTCTTTTTATATATAAAAATGAGTTCACATTTCCTTTGAGGTAATATAACTCACGAACGGGCTGGCCGATTTGCAAGATTTTCTCGCCAATCGATTCGTCTTTGGCTCTGCTGTGTTTGTATATACAAAACAAAATATAATATTTTTGTGATGTTAATCATGTTAATCATAGTAAGCCGTTAATTAATGCCAACAATGACAAATAATAAATTCAATTCATTCTGTTATCAACCACCATACTAGCAAGTCGTTTTATTGCGCTGCTCTAATAGGTTATGGGCCTATTCGCAAACCTACGGAACCTACGAAGACGTAAACGCAGACAAGGATCGTAAGACAAGAGCGAAGATCATCTTACTTCTTGATCCCATCAATTATATTCATGTGAAAGAAGCATCGACGGCGCGTGAAGTCTGGGTAAAACTAGAGAAAGCTTTCGAAGATTCAAGTTTGACTAGGCGAGTCGCTTTACTTCACAAATTGATCAAGACTGAACTGTCATCTTGTGAAGCTCTGGAAGTTTACGTAAATCAAATCATATCGACTGCACATCAACTCAACGGAATCGGTTTTGCAATCAGCGAAGAATGGATTGGAACCCTGTTGTTGGCTGGTTTACCTGACGATTATCGTCCAATGATCATGGCGCTGGAGAACTCGGGCATAGCCATAACTGGCGACATTATCAAAACGAAACTTCTTCAAGAGGTGCGTATTTTGTCAAGTGAATCGGCGTTCGCTACGAATAAAAGATATGGTAACCCCGGTAAGCAAATAAAGGATCCACCTAAAAGACTAAAGTGTCGAAAATGTGCGAAGTATGGTCATATAGCTAAGGATTGCTGAAGTTTGAAAAAGGAGAACGCATTCTGTGCCGTATTGTCTACTTTCGGGCCGATGGAAGATGAAGCATGGTTTTTCGACTCCGGTGCTAGCGTACATATGACGCGAAACAGTAACCTGTTGACAAACGCAAAGCCTTCAAGTGGAATTACTGAAGCCTAGATGTAGTGACGACGAGATTCCTGTTCGCGAAGTTCAGTACTTGCAGGATCTATCAGCGAATATATTGTCGGTCAACCAGATTGTGAAAAAGGGCCACTCTGTCATCTTCAACAATGAAGGATGGAAGGTAATAAATCAAGACGGCGACATCATAGCCACTGGTAGTCATCAACATGATCTGTTCAAGCTAGAAGAACGAAAACAATCTAAGAATTGCGTTATGGTATGCTCATCAGTGTAGTATCATGAACCATTAAGTTACAACAGTGTAATATACGACACCTTTGAATGCTTGAAAAAGATTGTTATCATAGTAGGCATGAAAATAATAAAACAGTTTTGACAATTTAGATTCATTGAAACGAACGTGTTTTTATTTGCGTCCTCCGACACTACAATTTGGCGACGAGGAGCAAAATATTATTAGTGTTATTACAGGAATAGTGTTTTAGTGAGTGGAGTTTTGTGTTAATTTATTCGTGTACTGTTGTGGTTGAAGCGGAGACATTTCGTTTGGGGGATTGATATAGTTGATATTATCTGCTTAGAAGGAATATATGCAGGTAGGTGCTTCTTTACAGAGGTTTGTCTTTCAAGGACTTATAGGTGCTTTATTCCACACGAGACCGTATTTTGCGTGCTTGTTGTTAAGCCCAAGATAGTCTGATTGACTAAAATCTGGTTGATGTGGTACATTGAAAGTGGTAAATTCAGTAGACGGAACATTGTATCTTTATTATTTTTCGAACTATTGTTGGAAGAAAAAGTTTGTTTGGCAGATGGAAGATTTTGAGGTGTTGCTTAGCAATATGTAATTTGGCCGTGGCGTGCTGTGATTGTATGGAAAGTTATCAATGGGAGCACGGTGCCCAAATTAAAGTAGATTGGTATTAAAATTATAGTTCTGATACGACGTGTCATACATGAGGCCATAAAAACCAGGGCAGGGCATGCTTTAAAGATATGGACTCAAATACCAACCAAGAAGTCGAGGAGAATCCAAGTACATGGATCAATTAATCGATTATACGCAATATTTTGCTAATTGTCAATCCAAAACAAATTCAACGGTAAACTGGTTGTTCAAAAGGTGTTAGCCCAAGTCAAAGCAAAATCATTTATCATATTATGCAAATTTATTACAAGAACTAGATATTTATGAAAGTTATTGTTGATGGTATAACATTGATGAAGTGAGAAATGCTACAACTGTGTAGCTGATTAATATGGATTCAATGGAGTGAACAATGAATGATACGCGAATTGTTGCAAAAAGAAATATTTGCAAAAGCTTTGCAATAGTTCACATAAACTACGGTTTTGGTTGGGTTTGGAACATGAGTACTAAGTAAAATGTTCAACGGCTCCTGAATTATTTCATGCATAGTATATGCGTAATAGATTTTTGAATTTGAGTGGAACAGCGTCGTCAAGTGCAACGTATATGATGATATCCTTTACAGATATTGGCATTCAAAACTGACAGCAATGATGACCGGAATATGAGTGCCATTGGATTTTGACAGGTCATAAAAATTTGCCTTTGCAGTATGATTTGGAATAATTCTATTTGATTTTGGTACACGTAATTGAAGCAAACTATAAGAATGAGAATGAAATAGGCTTGACATAATAATTGAATATTGATTAATTGATCGTGTGCTGTAACTGGAGATTATTGAGAAGTAAAGAAATTATTTCAAAGGGAACTGTGAGATTTCTAATGAAAGCAGTTTATAGAGTAGATTTTGAAAGACAATGTTATGCCAAGGAGTAGAATTGTGTATTATATGGAAGGCAACAATGCGTCGTGTGCCAGTGAATAAATGTGTGCTATCTTTTCTTCTTCAATGGTTCAACTCGGTTTAACTCCAACTGAAACTCGGGCTGCTTTTCAACTTAATGTTGGTTTAGAGTTTCCATAATTAAGTAATAGTTGAAAGCTTTTTGGTATAACAAAAGGCTTCATTTGGTTCGGGTGGTGGCTGGCTCAATTATTACTTCCGGTCTTTTACTATACTTAGTATAGTAATAGTCAAGCATTCGTTCTACATATTACTAATATGGGGGTAAGCGTGGTGAATTGTTATAGAATTTAAAAAGAAAACGAATGCTAAGACCAAGTGCCACTGGATGACTCCAAACGGGCCAGTATAATGTGGGGTAGTCAGGGTTTAACTAAATTAGCTAATAGTATAACTTATTTTGCCACGCACCAATTTCAGTAGAATTTGTTTCTACGAATCAAATTCCTAGAAGTTAGGTTTTCAGCATTACTTAGCGCAAGAGAGGGTTTAAACTCTGCGTTAAACTGAATTTTATTCGCCGATTCGGGGCGTTATCATGAGTGATCAGCACTCATGGAACACATTGTTTAACGCGAATGTCAGCCGGGTTCGATCAAAAGTGTAAGATTTAGTGTAATTAGTTTAATTATTTTTATTTTTAGGCATCAAACGTTAGGAGCATGTTTTCAGCGTCGCACAGCCCAGGAGAGGTGTAAGCTCATAACGGTATAGTGTAGGCCGTCCTCGATTGGGGTCCTGTGGGTCGCATGTAGTGGCTGTGCTCAGGGCAGTTATGTGTTGAAAGCGGTTTCAGGGCAGTTAGGATTGAGTTTTAATATAAACAGATGTAGGATTGAACAAAGTTATAACCTTTAAGGTTCATATTGTGGAGACTATTGACAGCCAAAGCGTTGAGGATAAGCTTTTAGTTAGCAACTGAATTAATTTATCCGATTTGGAATCCTAGATTGAATAGTAGGTATATATGGACAATAATAGAAACTATATACAGTTATCAATTTATTAAGTATTGAGGATATGTTTTTGGTTTAGTTGAGTATCAGATGGGCATGTGTGATATCCATTAATAAGACAGAATTATTAGAACTGTATTTTTGTCTTTGTAGTATAATTAATTACTTACTAATGTTTTGCGGGCCGGCGAGTGAAAGCGGCCCAATTCTTTTATCTACCTCTTTCCAGACGACCAGTGATGAAGAAAATCTTATTGTTCCGGTATCATCAGTGGTATTCATATTCATAACAACCACCGTCAATACAGGAAGTCTGTGCTCACAACGTGATTACTTCAAGGACAATCCCAACATCTTCTGTGAATTGCAGATAAGTATTGCGTTTATATTTTAATTGCACTGAGCTCGTTCTAATCTGATCGATGAATGAATTTACTTGTCACTAATCAATATCATTAGTAAATTTAAATATTCCCGTAGATTAGAAAAGCAAGTGCATATATTTCTATTTTATGGCAACATATCACAGCGAAACGGACCCTTGGGAGCCTTAAGTAAGATCTCGGTCCGGTTGCATCTAAGGAGATCTTAGTGCAGTGCACACCGGACGTGTTGCCCAGTAGACGTATCGCTCAGCGGTATTTAAATACAACGCAGATAGGCTATGGTCAGAGGGTGCGTTGATATTACAAGATTACAAGATTACAACAAAAGGCTTCATTTGGTTCGACCCATTTTTCCATCACTTTTTTTAAATTACATGTCTTTACTATGAATCAATTCAATCGTACAATAAAAAGTTGGAAGTAAAATAAGAGGCAATTAAATACAATAATATAAGTTTAAATATTTTCATAGTTTTTAAATGTTAGATCGAGAACCAAACTCGCCATCTCTAGATTGGCAAGGAAAATGGGAATCTAATTGTGTGATATAAGAGAATAAAACTTTTGCTATAGAGAACAACTGTGTTGTACGGGTCATTCAGAGCAACTGTGTCACATGTGAGAAGTAACTATGTACCATTGAGAGCAGCTGTGTGCTATTGAATGAAAGGCAACTTATGCTATGAATAGCAACTGTGTGCTTCGGTAAAAGTAACTGTTCGCCCTGAAGAGCAACTGTGTGCTATGTGAGAGGCAGCTGTGTGCCATGGAGAGCAACTCTGTGCTATGTAAGAGGCAACTGTGTGCCACGGAGAGCAACTGTGTATTGTGTGAGAGGCAACTGTGTGCCATGGAGAGCAACTGTGTGCTATGTGAGAGGCAACTGTGTGCCATGGAGAGCAACTGGTGTACTATGTGAGAGGCAACTGTGCCACGGAGAGCAGCTGTGTGCTATATTATGAAAAGTAGCTTTGTACTATGAAAAGCAACTATGTGCTATGTAAAAGGCAACTGTCTGCTATGGAGAGCAACTGTGTGCTCTGTGAAAGGCAACTGAGTGCCATGGAGATCAACGGTGTGCTAAAGAAAGGCAATTCAGTGCCGATGCGAGTAACTATGTAGAGAGTAATTGTGTAAGCTAAAAGGTATGCCATCTATTACTTATCATTACTGTGTATTATACATTAAGGTGAATCACGTTGGATTCCAATTTCAAAATACTTGGCTAATTGGCGTTTACAAAAGTAAACGACAGATAATGGCGAAAAGTAGTTTTTACCTTTGCTCACTTGCAGTAAAGGCCACGAAATGGTTTATAGATGTGCTAATCGTTTACAAATTGACATTAGTGCGAGGAAACACGCGAGTTTTGGCTAGGACGGCCATTGTGGCAGCCATTTTTGGACTCTGTCGTGATTGTCTTGAAGAATATGATACATATAACAATCTATTGAGGTACTATTGAGATACTGCATGTTACAAATTTATCTAGCCATATAGAAAAACGTAACATAATCACACAAACATAAATCACTTGTCTGAATGAAATTATAAGTATGAATGGAAAGATATGCAAAATTTATTTGAGATATGATGGAAACAAACATTACAAACACATTACAAACAAACAAACACTAAATGTAATCTGAGTTTAATATTGTTACAGCAACATGTCTGATAACAATGATTCGAACGAGTTTTGCGTTTACGTTAATGTTTATATAATCAAAGATTTGAAACTTAAAATTCATAAAAAATCGTAGTCTATAAAATAAACAAAAAGTGAATTTATTTTTAGAAAGTGAACATTTTATAAGAAAATTGTCTTTCATGCGTGCCTGCAACACAATATGAATGGTAATACTTAAAATTTTGTATCAAAAGCGTCTTGGCACTTGTTCCTTAAGTAAGAAAACAATAAGAGTGCTTGTATTAGTTTGCTTAAAAGAAGGTGCTATGCACTACAGCTCACGCATTGCAATGCCGGGCTGGAGTTTCGATTAAACAGAATCTTCGCTAGCGGGGCTAGCGTTTCCATACTTAAGGTTTATGTTATGGTCGACATAATATATTATTATTGCACATTGTTTAGAGCTAAAGCAAATATATTCCAAAACGTATTTGAACATTCGGTTTTTTTTGACAAAAGTTGGTACACAAGTTCGAAAACAGTTTAAGTGGTATATCTTAAATTTCATCCTGTAGTGTAGTTCTTGTATAGTACACCCGATTCTTTTTTTACACGGGGGATGCGTTCCGTGTAAAAAAAGTTTTCAGTTCAAAATTTGACAATCCGTGTAAAAAAAGTTTTATGATTTCTCGACGAATCATGCAAAATGGAGCAACTTTGCAAAAAATTTGTATGAGATTTTTTTTACACGGCCGTGTAAAAAAAATCCGTGTAAAAACAGAATCGGGTGTAGCTTAAAAGTTACAGTTTGAAAGTTTGTTTGAAAGTAGGTTTCTTCTGTACTTCAACCTGATCATGGACGGCAGTTACGACATTTCATAGTGTCGAATGGAAATTGAATGCAATTGAACTCAAATCACTCAATCTATTTTCAAGCTAAAAGGCTCACGAGTCTTGCAGTGAGAAACATTTCAAAATGTTTAAGTCCTTATAAGCAAACAATTGAAAAATATTGAGTTCTCCAGACGCATAGCCATGTGCATGATAGCTTCCTTTCTAAGTGTTTGCGACACTTTTGGCACAACTAAATTATCACCTGCTTTAATTTTATATATCTTAATTCTGATTTTAATGTTCATCAACTTGGAGAACTAATTCTCATCACCAATGTAGCGTTTATCAAAGAAGGGTAAATTAAAAAAAAATGCCATTACTTGGGCTCTTGGACGGATTTCAAAAAGTTCGATTCAAGGAGCCATGCTTTATTTTTGCCATCGATTTGAATATTTTGAATTTGTGAATTAGTTTAGAAAGGCATATGTTCGCCTTGGTTAAGGCATTACCAATGTGATCGGAAAAAGCAATTGATGGAAATCTAATTGGATGTAGGAAAAGATTTAGATTAGTCTAGTGCAAGGTGTAAGACAGAAATGGAATCGGTGTGGAGGTCCATTCCCAGTTCTAGCGATTGCTAGAACATGAGGAGTGTAGGGAGGAAATGCAGAATAGGAGAATGGAGTTGGCCTGGGATTGAGCCCACGACCTCCTGCTTATGAGGCGAAAGCGATATCCATTTGACTACCAAGCCTGTTATCAAAAAAAAAACTTCGTGCATGCTACAGATACGAAATGAATTTCGCTTATCGACATACATATAAGATCAGTCTTCCCAACGAACATCAAACCCGCTCGGTACAAGAGTACGCGTACTCTTTTTGAACTCTCTTCTTCCGTTCGAACCGCAACGCACGATGATGTACTCAAACCCGAACTTGCGTTCGAGTTCATTTTCAAACCCAAGTTCAAACTTTGGTACGGTAAGGGTACAGTACAGCTGACGTGTTGTGTTTCACACTTATGTTCGTTTATTCCGAACGGTATACACGGGAGGTGCAACATTTGTCATCGCAAATACGAACAGTTTAGGTACAACTTTTGACTGCCAACATATGTTTTCGATGGAGTTGGTGATGCCGTCAATCAAATAGCAAGTAAATATTATTGAGATTTATGCAAGGATTTATATTATAATTTCGTCTTGTTTTTAATGTTTTTCAATATATACTTTATATTGCACACATTATTACACCAATTTTGTAATTTAATTTTGCAAATTGAAAACGTAAAACATGGTTAGGCATAAGCTTTTGTTTATTGTTAATAATATATGTAAGTGTAGAAAAATCTACAAAAAAAAACAAATGGTTCTTGTAGGATTTGATAAATTGTGAATGCTAGAAATTTATGGAATCTAGCCGTGGAAAAGTTACTGGATTCCAATCATACACACTTAACTCATTTCACCGTATTCGGTAAATTTTACCGAAATCTCAACAGCAGAACTGTTCGGTAATTTATTTTACAGATTTTTTGTAATTTTTTTCCATTGCACAACTGTCAAAATCATCGAAAATCAGATAAATTATTTACCGAACAGTTCTGCTGTTGAGATTTCGGTAAAATTTTACCTAATTCGGCGATTTATTTTAAGTGTGATTGTATGTTTATATTTATTTAAAACTTATTAAAAATGAAGATTATTTCAATTACCGCCATCGACATTACTGACAGCCAAGAGGTCGATAACAAAATCGTTCGAAAAGGACTTCCATAATTAATTAATTTTCTGGCACTATTAAAAAGTTAAAATAGACTGACTAATTGTTAGGTAATATGACTGACTGCAAGGTAATATTGAATATAGAAAGATTTTTCTATGAAAATTTAACATGTATTGAAATTTGATCTCCCTTTTTTAATGTCTACCTACTTTTGTTGATTTTGATATAATTAATCGTTTATTTTAACCACTGATAATTGTAATAATCCATAAATATTATAAAAAAATTGTACATAGAAAGTAGAATAAAGAATCTTTGCAGCTTTTGATTGTACTTCAACAACATTGATACAAATTATCAAATACTAGTCGACTCGGCAGACGTTGTCCTGCATAGTAGGCGATAAAGCGCGTTGTGAGCTGCCCATGCGAAGATTCCAAACAAATCATAATTTTAATTTTTCACTATTTACTAAACTTTTCACGAAATTTTCGCATGAGGAAATATCATATAAACCCGTCGGAAACGATAACCAACATACTTGCTGAAGGAATGAAGATAATCCATCCAGCCGTTTTCGAGTTATGCGGATACAAACACAGTCCATTTCTTTTTTATTATATAGAAGATAATTTTAATGAGGCATAGATATCAGCAGATAATAAAATAAAAACAAAGATACCCGAAAGACCTAATAAGAAACCTAATAGGAAACTTATGACAATTTCACATCACACAAGTATTGTTACCGCGGTGCCTTCCCTATTCAGGCAAAGTGTAAATTTTTCTACACCGGTAGCAAAATAAAGCAAGAATGGAACTGCACCGTTTTTAAAAACGAACGATTCCAGTGCAAGTTTACCTACACCGGTGCGAATAAACTAAAACGACATTATTCTTTTTTATTCTCTGCTGAAAAAAATAAAAACAAAATTAGAAATTTCTTTCCACATATGAAAAGAACACTGGATCAGAACACTAGCATTCAACTCTTATCTTTACAGCCTCTCCCATTCTCCTTTCGCTTCTTTTCGTCGAAGTGACATACTTCGTCTTTTGTTCGGATATAGCTCGCCTGTGTTTTGTGTACCACAGTTCGAACCGAAGTTTTGTACTTCAGTTTATACATGTACCGCTCGGTACACGGTATACACCCGAACCTGAGTACAGTACACTAATAAAAATCCACACATTTTTATTGGCAAAAATCTAAAGAAATTTACAAATAAATTTTATGTGTGCGCTAATAACCACCCGCTATGGGAGAATCCACATAAAGGTTATTAGTTAATAAGGGTTATGTGTGTTTCCACATATATCCTATGCGAATTCACATAGACGTTATGTGGGAAATGCTATAGTCAAAATTTATGTGTGCCACACATAATGGATATGATTGGATTTTTGTCAGTGTAGCGATGCGGGTTTGGAACTGAACGCAACTGAAGAAAATTATACTCAAGTTGAACTCAGTTTAGGTTCGTGGGAAGACTGTATAAGATACAAATATTGCCAGATTTTCTCAAAATTACACGCGGCGAACCCTTCATGAAAGGTACCGCCGCACTTTTTGCACCACGTTTACTTGATTCTTATTGGTGAATAGCATTGCGGTGTATCGTTTGGCGCGGCCGTACCTTTCGACAGTCATTCGCCGCGTGAAGTTTTGTGCAAGTACCCATTTGGGAACATTACAAACGCCGCGCAGTGTATCATATCCAGAAAATCTGACAATAAGAAGAATTA
The DNA here is from genome assembly GCF_024139115.2 of Armigeres subalbatus. Classification (NCBI taxonomy): domain Eukaryota; kingdom Metazoa; phylum Arthropoda; class Insecta; order Diptera; family Culicidae; genus Armigeres; species Armigeres subalbatus. The sequence continues at coordinate 98,248,632 of NC_085141.1, forward strand.
ATTCAACATTTGAATACATCGTATCAAGAGAACAAGTACAGCCAATTGGATGAAAGCTAAGTATTTTTTAATAGAGCAGAGAAATAATTGTAAATGAAACTCTGATAATTCCAGGAAAGTCCAATTTGGAAAGCATAAAAGATTCGATAGCATTACTATGTTTAATGATGTGCACATCCATGGTTCAGCAGTTCAAAATAGAAATAATGAAAAGGAGGAGTTGTAGTATCATGAACCATTAAGTTACAACAGTGTTATATACGACACCTTTGAATGCTTGAAAAAAATTGTTATCATAGTAGGCATGAAAATAATAAAAGAGTTTTGACAATTTAGATTCATTGAAACGAACGTGTTTTTATTTGCGTCCTCCGACACTACAATAAGCAGCAAGCTTGAAAGTCTGGCATCAACGTTTGGGACATCTCAATATTAATGGCGTGCGTAGCCTGGCCAATGGATTGGTGACCGGAGTCAATATTGTTGGAGGTAATATGACGGACTGCAAGGTATGCCCAATGGGCAAGCATAGTCGACATCCTTTCTGCAAGCAAGGTTCTCGTGCTGATGGGATACTTGATCTAGTTCATTCTGACATTTGTGGGCCAATGGAGGTCAAGTCGCTAGGAGGAAGCCGCTACTACATTGTTTTCATCGATGACAAGTCGCGTAGAATGTGGACGTATTTTTTGAAAACGAAGTCGGAAGCTGAGGTCATTCAAACTTTTCGGGATTTCCACGCTATGGCGGAACGACAATCTGGAAGAAAGATGAAGATACTCGGAACAGACAACCGAAAAGAATACGTCAATGCTGGTTTCAAAAATTATTTGAAGCAACACGGAATCATTCATCAGACGACAAATGCTTATACTCCTGAGCAAAATGGTATGGCGGAACGTGCAAACAGGTCGATCGTGGAACGTGCTAAGGTGCATGTTGCACATGGCAAAGGTATCCAAAGCATTTTGAGCAGATGCTGTGGCCACGACAGTGTACTTGTTAAATCGTTCTCCATCTAAAGGTCACAATGTTACACCTCAAGAAGCATGGACGGGTAGGAAGCCTAATCTGTCTCATGTTCGGATTTTCGGAACAAATGCAATGATTTTCGTTCCGAAGCAAAAGCGCAAAAAGTCTGAAGAATGCATCTTGACTGGTTTCGACGAAGAATCAAAGGGATATAGATTGTACAATGGACTGCAGCCAAGAAAATCGTAATAAGTCGTGAAGTAAATTTCATTAACGAAGGCGTTGATGCTGCTGTCCCAATTCATGAAACTTCAAACCGGAAAACGATTATTCTCCTAGAGCACGAGGAAGCGATTTCTTTATCTCCGCAAGAATGTATTCAAAATGAAGCAGTATTAAGCGATGACGAGGATGACAAGTTCTTTACCGACGTCTATGATGAAAATTCCGATGACACGTTCGATGAGGATAGTGCTGATATTGCTAATGACACTGTAATAGACATGACCCCTGTGCTCCTACCGCGACAATTCTCATATCCACCTAGGTCACAGGTGTCGAGGCGCAGCGGTCGGGAGCACAAACTCCCAGGCAAGTACAACGATTTTATAGTTCCACCAAAAGGTCTTCCCAGTTGCATTCCTTCTCAGAATTAAACTGACTGTCACAGCCAAAATAATTGTTCATCCACGGAATCGCAGAGCGATGACCAACCCGATGTTGCCGAAACATTCCAACAAGAGACCTGCAGTTCAAAAGCGTTTATGGAATTTTTGAGCCAGGGTCAGTTTAGTGGAATCGCAGCACCCAAGTTTGACGATAGAAGTTCAACAGTTGATGATCCATACACTCATTAAGATGCACTGTCACGGAACGATTCCGAACGCTGGAAGAAAGCAATGCAAGAGGAATACCAGGCGTTACTGGATAACAATACATGGTCACTGACGAATCTCCCTGAAGGAAGGAAGGCTTTAAAATGTAAATGGGTTTTCAAAACAAAACTTGATGCTGTCGGGAACATCGATCGCTATAAGGCAAGACTCGTTATCAAAGGCTACTCTCAGCGAAAGGGGGTGGACTACGATGAAACCTACTCGCCAGTGGTTCGTCACAGTTCGCTTTGGTATTTATTCGCGCTCGCTGCTAAGCATAATCTTCTGGTCGATCAAATGGATGCTGTCACCGCTTTTCTGCAAGGTGATCTGGAGAAAGAAATATATCTAGACCAACATTTGAAAAGGGCGTAACTGCCAAAATTTATCCCTTCTGATTCCTCGTCTACATACATAGCTATATATGTAGACGAAGAATCAGAAGGAATAAATTTTGGCTGTTACGCCCTTTTCAAATGTTGGTCTAGATATATGGAGCAGCTCCGCGTTTTGAGCAACTTGGAAAGCGACCGTTAGTATGCCGATTGAAGAAAGCTTTATATGGGTTAAAGCAGTCAAGCCGCGTATGGAATGCAAAACTAGATGCAGCACTCAAGAAGTTAGGCTTGAAGGCATCAAATTACGATCCATGCTTATATTACAAGATCTGCAACGGCAAGATTCTGTTTGTTGCAATTTATGTAGACGATCTAATGTTGTTTTCCAACGACGAAGACGTAAAAAATGAAGTAAAGGTGAAGCTGAGCAGTATGTTCCGCATGAAGGATCTTGGACCAGCGAAAAGTTGCTTAGGGATCCGGATTACGCAAACCGAAGATGGTATAACACTAGATCAAGAAGTCTATATTGAATCGAGTTTAGTCCGTTTCAACATGCAAAATTCAAAAGCCGCTACAACATCAATGAACACTACTATCAAGCTAACCAAAGAAATGTCACCGAAGAATGTGGAAGAAGCTAAACAAATGGCAACGGTGCCGTATCAAGAGGCAGTTGGGTGCCTAATGTACCTTGCCCAGTTCACACGACCTGATATCCTGTTTGCTGTAAACCACTTGAGCAGATACAATACAAATCCTGGATCTAATCATTGGCAGGTAGTGAAACACTTGATGCGCTATCTGAGAGGAACTTCAAAAATGAAACTTCAATATTCAGCATCAGGAAACAAAAAGATCATTGGTTTTTCTGACGCAGACTGGGCCGCTGACACAGATGACCGGAAATCAACTAGTGGATATATATTTCTGCTACAAGGCGGTGTGGTATCTTGGTCTTGTAAAAGGCAGTCAACCGTAGCATTATCTACTTGCGAAGCAGAATATATGGCGTTGTCTGCGGCGGTACAGGAAGCATCATGGTGGCAAGGACTCCTATCACAGTTCGGCCCAAAGCAGTCAATAGATTTGTTTTGCGATAATCAAAGCACTATATGTATTGCAAAAAATGGCGGGTACACTCCAAGGACAAAGCACATCGACATTCGGCACCATTATATTCGTGATGCTCTGGATCGAAAGATAGTAAATATCAACTAGGTTAGCACTGACGAACAGGTGGCAGATGGACTGACAAAAGCTCAACAACGAATCACACTGGATCGAAATCGACAAGCTATGGGAGTTTCCCAATAATCGTCTTAAGGAGGAGTGTTGTGATGTTTTTTTTTTTTTTTTCCCCTGTTGGGTATTTTAATCACTGCGACCATTTGTTAGATCTATTGTGATATATGCCCCATTTCATATAGCTTTGTCAAGTTGACGCATCATTGCTATGTAGAGCAATTGCATCACCTTGACTACCAGCGTCTTCCCAATACGGTATTATGGTTCTGATGAATCGCACTACCAAATTGGGACTTGTTCTCCAAACTTCAGAGGGTTCTATCAGCCCCCTGTTGAAGAACTGTAATCTTTTTCTAAAATTGCCGGACAATGGCATAACAGATGTTCCGAGTCTTCCACATGTATACCGCAGAAGCGACATACATCATCTTGAAGTTTTCCTAGCAGCTTCAAGTGATAACGGCTCGGGCAATGGCCTGTTACAAGACCTGTATATGTGTTAAGATCTTTTTTGAAAGATCTAAGATTTTGCGAGTGATAAATACGTTTGGTGTGATGAAACGTTTTGACTGCCTCGCAATTAAGGTGTTCTTCAATATGTCCTCTATTTTTGAATGTTCCCAAGACTTGAATTCCATTCTAAGAGCATTCGCAGATACACCACAAAAGGTTCTGGACCTATGAATTGTCGAGATGAACCAAGTCTTGCCAGCATATCAGCTTGTTCATTGCCTTCAATGCCACAATGACCAGGAACCCAATATAGGTTCACTTTGTTACGACTACCCAAGGTTTGGAGTGACTGAACACATTCCCAAACGAGTTTAGATGTGCATCTTGCTGATTTCAGAGCATTCAATGCTGCTTGACTATCAGACATTATGCAAATATTTGAATGCCTGTAATTTCGACGTATGCATAAATTAGAGCATTCAAGAATAGCCTGAACTTCAGCTTGGAAAACAGATGGCCACTTTCCCATGGGAATCGAAATATTCGTCCCTGGGCCAGTCACGCCTGCTCCAACTTGATTGTTCAGTTTTGAACCATCGGTGTAAAACACAATCGATCCTGAACGAAGATTTGGTCCACCATTTGTCCATGTGCTTCGCTCAAGATTAATTACATCAAAACATCGATAAAAGTTGTATCTTCTTCTCATCCAATCATCGTTGTTTGTGATCAGTGAGTTGATACTTATTTTGTTTAGAATACTAAGATGTCCTGTTAGGTCACCTTCGAAGAGGTTTGAATCTCTTTTGATCTTCAAAGCACTCTTCTCTGCTTCTAATTGAATAAATTGATCCAATGGTAGCACGTGGAGCAAAGCGTCTAGTGCTGTGTTCGGCGTGCTTCTTATCGCACCAGTTATTGAAAGAGTAGCTAATCTTTGAAGTTTTCTCAACTTCTTCTGTACCACCCTTTCTTTTGTTTTTGGCCACCATACTAATGCGGCATATGATATTCTGGGTTTCACAATCGCCGTATAAATCCATTGAATCATTTTTGGCTTAAGTCCCCACTTTTACCGAACGTCGCCTTACTTATCCATAAAGCATTTGTAGCTTTGCTTAATGCTTCTTCAAGATGTAAGTTCCAATTCAGCTTACTGTCAAGTCGAACGCCAAGATGCTTGACTGAGTTTGAAAGTTTCAAATCTGCTCCTTTCAGTTTTAATGTAGGTAAAGAATAATTTCTTCTCCTTGTAAACGCCACTAGTGTGGCCTTTGAAGGGTTTATGTTTAATCCTTCGTTTTCGCACCATAATGTGATGAAATTTAGGGCAATTTACATTCTATTAGAAATAACACAGTCATATTTTCCTCTCACCAATATAACTATATCATCTGCGAAGCCAATTATCTCGAAGCCTCGAGCCTCCAGTTGTTTGAGAAGATCGTCAACGATTAAAGACCACAATAGAGGTGATAGTACGCCTCCTTGAGGGCACCCTTTTACTGCTCTCACACTAATTGATGAGCTTCCAAGGTTTGCCGATATTTCTCGTTTTGATAACATCTCGCCAATCCAGTCAACAATGCATACATCGAAACCTCGTTTCAACATAGCATTCTTCATTGAACTGTGAGATGTGTTATCGAATGCTCCTTCAATGTCGAGGAACGCTGCAAGTGAAATTTCTTTTGCTGCAAAAGATCTTTCCAACTTTGTAACTAACTTGTGAAGCGCTGTTACTGAAGATTTACCCTCCTGATATGCAAACTGATTTTTGCTCAGAGGAGTATTCGTTAAATAAGATGATTTTATGTGCTCATCTATTAGTTTTTCCATTATTTTTAGTATAATGGACGATAAGCTAATTGGTCTGAAGGATTTTGGGGATGATTCATCCTTCTTATTAGCTTTTGGGATAAATGTGACACGCACTCCCCGCCATGCAGTCGGAATATAGTCTAATATTAAGCTCGATTGGAACATCTTAGTCAGAACGGGTGTTAAGATTGCTTTTCCCTTCTGTAGTAGTACAGAAAAAATTCCATCCCTACCTGGAGATTTGAAGGGTTCAAGTGAATCAATCGCCCATTCAACTTTCTGTTCAGTGAATATTTCATTGGCCAGAATGCCAGCATTGCTCCTGGTGCAATTCATCCCAGTGACTTTATTCGTTTGTTGAATATCTCGCCTGGCTTCATTAACACCAGTTTGCGTAACAGATGCATTCTGGTCCTCATGTGAATTGATGATAGAACACGGGAAGTGTGTTTGCATCATTACTTCTAATGTTTCATAAGTTGTCTTGGTAAAAGACCCGTCATCTTTTTTAATAGTGCCAAGACCATTTGTGTGATCTTTAGCAAGGACTTTCTGCAATCTAGCAGCTACTGGAGTACTTTCAATGTTTTCACAAGTGTGTATCCAATTTATCCTTTTAGATCTTCGAATTTCTCTATTGTAAGCAGTTATTCTCTGTATTGTTCCCACTGTTGTGTACGTTTAGCCCGGTTAAAGAGTTTCCGGGTTTTTTTCCGCATCTTTTGTAAATTGGTATTCCACCAAGATACGTCTCTATTTGAAGAACGTTTCTTAGCAGCGCAGCTGACTTGAAAAGCTTTCAGTATCAAGCAAGAAAGTTGCTTAGAACTTTTTTCAAGTCCATGACTAGTATTTAATGAGGTGCTTAAGTTTTCCGCCTCACTAGCCAAGTTTGAGATATAATATTCCCAGTTAGTTTTCCTGGGATCTCTTTTGGTTTCTATGAGTTGATTTCCAGCCTCATATTCAAATAATATGTGCATGTGATCAGATAGAGATATTTCTTCTGATACATGCCAATTTTTGATTTTTTCCGAAAGTGTATGACTACACAAGGTTAAATCAAGAACTTCTTGCCTGATGGCATTTGAAAAAGTGGGTTTGTTCCCCTTGTTACATATATCTACATCATTTTTTGCAATATAGTCGAACAGGTTTTCACCTCTTTTGTTGATATCCGAACTAGCCCAAATAGTGTGATGAGCGTTTGCGTCACAACCGATAATGAAAGCTTTATTTTGCTTCCTGCAATATGAAATAAAAGCAGCTACTTCTGGTGGAGGCACATCGTCAGCATCTCCCGGAAAGTATGCTGAGGCGACAAATATTTCCGTTTTTCCACGAATTGTCGGTACCTCCATCATAACCGCAACAATATCTCGTTCAATAAACTCTGTAATTGGAAGCACTTTTGTTCTTCCATTCATCAAAATTGCAGCCCTGGGAGGTTGCTGTCCTGTTTTGTAAAATACTTTAGAAGTATTTGTAGGAATTCCCAATATTCTACTATTGTTCGTCCATGGCTCCTGAATTAACGCGATATCCAGTTTGCTCTCAGCAAATCTCTTACAAAGTACAGCTGTTGCTCCCTTTGCATGATGTAGATTCACTTGAATGAACTTGATTTTGCTATTTTGCATTTTTTGTTATTTGGATATAAAACTAGCATAATTTGTAGTATGGCCAGAGGTATTGGGGTTTTCCCCGTAATTGCGTACTCTTCAAAGTCCTGGGATATTTTTGTTCTGATTTGTGATGTTAATCATGTTAATCATAGTAAGCCGTTAATTAATGCCAACTTCTTGTCCGGTCGTGTTTCTCCAGTAAGCGGATCGGCCGGTCGTCGAAGTTTGGTTTTGCTTTGTGCGGAAGGTAAAACGATCGGCCGGTCGTCGTAATAATGTTCTGCTTTGCGCGGGTGAGTGAATAAAGCAGAAAGTGAAAGTTTCAGACAGCGAGAGTGTTATTTCCCATCCCATAGATCGCATCACTTACCGAAGTGAATCCAGATAAATTATCGTTTGTAACTAAAACGATATCCTATCCCAAGACAATCGTGGAGATGCAAAGGTGTTCTCGGTCTCTGGTAGCAACGAGAGTCGGACTAACAATCCTTCCCTTCCTATATGACCGTAAGGACGTGGCCGGCGCCGTTATTGACTTTAGATATTTGAGCTCCCGAAACGTGTGCATTGAGAATGGGTAGCTAGTCCCAAGCCCCATTTATTGTGTTCTCTGTACAATTTCGCAAGTTCTAGTCAATCACGGAATAGCAACTACGAATTGTGCGGTCATAATGCTCATGCTCATGATCAAATAGCCATTCTTTGCACCTGTTTTGTTAAACTTACTTCAATTCAAATGTTTTTCCTTGCTGGGGTATCAGAAAGCCACAGAAATAGGCAGAAATAAATTTTGAAAATGTCATTGAAAATGGAGGAAATGTTGAGTAGGATGTAAGAAATTGAGCTGGAGAATCAAATAAGCTCTACTAACACGTGTTTATATCTACAACTTGAAGCAAGTGAAAGATATTACTATTATAAATAATGTTTTCACTCATGTAACAGGAACTTGGTCAAATTTGAACATGATGCAATAGTGTCCGGTACTCGGGGAATTCATCATCAAAATGCATCGTCGAAAAACTTGTTCAAATGATCAAATATAGTTTGTTGGAATCGTCAATAATCATATTTTGTGTATATGGTATACAAGCAAACATAATCCGGATAATTAGAGAGTTTTTCGTTAAATGGCTTATGTGTCCGGCACTGGGGGATCTCCCCCTATGTATTTACCTGGAATAAAACAAAAGAGTAGATGACTCATTTTTTTAAGTACGCATTTGCCCGGGATAATGCGAAAGAGTAGATGACTCTTTCTTTAAAGGTATGCGTTTGCCCAGGAAAAGGCAAAAGAGTAAAAGACTCATTTTTTAAAAGTACGCATTTGCCCGGGATAATGCAAAAGAGTAGACGACTCCATCTTTAAAAGTACTCATTTGCCCGGGATGAAGCAAAAGAGTAGACGACTCCTTCTTTAAAAGTATGCATTTGCCCTAAAAAAGGCAAAGAGTAGATGACTCCTTTGAAAGTACGCCTTTTTCCGAAAGAAGGCAGAAGACTAGATGATCCATTTTCTAAAAGATCGCAAAAGTCGAAACGTATATGATTTCTTTTTTATTACTGAGGAAAATGGACGTATGATGATCGCTCGAGGAATAAATTTGCCCAGAAATGGCAAGCAATATTTGCAAGCAATTTTATGTTTCATAACACGAATCTCGAAAATGAGTTGCCAAATTGAGAAGCTCAAACAGTACCCCCGGGGACTAGAGGGGTCAATTCGGATGAATCACCCAATGGGCTTTTTCTAGGAACCTACAGCTTTCGTTTGGTGCCTTAAAATCGAAAATCGGTTGAAATTTGAGTTTTTGTGATCGTGATTAAATGGACCCCAATGCACAATGTGTAACTTTTCTTCTAATGCATTAGGAAGGATAAAAATGGAAACAGTGTTTATTTCGGATTTGGTAACCCGGGGATAAAAGAGTTAAAAAAATCCTTTAATGAAAGATTTGATACAATATATTAGGTATAACACCACTATGGGTACACTGTTCCTTTAGTGACGGTAAAAATTAATTGTGGTTCCCATAGTGGTGCTATCCATTGGTTTCTTATGAGACTCGCCACTATTGGTACAGTTACACCACTATAGGTACAAGGGAGTCAATTTTGTTAAGGAAAATTATTGTTTTCAATAGTTTTTCAAGCGAAATCTTAAGATAAGTTGCATTTAACAGGATATTTAAAGCACGACGCATCAACTGAAAGCATCGTAAAGTGTATAAATATGATAAATCTCATTAAAACCCCACTACATCCACTATTGGTCCTACCTCCACTAAGGGTACGGTTACCCTATTTAGAAATTATAGTTTACTTGGATGCCTTAAAGAGTCCTTGGTCTAATTGGTGCTTCAAAATTTTCCTCGGAATACCACGACATCGAGTTCAAAATCTCAAAAACTTCATATAAATTTGTTATTCAACCGTAGTTTTACTGATCAAATCGTATTTTATAAATTTACGCCAGGAAATCCTCTAAAAGTTCCTCCAGGGATTCTTCCGACAGTTCCTCCAGAAGTTCCTCCGAAAGTTCCTCCAGGCATTCCTTCGGAAGTTCCTCCAGGAATTCCTCGCAAAGTTACGTCAAGAACTCCTCCAGGAGTTTTTCCGGAAGTTCCTCCAGAAGCTCCTCCTTGATATCCATTAGGAGTTGCTCCAGGAATCCATTCGGAAGTTTTTCCAGAAATTCTTGCAAAGATTCGACTAGAAATTATTTGGGAAGTTCTTGCAGGAATTCTTCGGAAAGTTCTACCCGGATTCCCTACAAAAGTGTAATCAAAACTCATTCAACTCAACTCATCAATTCCTCAGAAAGTTTCTTCATGGATTTCTTCGGAATTCCTTCGTCATAGAGTTCTTCCGGATGTCCCTCGGGTAATTCCTTAGGAGATTCCTGCTGGATTTTTTTTTGGAATTTCTTGAAGTAATTCGTCGGAACAAAAAACGGGAATTTCAATCGCCAACACACTTTTACTCGAACACGTTCTGTTGTGTAAAATATGCCGTCAAAACAGGAAGTACTGCGGCGCGCATTTACAATTCTTTCAAGCGAACAAAGATCGTGGGAAAAGTACACGAGGGATGGCAGCGGTTAGCGGCCGTGTGATACCTGCCAGATAAAACTACGCCGCACGGCTGACCAAGGACCATATGCTATTATTTATCAATCTCATTTTAAAAACTATTGAACTGTACTGCTTTGTAGTTTTCTTCCCGAGCCATTATTTCCATTTCCGCTTTTTAGTGGCCACCCTTTATTACGAAATTTCTCCATGAATTCCTCCAGTAAGTTTATTTGTTTAAGATAGTACCAGTTTTTCATCTAGAAATTTCTCCTGAAGTTCCATCATAAATTCCTCCAAGAGCTCTCCATGAATTGCTTCGAGATCTCTCAGCAATTTCATTATAAATTAACGTTTTTTTATTGGACATCAAATAACGGATCGGAAGCTCGATGGTATGCATGGTTGTTTTTTAGAGTTATAGACAAGGGCGTAGCCAGAGGGGGACAGGGGGGCCGTCGCCCCTCCCCCCAAATTGTGGAAAGATTGAACGGGTAATGAAATGAATTCCCTCAAACATGTGCACTCTACGATCCAATCATATACAGAAATAGGTGGTTGAAATTCAAAAGATTCCCAAAACTTGTTAGGGCATCCAGGATCCATAATATATGAAAGTTCAAAACAACTCGAAGCATTTCGGGCTCAAAAATTCTCCTTGAAACCCTTCTATAAACTCCCCTGGGAACTTCTGAATTCCTCCGGAAAGTTATCCACAAATTCCTCTGAGAATCGTTCGAAAATGCTTCTCATGTAATTGTAATTCCACCTTATCTAGAAACCCCCCCCCCCCTAATTTTTTTTTAGGAAATTCACGAGGAAATTCCTTGAAGATTTCTTTTCTTCTCTCCAAGATTTACTTCTAGATATTTCTTCGGCTATTCTCTCTTCAGGAAGAATCCGGCATTTCCTTCAGGAATGCATTGGAGAGTTCCGTCAAGAATACATACGGAATTTCTTCCCAAAATTCTACCAGAAGTTTCTTCAAAAATTTATGACGGAAATCCTCCGATTTAGCTTCATAATTTCACTTGTAAATCTATAAGAAATTCCTTCGGAAATTCTTCTAGGAACTTCTCCGGGCATTCCTCTCGGAACTCTTCCTTTAATTCCTCCGGGATTACTTCCAGGAAATTTTCCGGGAATACCTCCAAACATTCAATAGCGAAATCATCTAGCATTCCAATCTGGAATTATTTTCGCAATTACTTCAGAATATCCTGCAAGAAATCCTCTAGAAATATCTTCATGAATTTCTCTTGGAATTCGTCCAAGTATTTCCCCAGAAATTCTAGCAGGTATTTTTTCGGGAGTTTCTTCAGATACTTCTAAAGGAATTCCTTCAGGAATTTCTCTGGGAGATTTTCCGCGGAAGTGTACTAGAATTCCTTCCGGACTTCACTCGGAATTTACTCGGATATCTGCCAAGAGTTCATCCAGAAATTTCTTCGGAACAATCCGCAGGGATTTTCTTCAGCAATTCATCTGGGAATACTTTCAGGATTTCATCTGGGAATTTCTGCATTAAATCCTCCTGGTATTTTTCTGGGAATTCCTTCAGATATTTTTTCGGAAATTCCTTTAGGAACTTCTCTAAGAATTTTTTCAGGACTTCCATGTGGGAATTCCTCCGGAAGTGCTTGTGAGAGTTCCTCCGGGAGTTCTTCCAGGAGTTTTTCCAAGAAATTCTCCGGTAATACCTTCAGGAAGTTCACAGGGAATTCCTGGAAGATATTTGGAAGGAAATTTCACGGGAAATGGGATTTCGGAAGTTCCTTCAGAAATATGTTTTCTCTTCCTCTAGGGTATTCCACCGGATGTTCCTCTGAAGTTCCACCAGTAGTTTCTTCGGGAATTCAATCAGGCTTTCTTCCAGAAATTCATTTAGCATTTCTTTATGCATTTATATACAAATTCCTCCAGAAGTTCCTCGGAGAATTTCTCTGGGAGTTCTTACGGGAATTCCTCCGGGAGGTTCTTTTAAGAATTTTTCCAGGAGTTCTTCCTAGAATTCTTACGGAAGTTCCTTTGGGAGTTCATCCTAGAATTATTACGAGAGTTCCTCCAGGATTTCCTCGGTAAATTCTTCCTGTAGTTCTTCAATAAATTCCTCCAGAAGTTCCAACGGCAGTTACTCCGAGAATTCCTCTGATAATTTCTCCGGAAATTCCAATAGAAAATCCCCCGAGAGTTCCTCCGGAATTTACTCTGGGAGTTCCTCCGGGAGTTCCTTTTCAGAGAAACACCCGGAGAAACTGCCGGTGAAACTCTCGGAGGGATTCTCGTCGAAACTGCTGGTGGATCTCCCGGAGGAATTCCAGAAGGAACTGCCGGAGAAGCTCCCGTAAGATCTCCCGTAAGAACTCCCGGAGTAATTTCAGGAGGAACTCCTAGAAGAATTCCTAGAGGACCTCCCAGAGAAACTATCGGAAGAACTTCGGGAGGAATTTCCAGCTTAATTTCTGAAGAAAGCCTAAATGATTTCCTGAAAAAAGCCTGAATAATTTCCTGGAATACCTTCTGGTGGAACTCTGGTGTAGTTTGGAACTCTGGTTGAGGAATTTCTGGAGAACCTCCGGGTGAATTGCTGGTGGAATTCCCGGAGGAACTCTCGAAGGAATTTTCTGGAAGAATTTCTGAAGAAACTCCCGAGAGAATTTTCAAAGGAACCCCGGGGAAACTACCAGAAGCATTCTCGGAAACAAGAGAATTCATCTTATAGACAAATCTCGTCTAGCTGAAACCTTTGTTGGGGTTTGTAGCTGGACCATCATCATCATCAGAGGACCTCCCGGAGAATTCCCTGAGGAGCTCGCAGAGAAATTCTCGGAGGAGCTTCTGGTGGAAAATCTATATAAATTCATGAAGAAGCCCAAATAAATTCCAATTTTGCCGAAATTCCCGGAAGAATTTTCAGAGGAACTGCCGATAGAACTATCGGAATAATTCTCGAAGGAAATCCTAGAGAAATTCTTGGTGGAAATGCTGGTGAAACTCCTGGAAGAATTCCAGGAGGAATTTTTGGAGAAGAAGATTTTTCGTGAAATTCTCAGGAATGTTTACTGGCAATTCTGCGGAATTTCCACGGAATATTCTTATTCTTAAAAATTATGGGAAACAGCACAAAATTATTTGAATTATTGCAGGGAATTCTGCAGAACTTATAATGAAGTTTTTGAAGATTTTCTTGGAGTAAATAATGGTGGAATTTTCGGATCAATTCCCGGCAAAATTTATGGTGGAATTCCTGAAGATACTGCCGAAGAAGTTGCTGGAGGCATTCCTAAAGAATCCCTGATAGAATTTCGGATAGAATGCCAGGAGCAATTGTCGAAGGAATTCCTGGAGAAAGCTTGCATATTGATTTTTCTGCCTATTTTATAATAAATATTATTTCAGAGAGGTTTGTTTAGAAATTCAGATGTATGGTTCTAGTTTTCTTAAACTTATGGAAGAATGCAGGATTTTGCCTTTCTCGTATACTAAGTATACGGTAAAGGCTATATGATCGCTCCAAAAACAAACTTTTTATAGAAGGCCCGGAGACCCATAGTGTTATATACCAATCGACTCAGTTCGACGAATTGAGGTGATGTCTGTGTGTAATGATATTATTGTGTGTGTGTATGTGTGTGTGTATGTGTGTGTGTGCGCAAAACTACTCAACAAAATGTCACTCATTTTTCGGGCACTTATCATCAACCGATTTGCTCGCAACAAGTTGCATTCGACGCAGAATCCTGTCCCATTGTTTCCTATTTAAAATTGGCCAGATCGAACTATGGGATCGAGAGTTATGGCCAAAATACAAATTCATACGAAAAAATCGCGTAAAAAATGTCACTCATTTTTCGGACACTTATCCTCAACCGATTTGCTCGCAACAAGTTGCATTCGACGCAGAATCCTGTCCCATTATTTCCTATTTGAAATTGGCCAGATCGGACTATGGGATCAAAAGTTATGGCCAAAACACAAAATCATACGAAAAAATCGTGTAAAAAATGTCACTCATTTTTCGGGCACTTATCCTCAACCGATTTGCTCGCCTCAAGTTGCATTCGACGCAGAATCCTGTCCCACTGTCTCCTTTTTTAAATTGGCCAGATCAAACTATGGGATCGAAAGTTATGGCCAAAATACAAAATCCTACGAAAAAATCGCGTAAAAAATGTCACTCATTTTTCGGGCACTTATCATCAACCGATTTGCTCGCAACAAGTTGCATCCGACGCAGAATCCTGTCCCATTGTTTCCTATTTAAAATTGGCCAGATCGAACTATGGGATCGAGAGTTATGGCCAAAATACAAATTCATACGAAAAAATCGCGTAAAAAATGTCACTCATTTTTCAGACACTTATCCTCAACCGATTTGCTCGCAACAAGTTGCATTCGACGCAGAATCCTGTCCCATTGTTTCCTATTTGAAATTGGCCAGATCGGACTATGGAATCGAAAGTTATGGCCAAAATACAAATTCATACAAAAAAATCGCGTAAAAAATGTCACTCATTTTTCGGACACTTATCCTCAACCGATTTGCTTGCAACAAGTTGCATTCGACGCAGAATCCTGTCCTATTGTTTTCTATTTGAAATTGGCCAGATCGGACTATGGGATCAAAAGTTATGGCCAAAATACAAGTTCATACGAAAAAATCGCGTAAAAATATCCTCAACCGATTTGCTCGCAACAAGTTGCATTCGACGCAGAATCCTGTCCCATTGTTTCCTATTTGAAATTGGCCAGATCGGACTATGGAATCGAAAGTTATGGCCAAAATACAAATTCATACAAAAAAATCGCGTAAAAACTGTCACTCATTTTTCAGGCACTTATTCTCAACCGATTTGCTCGCAACAAATTGCATTCGACGCAGAATCCTGTCCCATTGTTTCCTATTGAAAATTGGACAGGTCGGACTATGGGATCGGAAGTTATGGCCGAAACACCATTTTAGCCTTTTTATACGAAAAGGCTGTATGTTCGCTCCAAAAACCAAACTTGTACAGAAGGCCTGGAGAGTTATATACCAATCGATTCAGGTCGACGAACTGAGATGATGTCTCTGTCTCTCCCACTTCATACGGGAGTTTGGCAGAAAGACGGTCATGAGATTTATATCATAACAAATATTGCCCTCCGCTCGCGTGATGGGAATGACATTTTCGTTTTCTTTTTGTGTAGTCGGAGCTTCAGTTCAACTAACATCCAAAAGTGATATCCTTAAAATATATAACTGGGTGAAATAAAACAGGGTTATGTACGTCAAAAAGATTGGAGAAGGAAACAAAAATGTCGAAATTCTTATTAGCATATTGTAGATCAAGCTGAAAACCGAACCGAGGTCCCGCGAAATCGCATTTTCTCGCATTTCCGGATGTTGCAACTGCATCGCGAGTAGTGCGCAACTGTGCCATAGTCGGGCACAACTCGCGATGCAGTTGCGACATCCGGAAATGGGACAAAATATCGGTACTGATTTGCGATTTGGGCGTAACTTATTTTGTAAACAACCATTAGAAGGCGAATTCCTGCTAAAACAAGCATTTCCCGGGAAAACCATGGTATGTATCCGAAAGCATGAGCTTTCCTCTATCAGATGAGGCAATTAGCTTTGGAGGAAAGCACTTGCATTCTTCGGAATCTATGAAACAATGTTTGTTTACAAAATAAGTTACGCCCAAATCGCAAATTAATCCCGATATGATTTTCGGTTTTCAACTGGATCTACAATATCTTTGCCATAAATAATCTGATTTTCATAGAACGGACAAAGAAATTTGTCTTTTTTACTCCTAGCCACTAGCTCATCTTTTTTCAAGCACACACATTTTACGAAGGTCGAGAAAGGCACCATCACCGCTAGGTGGATTAATCAGGGTTTTTATAATAATTGTTATAGCCGATTTTATATTCTTTCTGAATACTAAGTTCGTTAATATTTTTCTCACTTTATTCAAAAATATCTGATGAGCAATAAATCACGCATTTGTAAATCCATTATTTTTTTAATCATTATTGTTTCGATTTGGTTTGGATTTGGTTTCATGTGTTAATATTCATGTGTTTTTATAAAACTACGATTTAGAAGACCAAAAAAGCTGCCCCCCTCCCTTCTCGAAATCCTGGCTACGCTCATGGTTATAGAAGTAATTGAATTTTGAGAACATCGTTAAGTATTCCATAACTGTAGGGAGTGTTAAGCATTCTTTTCCTTTTTTTTAATTAAACTAATTTTATTTGCTAATTATCTAATACATGCATTCATCTCTTAGACTAGGTGTTCCGTGTCTTCTCAACACTATCATTATTATTTGCTATGTCATATTTTTAGTTATTATTAATACATTTCAATTGCCTCTGGCAGTTAGAATTTTTTTTCCTCTGGTTGAATTGAACCATGTAGGAATTAAAATGTTTTCAACTTAAACTAAACTTAACCTATTTTATACTAAGGGTACAAGGAGTTAATCGTTGCAATAGAAGATTGCAACGATTTTTGTCTAAAATTGGAAATTATTTTGTTGGACATTTGTTGCAATGTCTCAATATTAGAAATTCTATGAAGCTCATTGGTACTATACCACGGAGGCAACTTCAGAATCATTTTCAAAATTTTATTTTGAATCCTCTGGAGTGCCTTCTTTCTGGTATTGCAGCAACTAGTCCATATTGGCACAGCATACAACATGGCAGGTCTAAAAATTTGTTTGTAAATCAAAAGTTTGTTCTTAAGACAAAGTTTTGATTTTCTGTTTATAAGTGGATATAGACACTTAATATATTTGTTACATTTGGCTTGAAGGCCTTCAATGTGATTTTTAAAAGTTAATTTTTGATCTAGCAGAAGTCCTAAATATTTAGCTTCGCTAGACCAATTAAATGGAACCCCATTCATAGTGACAATATGTCTGCTAGAAGGTTTCAAATAAGAAGCTCTCGGCTTATGTGGGAAAATAATAAGCTGAGTTTTGGAAGCATTCGGGGAAATTTTCCATTTTTGCAAGTAAGTGGAGAAAATATACAAACTTTTTTGCAATCTACTACAAATGACACGAAGGCTACGCCCTTTGGCTGAGAGACCTGTGTCATCTGGAAACAAAGATTTTTGACACCCTGGTGGTAAATCAGGTAAGTCAGAAGTAAAAATGTTATACAATATGGGCCCCAGTATGCTGCCTTGGGGAACACCAGCTCTTACAGGTAATCTATCAGATTTAGAATTCTGATAGTTTACCTGCAGTGAAACAATCTGATAAATAATTTTGGATCAGTTTAATGATGTACAGAGGAAAATTAAAATTCATGAATTTTACAATCAAACCTTCATGCCAAACACTGTCAAATGCTTTCTCTATATCAAGAAGAGCACCTCCAGTCGAATATCCTTCAGATTTGTTGAGCCGAATTAAGTTCGTAA
Source organism: Armigeres subalbatus (assembly GCF_024139115.2). Lineage (NCBI taxonomy): Eukaryota > Metazoa > Arthropoda > Insecta > Diptera > Culicidae > Armigeres > Armigeres subalbatus. The sequence continues at coordinate 98,266,461 of NC_085141.1, forward strand.
CTCTTAATAACTGATGAGTGGTTGAATGCCCATGGCGAAAGCCAAATTGCTCATCAGTAAGAATAGAAAAGTCATTATTATTCATTCTATCCAAAATAATCTTTTCAAACAGTTTACTTATTGAAGAAAGCAAACTGATTGAGCGATAACTAGAAGCCTCAGCTAGATGTTTGTCCGGCTTGAACATTGAATCAACTTAGGCGTTTTCTATTTATCTGAGAAGTATGCCAATTGAAAGCATTTGTTAAATAAATTTACCAAAAAGAATCAAGAGCTTTCAGGAAGTTTTTTGATAAGTATGTAGAAAATACCATCATCACCCGGGGCTTTCATATTTTTAAATTTTCTAGTAATAGATCTCACTTCATCCAAATTAGTTCCCAACGAAGGGTCAAAAACATTATCTTGATCGAGAATGTCTTCGAAGCTTCGTGTAACCTGATCCTCAATTGGACTAATGAGACCTAGACTAAAATTATGGGCACTCTCGAACTGCTGAGCAAGTTTTTGAGCCTTTTCGCCATTTGTTAATAAAATTTTATTTCCCTCTTTAAGCGCTGGAATTGGCTTTTGAGGTTTTTTAAGAATTTTCGTTAATTTCCAAAAGGGTTTCGAACTGGGATCCAACTTCGAGACATTATTCTCAAAGTTGGTATTTCTCAGAATAGCGAAACGTTTTTTAATTTCATTTTGCAAATCTCGCCAAATAACTTTCAACGCAGGATCGCGAGTTCTTTGGTATTGCCTTCTTCTCACATTTTTAAGACGGATCAGTAGCTGAAGATCGTCGTCAATAATAATGGAGTTGAATTTAATTTCACATTTAGGAATTGCAATGCTTCTGGCTTCGACAATTAAATTTGTCAAAGATACGAGAGCATTATCAATATCACTTTTGGTATCGAGATTTCAAACGTCACAGGAAGGTGATCAGAGTCAAAGTCAGCATGAGTTACCAATTGGCCACACAGCTGGCTTGAATCCGTTAAAACCAAATCAATTGTCGAAGGATTTCGAGTGGATGAAAAACAAGTTGGGCCATTGGGATATAGAATAGTATAATATCCCGCAGAACAATCTTCAAATAAAATGTTGCCGTTGGAATTGCTTTGAGCATTATTCCATGAACGGTGTTTAGCATTGAAGTCACCAATTACGAAGAATTTTGATTTGTTGCGAGTCAGAATTTGAAGATCAGCTTTCAACAAATTCTTTTGCTGCCCATTGCATTGAAAAGGCAAATAGGCTGCAATAAAGGAAAATTGACCAAAATTTGTTTCAACAGAAACTCCCAAGGTTTCAAAAACTTTGGTTTCGAATGAAGAAAATAATTTGTGTTTGATACGTCTATTAATGACGATGGCGACCCCACCACAGGCGCTGTCAAGACGATCATTTCTGTAGATAAAATAGTTTGGATCTCTTTTAATGGAGAGTCCTGGTTTTAAATAGGTTTCAGTTATAATGGCAATATGCACATTATGAACTGTTAGGAAGTTGAATAATTCATCTTCCTTACCCTTTAGAGAGCGGGCATTCCAATTTAGAACTTTCACACAATTATTTAGATCCATTGAAACGGAGTCCAATAACAATTTTTTGTGTGTACTTTATACCAACTTGAACAGCTTCAGGAATGGTATTTGCTTTGAACATTGCATCAATCATGTGATGCAATTGTTCAGTTAAAAAATCAAAATCGGAAGCAGTCATGCTACCTGTATCGGCAACATGATCGTTATTTTCCGTTGGGACATGGGTATAAACCTCATTTTGAGAAGAGAAATTTTGTCTACCAGCAGCGATGTTTGCATACGTAGGTACATAGGAAAAATTGGAATTTACTGAAGTGCTTGCTACCCGTTGACGAGCGGCAAAATTTGTTTGTGAATTGTGGTGGGTATGAATTGCTCGACCGGTAACTGGTTTCGAAATTTGAGAGTTTGAAAAATTTCTACCCGTCGAATCTGGGATCCGATTGGAATTTCCCGTCATCAATTTTGCACGGGAATTCAAAACTTTTTTGCGTGAAGGGCATTCCCAGAAATTGGATTTATGATTGCCCCAACAATTTGCAAATTTAAATTAATTGGAATCTTCTCTCACAGGACATGCGTCCTTGGCGTGAGAGGTTCCACCACAAATCATGCATTTAGCATCCATGTGACAATGTTTGGTTCCATGACCCCACTTTTGGCACTTACGACACTGGGTGGGGTTTTGGAAATTTCCCCCAGGCCTGCGGAAATGTTCCCATGTAACACGGACATGGGACATAATACAGGCCTTTTCCAAACTTTTCATATTATTTAGTTTACTTTTGTTAAAATGAACTAAATAAAGTTCTTGAGAAATGCCTCTCTGGGAAGTACCAGAGTGGGATTTCTTTTGCATCTTAATTACTTGGACTGGTGAAAATCCAAGTAATTGAGAAATCATCACTGCCCGAGCAGGAGCGACGACCTCGATAACTGAAATTGGTATGATTTAGCCTTGCATAAGAGGTAAAATACCAAAAAACAATACCAAAAACTTATATGCAGAATACTTGAGGCATACCATGCTTAGGTATTTCAATACCAAACGAATAATATTTGATTATGCATTTGGTATTGAAATTCAATTTAATAACTGAGTTTGTTATGGCTTAAATATTGTGCATATTAATTTTTGGTATTATTCCTTTGGTATTTTACCTCTTATGCAGGGCTAGTTTATAACAGAGTATGGCATCAATAACAGAATTAAGTATTATTTAGCCAATTTCTCCTGCTCGGGTGGGAGACGAACATCATTATCATCACTGGGGAGACCTTTCAAGACGACTTTGAACAATCGCTCAGTTTTGTCGAAGTATGTGAAGAATTTATGGCGCTTCTCAGTTAAATACTGAAGAAGATCGTCAAAGGATCCCGGCAAAACGCGGCAGTCACCCTTCCTAGCAATCTGAAATGAAACCTTGATCCCCTGAAGGTTACTCAAAATCTCATTCCGGAAGCCAGAAAACTCGGCAACAGATACCACAATTGGCGGAATCCTTTGCTTTTTCGCATGAATCGAATCACCTGGGCTAGAGGTATATTCGATTTGCTCAATTTCATCATTAATCAAATCGAACTGATTGCTCAGTTCGATTGGAGAAGAATTATTTAATTAGAGTTAGAAGGAATATCTGAATTCTCCAGCTTCCTTCTATTTTTTCCGCGCTTAGGCAGGACGGTCTTGAAACCTTGTTTCTTTGAAGGAAGTGGAGAATTCAGAGACTCCCCCTTCCTCTTGTTTTTATTAATGCTCATGGCTGAGCGTGGAGACGTGACCTTCTAAGAGGTTTTTTCCCAGAACGGTGTCCCTGCAGGATTACCACCGCTTGTCGGAATTTTACTTCCGCAAACGGGTCCAACGTAAAACGAAGGCACGGGTCCTTGCAATGATCGTAACGGGATCAGTGGGTACATAGCGCTAAGAAGTACCGTTGAAATTAAAATAGCTTCGGGTAGTATTAAAAACTTCCATCCGCAAAGAGAGAAAGAACCGCAAAGTACGAAAGCACGATGCGGTCTGTTAAGCATTCTTTAGTATTTCGTAAATCACCGGTACTGCGGAACGCACTGATCTTATCCATTCGACACATGCTGGTGTATAGTTGAGAAACGCGGTAATTCGCCGAAACTAACAACAGTCTCAGTATGCTTCATGCTTTCTATTGTGGCGCAAGAAGAGAAAATAAAAACAACGAAATCAACCAACGTGGTTGGCATACGGTTACCCCCGAATTGGTATAAATTTTGTTCGCTTGGTCAGCATAAAAGAGAAAATTGGAACAGCACAACCGAGGGCAGCTTCACCGTGATGATGCTGAGCAGGAACAACGCAAGGTGAAAAAATGGGGGAAATTAAATTTGTTCCATTAATTGGGGATAAGTCGCGAAGTTAAGATGGCAATTAGTTAAATGATATTTGCGGGTCAATCCACAGCAAATACCAAATTGATGTTATCAAATATAAATTGAAATTTTTAATGTACAATACAATAATTTTGTAGAACTTTGTTCATTTGCTTTAAGAACAGTTCATTTTTAAAGTAAGAATAAGACAATTCTATTTCAATGAAAATACAAGATTATTACTTACATTTACTACTATGTATAGATGGCTAGGAGGCCCTCCTTAGCCGTGCGGTAAGATGCGCGGCTACAAAGCAAGACCATGCTGAGGGTGGCTGGGTTCGATTCCCGGTGCCGGTCTAGACAATATTCGGTTTGGAAATTGCCTCGACTTCCCTGGGCATAAAAGTATCATCGTGCTAGCCTCATGATATACGAATGCAAAAATGGTTACTTAGCTTAGAAACCTCGCAGTTAATAACTGTGGAAGTGCTTAATGAACACTAAGCTGCGAGGCGGCTCTGTCCCAGTGTGGGGATGTAATGCCAATAAGAAGAAGAAGAAGAAGATAGATGGCTATGTAGTATGTTGTATATCTGGGTGGATGGATTTTTTATCAGTAAAGGGTAGGGAAATATTATCCGTGTTCGTTCACTCTTTGAGTCATAACATTCTTTTTCGCATATCAAATAACAATTTATTTGTCAATCGCTCAGAAAAATCATCGATAATAGACGCTAGTTCCTCCATAGATGTATGTGGCTTAGTACAGGCCCTGGACTCAAGACTTGACCTCACATAGTAATCTATTGGATTCAGGTTAGGTAAGTTTGAAGGTTATTTGGTCAAATACTTCTGTAAGAGCTTGTAAAAAAGTTCCAGCGTCCTTTTTCCCAATGTGATGGTACTTATTAACACTTGCTGAAACGTACATTCATTTGAACCAAAATGTGTACTTGCGCAATGTGCTACAGTGTCCTCTAGAAGCTTCTGCTAGACTGATCGATTGATGTTGGCGCCTGTCTGTAAAAACTGTAAAAAAGGACGAATAATTATTCCTCACCCTGTATTTAACCATTATATAATCCGATTACAAATTTGCATCCACTCGGACCAATGATTGACACGGCTGGTAATGGTAATTGGGCAACAGACTATGATAATTTTGTAAAAATCAATAGTTCATTATTATTTCCGAGTACTAATATCTGGTTTAAAAATCGGTTTAAAGCAGACCAAATCATCCCTTTATTTGTATTCATAATCATAGATGCGTTTTTTTTTGCTACACAGACTCATTGCATTTATATGCGGCAAACATAAACTATGACAACTTTTTTTTCATTCGTTGAATAAAATAGACGTTCAGACGTTCAATTGACATTCAAGTCAAGTGACTTGCCCAGACAAACCGTCGGAAAATTTTGGATAGCGACTTGCGGGGGTGTTTTTCTCCATCTCGATTAGTTTTTCGTAAACGAGTTCTTGCGAATTCAAATGACCTCGGCACGTTTTGTGAAGAAACCGCGTATGATGTATTTACGGATCGTGTCTCGCCGGATGATAATTTTATATGTTCAATGCTCACGTTTCGTAACGAAACCTTCAAGATATTGTACACTTGGGATGTCGTGGTGAAGTATTAGAATCTCTCATGATTCATGTACTCGAAAGCCTTGTAGTAAAATTGCGACTTTGACTCCGCCGCTGATCATAAAAGACCATCTGAACATAGTAAATTGTGCACTCGGGTATTTCTAACAACACCACCCAACACGATACGTTCCGTCAACTGAGAGCCCAGTTTCAAAGTCCCTGCTTGACGTAGATAGGCGGACACTTTTCTTTCCGTTTTTTTTTGTGCTGTGGTTTGCTTCCGCTGTTCATGCTTCTATATTTTCTGCTGTTGACGCATGCCGACCGCAATGTCACAGGTGTCGCCGTCCCTCGCAAAATGGAAAGTGTTGCTTTCAGGATGATTTTTCCCTTTTTGATTGACAAACTGTGTGCGTACGGCACCAGCTTTGCTAAGGATTATCGCTACGATTTTTAGCGGATTTGGATGCAGATAGTTTAGTTTGGCCCATCGAGTGCTGCAGCTGAGATGGTCAATGATAGTTTGCACAAGCCGTTCAATCTCCTCGATGAATCCGAATATGTAAATTTGGATGTCATCGGCATAAAGATGATAAACGAATTTGTAATTAACAGGAATGGTGTTCATGGAAATGTTGGAAAGGAGTGTACCCAAAAATGAGCCTTGTGGTGTTCAGTCACTAACTTGTCTACCAGATGACATCTCATTTCCAACACGAACATTTCCATTCCGTTGCCCAGAGACGCAGATTGGGAGAATGAAAATTCCTTATTTAATTTATGGTGCTAAGCAAATGTTGATTTACGCAGATAAAAGCTAACGAGAAATCAACTATCGCCAGAATGGTGTCTTTGTGAGTTTCTATACCCTATGATATAACCTTTTCTAGACTAATATTGGCATTGCGTAAGGAGAGGCATATTGTGTTTAGCAAGATGTTACACTATCTAATCAACCTCTCCTGTGTTTTAAAGAGCTTTCAAATCTTAAAACTGCATGGTGTAAAAACCACATTTCAAGACCGATTCTTTCACAACATCTTGCATTCCATTCGAATGGATACAAATTTTTGATTTATACTCTACAGCACGGTCTTAGAAATATTCAGATTCCGTTGGATTTAATTGAAATAATGATATTTTAAGGTTCCTGAGCCATTTAGGTCCAATCTGCCCATATCAGCCATAATCCGGAGGTCCTACAAAATGGACATTTCGTGTGACACCTTAAACTTCACGATTTCACGAAACAACGATAGAAACTACTCGGAATCAATCTGGTCACATTGGCCGTGATCCGGAACACCTATCGAAGGAAAATTCTCTAAATTGAGCCAAAAACAGATCGTGTGACGACTCAAACTTCACGATTTCAAAAAGCATGAATGGAAATGTGCTTTGCTGGTTTGTAGGGTACGGTAATCGGCAGCGTTCGTCGTGATTTTGTGCGACGGCGTTTTCGCCGTCACGTGTACGGGATTTCTTCGGAATTCCTTCGAGAAATTCTTCAAAATTTCCTTGGTAGATTCTTCAGGACTTTCTCGTCGAATTCTTTGCAATCACCTAAGCAAGTTCTTCCAAATTTCCTCGACAAATTTTCTGAATTTTCTCGAGAAGTTACAGCCAGAAGTTGAGCAATTCGCACAAATTCGTAGGTGGTACAAGACAAGACTATTGTATGAGAGTAGCATCACTTTCATCCGTTGCCACAGATAATCATTTGGGACTAAAAACTATCTCTTAGATGGAAGCAATGCACTCTCCAATAGTCAAGATCTGTCCTGGTCACGTCATGAGGAAGGGGAAGGATGGTTAGTTGGACACCTACTTAAGAAAGATGCAGAGAACTCTACGACCTCTCATAAGTGCCACGGGAGGTTTTGGGATTGTGTGGCAGGTTATAACAGTAGGAATCGTGTTGGTAGAACGTGAAACACAGAAAGAACTAAGATAGAAATACAAAGTAGGAAAGGGACGAGCCTGGAATTTAACCCACGACCTTCTGCTTATATAAGGCAGAAGCGGTTCTTCGAACTTGTTTCGGCTCATTCTTTAGAATTTCTTTGGAAAATTCTTTGGGATTCCTTCGAAATTTCAGCAAGAAATATTTCGGATTGTATTTTTTTGGGAAATTCTTTGAAATTCTCATGATGGAATACCTATTCGGAATTTCTTCCATAAAATGTCCACGCAATATTATTTAAAATTTCTTCGGCAAATTTTTCGGAATTCCCACAGAACTTTCACGGGAAATTCTTTGAAATTTCGACTGTTTTTTTTTAATTTTCACGGAACATTCCAAATCCAGCGTTGTTAAAAAATTGCTATTGAATAATGCAGACCAGCAGTTCTCAATCTAGGGTACATGTACCCCTCGGGGTACCTTCGCTGGCCCCAGAAATGTGTAATGGCGAATGTATTACAATTCAAATTAAGGCTTATTAATAAACTTTGGATAATTGTTTAATTTTTTATTTTTTAACTTTGTATTGTATATCAAAGCCTATTAGAACCTAAACCACCCCGCCACCACAACCAGCACAGTGTATGATGGGCTATGGGGCAAAAGATGAAAAGGACAAAATGTCGAATGACTTAAATCTAGAATCTAGAGGTTTGGAAGCCTCTATATTAGAGGCACGAACGCTTTTTTTTAGCTCAGCAGCTTCGTTGCAAGAGCCCATCGATCGTTTCATGACGCCATCGATTCCAGTCATCACAGTCACCCCGGCCCTGTTCTCGTGGATAGGGAAGGGGTCTTCCGAAATCTCCTCACATGCAAGTACCTCAGCTATTCTTCTTATTCTCTGCCTGTTATTCTCTGCCTGATACAGGTGTTCGAGATCATTGTAAATGATGCTCTGTTTGCTAGTTGCCACCGTTACATCTCCTCTGATCAACACGAATTCTTTCCAAAAAGATCTGTTTCAACGAACTTAGTTTAAGGTCACTCCACGCGAGTACTTTTAAATTTGGTTTCCGCCTTTGATCGTGTTGACCATGGAATATTACGAGCTAAATTGGAGGAAATTGGCGTTTCCCCCGCATTTATCTTATGGTTAAGATCGTGCCTGTCTAATCGCACACTGCGTGTCAAAATAAAAACTGAACCATTTGAAATGTTTTGTAACATTTCCGGAGTACCTCAAGGAAGCAATTTGTGCCCATTGCTTTTTGTGCTATTCATAAATGAAATCGATATATTGTTGCCACCCGGATGCCGATCGTTTTTCGCAGACGATGTCAAGATCTACAAGATAATTAAGAGTCTACAAAATTGCCTGGAGCTTCAGAAGATGGTGGAATTGTTTTGAAATGTGGTTTTTCAGAAACTTCATGACACTTAGCATTGCTAAATGATGTGATCTCGTTTCATCGAAAGACCAAACCTCTTGTCTTTGACTACACCATCGCAGACCAGCCTTTGCAAAGAATAACTCAAGTACGAGACTTGGGTGTTCTATTAGTTCCATTTCATCATATATAGTTTGTAGCATAACCATACGGATTTTTCAAGGCGGAACCAGAATGTCTACTGTTGTTTTTAAAATTAGGTTTTAATTACCGTCAACTGGGGGGAAGATGATCATTTTTAAGACAAAACATGCAATAACAATGTGTGTTTACATTTTAAATCGAAACAAATATTTTCAAAACATGTACTGCTATACGTTGCAATAATCAATAACTTTAGTTTTCTGAAATGCATTCGCATTTATTAAAATAAATTAAATTATCACACATTTTTTGAGTAATCTGGTTTGGGGTGAAGTTGATCAAGACAGCTCTACTAAAATCATTATGACCTAGTAGTCAAAATACACTAGGTTATTTGTATGAATGTTGAATTTACTACGTAAAGAAGTCTACAAAGTCAATATTTGAAACGAAAATAGCGTCATTTATGACTATCTCTCTCTTTCTTCCACAAAATACATTTTCATGATTATAATCGAAAAACTCTGATTTCTACCTAGCGGTAACATTACTTGAACGGAGAATATTGTTGACTACCGTTTCATAAAAAAAATTGGCACTTTTGACTGACACATCAAATGATCATCTTCACCTCAATGATCATCTTCCCCCCAGTTGACGGTACGTTTTTATCCATTTATAAGCATATAAAAATGAGTTTTTTCTGTTGTTTTTTGCTATTTTATAGGCATTAACAACATGCGTCTTCAAGTTTTATGTGTTTCAGATCATATCATGAATTAATATGTTTATTTGAGTTGCACATGCACTCTAAGCATATTTGAAACACTTGTTCAGGCACGCTAATATTTTTTTCTCAAAACTTAAAATTAAGTTTTAGTTGAGAATAAAATATATTCAAAAAAGGAAATCAAAACAAAATGAAAGTTAGGTTTTCCTCGCGTCTATTGCTGCCAAGAGCTCATCCTAATACCAGAGTTATACTTATTTGAAGAAAAAGTCAGATTTTCAGTGTTTTTCGTTTGCAGCACATACACATCGCCATGAAATCTATGCATCATGACGATATACTAATGCCAAATTATATTATCCAACCAGTTATATTTAAAAATTTCAATGTTTAATGTTTTTTTTTAGATAGATCGCAAATTTCAAATACATGCAATATACCCCTAATCTAGCTTAAAATCAGATGACGCCAAACATAGTAATGCCCCGCAAATCTATTACATAACTAGTTTTTAGATCGATGGATACCTGGTTCTCATGTTACGATAATCTGTTGTTGTTGTATCAAATTTTATGAATATTTATATAGCGGTTCTGGTTTTTCGTAGCAACGAGCAATACACGCTGAAAAAGGGGTGAGATTGGGCCAAGCCTTTGGTTGATTTGTCATACATAGTTAGTAAAGCCGTAATGTAGGCAACTATTTTTACTGAACGATTGAATCGTTGCATCGTCACCGTTGAACTTTATTGTACTTGGCCCAATGTCACCCCCTATGAGGGGTGAGAATGGGCCAATTTTAAAAAACATATAACTTTGAAGAATTTCCCTTATTTATTATTTTTTCCCCACACAGTGATAAATTCATTGTTCAAGCTTGTACCAAACTAATTAAAACTTGACTCCAATGTTAACTACTAGAGCTTTGTAACATTTGTTTGGAGCATACCACATTTTGGCCCAATGACACCCCCGTTGGCGGTAGTGTCATTTCTTAATCCAAAGCTTTAAAATCATTTTTTTATTCAATAACATCATTGGCATTAAACTTATCTCTCTGTGTAATTGTGAATAAAAACAATATTAATTGCAGAATTTAAAGGTAACCCATCTTTCCCCGCTGATTGACCCATCTTGCCCGGCATTTTTTGATTGACAGAAAAATATACTTCTACTTTGATGACTCAAAATGAAATAAAAGTAGATTTTTTGTTATTTCATACCCCTGGCTTACAGATTATGAGCTATTTTTATAGATCCACGTTGAAAAGCTTTATTAAAATGTTTATATTTTGAGGCATTGACGATTCGCCTTAGGTGACCCATCATGCCCCATCCTACCCTATTATTGTCGACTTGTTTCCCAATTTGTTTAAAATTAATTAATTGACGAATTTCGCGCCAACTCGACCAGCGGTTGGCAGCACCATCTCAGAATTAAATGAAACTTGGAGGGCATAAATATATGGTATTTCTAAGCCACTCTGCATACTTAGTTTTTCAAAAATTGTCAAGAGTAACATTTGATGAGGGCCTAATTTTTTTTCATTGAATTTTAAAAAATCGATGTAACTCTAAAATGACAAGACCTACAAAAAAGTGTTCTATGGTGGACTGTCGTGAAATTCCCTGAAGTTTTTTGGAAAAATATTCAAAATATAAAAAAACGATTTCTACACTGAAAAAAAAAATAGTTTTAAAAATTAAAATCGATATTACAAAAAAACTCATCTCAGAAATCGATGAATTTTTTTCTGCAGATAGGTATTTCAATTAGCTAACTTTTCTGAGAATAATGTTCCTGTGACATATTTAAGGAAAAAAAGTGTTTCTAACAAAAACTTTTTCCATCTCCATATTGAGTGAAAATTTATCAGCGAGTTTTATGCATACAGGGCCAAATATAGATTCAGCAGCCTATCATCAATCAACGACACATTTTGGACGTATAAAAATTTGTTTAGGAAGCAATTTCTAACATTAATGTGGGGGGGCTTATATTTTCTATGAAAAGGGCTTATATTTTCCTAGATTTCTTATATAAATGTTACACACAAATGACCAGATTTACAAAATTGTGTTGTTTGATGGACTATTGTAAATTTGTCTGAACTGTAAAATCTGAAACATAAAAGAGCGTTTCGTTCACCGAGAAAATAAATCAATGAATGTAAAGATTAAAATTGGTTTAGCAAAAAAAATACTCATTAATTTGTACATTTACTCGAACAATTTGAAGACATTTGGGTCTTCATCTGAGTTGGAATGTTTTTCAGCCAGGATTTTATTTTGGGCGATTGGTATAAAATAATGAAACTTTTGTGCGCCAGTTATAGTTTTTTGCTTTTTTGAATAGTTCACCAAACTCATCTGCCATTGTTGAGTATTGCTCATTCGATATGTAACAGAAATGTAATTTATAGAGATATTTTTGTCTGATTGTGTAACTGCTCATTCGTACAACTCCCGAAGAGTCTTAATAGTATTTCCATAATCTTTGGCAAGACTTGCTCGTTTTGCCATTCGTTTGAGAGAGCCACCAATAGCTTCACAAGGGCCTTTTCCGTTCGATGTTGCAAAAAAGTGCCATTCTGCTTCTAAGCCATGTTTTGAATTGAAACTACACATTAATTTCGTAATGCAAAAATCGATCATTTTCAACCGTCTCCTCCAACCATCATTCAAACTTTTTATGTCAATCATTTTAAAATTGTGTATGGATTGTCACACTTATGTAATTCATGGATGTTCATTTAGATAAGCAGAGTTTAGGTTTAGTTAACAACTTCAGCAAAACCAAATTGTTAGTAGTGACCACGGCGACCCCTTCTAACTTTCAGAGGAAATCTCCCAAATTATCTTTAAATTTTTAACATCCAGATAATTTTAAATTCTTGACATTTTTAACATTATTTTAGATGGCTTGGAGATCCATAGTATTACATACCGACCGTCTATGATCGGCGAATTGAGGTGATGTCTGTGGTTTTGAGTGCACAAAAGCTAACCTTTAGCAGTACTATTCCTTAGCCTTATTTGCTTCCAACTGGTTGCATTCATTGGGAAATCCTATTTCCTATTGAAGCATACTGTTTTTATTTTATTGATAATTTCATTTACCGGACAATGGACTCGAAAGAAATAAAGGCAAACATACTATTTTTTGTACAAAAAACTTAAATAGTTTAGCTATTTTATTGGCACCTATTCTCAACCATCAATTTGCAATGCATCAAGTCTGGATCGGACTATAGACTCAAAAGTTTTGGCAAAAATACTATTTTTCCATATTACACCAGAAAGTCACCGATACCGCTAGGTGGATTAATCAATGTTTTTCTCAAATAAATTTTGACTACACCATTACAAATAAAATAAAACACAAGTTTTTTGTTATTTAATTGCAAATTTGATTTTTTTTGTGGTGATTCGATTATCCGGAGTGAAAATAAAATCGATACTCCGGTTAATCGAGTCCGACCTGTATTACAATTAAATATCAGTTCAATTTCGTTTCGGCAACATTTGCTCGTTTTCAAAGCAATTATTTGTTTTTTTTTTGTAAACTCAATTGTTTTTAAGTTACTTCGATACAAAAAGTCAAAGAAAATATAAACCCTTTTCAAATGTTGGTCCACAAATATGTTAGATTATGCTAAATTGCTTCCTAAACACGTCCTAAACACATCATACGTCCAAATTGTGTCGTTGGCTTATGATAGGCTGCTGAACCTATATTTGGCGCTGTAGGAATAAAACACGCTGATAAATTTTCACTCAATATGGACATGGGAAAAGTTTTTGTTAGAAAAACTTTTTTTCCTTAAATATGTCACAGGAACATTATTCCCAGAAAAGTTAGATAATTGAAATACCTATCTGCAGAAAAAATTTCACCGATTTCTGAGATGAGGTTTTTTTGTAATATCGATTTTAATTTTTAAAACTAATTTTTTTCAATGTAGAAATCGGTTTTTTATTTTTTGGATATTTTTCTAAAAAACTTCAGGGAATTTCACGACAGTCCGCCATACAACACTTTTTTGTAGGTCCTGTAATTTTAGAGTTTTCGATTTTTTAAAAATCAATGAAAAAAATTAGGCCCTTATCAAATGTTACTCTTGACCATTTTTGAAAAACTAAGTATGCAGAGTGGCTTAGAAATACCATATCTTCATGACCTCCAAGTTTCATTCGATTCTGAGATGGTGCTGCCAGCCCCATAGAAGGGTTGGCGCGAAATTCCTCTAATTAACTGCTCCTTGAATTCATAAAATATACCCATTTTTTCGGCAATAACTGCGCATGATAGCATTAAAAACGACATAAGTTAGGGGCAAGCCAGAGTAAACGCGACGTGCGATGCGACGCGACAGTGCAATTTGACAGCCTGTTGATAATGTTTTTTTTCTTTTTCGTGAGTCGCGTCGCATCGCTCATCGCGTTTACTCTGGCTTGCCCCTTAAGCCCAAATCGTCCGTTTTGTGAATATGATTGATATAGGAGCATGTTATTATTGATGAAACAGATACCCTATCCCGACTACCGGCATTTTTGTTGCATTGCAGCGAAGAATGCCTTCATGTAGTTTGCTGAGAATTCCATTGATATGTACTCCGCGTGTGAAAATGTTAATTTTTTATTCCATTGTGTATCAGAAAAAATGCAATCGCCAATGCAGAACAATTGTTTATCATTGTTTAGTGTACCTACGTATCAGAAAAAGTGAAGCCAGGGACACATTTTCGAAGCCACTTATAAGAATTTTGTAAACATTGACTCAACCTTCGTGTTGTCGAATCTGAGAGAAGTCGCAAGAAAACCAACAGCCCCAACACCACCGACAGGTAGTAGCAGCCTCCCACTACCCGTCAGTGTTGGCTTTAACTTGAATGCTGCTCGCAGTTTCCACGAATCGACGTTTGAATCTTTGTTTACAAAATCAGATAAGGCGTTTGAAAATTTGCCCTTGAAGTGATTGTTTTCGCAGAGACTTGGAAGTGTTATTTGCCTCCTTTGTTCCGTTTTCCGTAAATTGCTTAGGCTGTGAACCATTCCACCGATTCGTTTAACTTTTAGTAGAAATTTGACAGTTCGATGGTTATTTCGCCGTGGTTAAAAATAACCCTGCTCCGGAGCATGGTTAGATTTGACAGTTCGATAGTTAAACTTTGTTCGCGAGAAAATTGGCGCAAAATCCATTTAGCTCCAAATAACCATCAATCTGTCGAAACTCAAATGGGTCGGCTTCGGAGTAAAATTTTAACCACGATGAGAAAATAACCATCGAACTGTCAAATTTTAACTAAAAGTTAAACGAATCGGTGGAATGGTGCACAGCCTTAATTTGATAGGATTGTTTCAATGTGTGTTTGCTATGATTTTTATTTCTAAAAGTAAATACACGCCTGATTTCAAATCCGAAAGTTCATCATCCAAATATTTTTTATGTGGTTCATTGATTGTTTATAATGGACTAGAACTGTCGATTAGAAATTAGACAATCTGAGAAGAGTCAATAGAGCTACTCTGTCCTCCCACACAATCCCAAAACCTCCCGTGGCACCTATGACAGGTGGTAGAATTCTCTGCATCTTGCTTATGTAGGTGTCCAAAAAAACATCCTTCCCCTTCCTCAGCATTTGTAAGGACTATCTAAGAGATAGTGATTAGTCCCAAGTGTGGTAACGGACGTAAGTGATGTCACTCTCATACAATAGTCTTGGCTTGTATCAACATTAGCGGTTCTGTCTTGTACCAACATGTACTTACATCAGCGGTTCTGTTTAATCCTTTGGTAACAAATCCTCTCATTCAATTTTAATAATTCCACCGATTCAATTTTAATAATTCCCCTTCAAACACTATCAGCCAAACTTGTTCCAATTAAACTCTATTTCGTCAAAATTTAATTTAAACTTATGATTTCCAAACCAAATTTGGAAAGTGGGACTTATGGGAGTGGGAATAATTCCCGGATCATAGGCTGGTCGGATGCTAAACAACAAACCTTTTACCGATCTTTGCACTCATCAAACCGCTTGTTAAATATTTTCATCCCTGCCAGACGGCGTACTTCGAATGTTCATGACCTGGGAGGGGCATCCGCTGAAGTTAAAGGTGGTCTGTTATGCCGTATTCGATCACAGGGAGGAAGATTTGCTTGTAGACAGCAGCCGGAACAAGCATGATTTTGAGTGGGGAAAAATGATAATCTGGGTCTGAGTCGGAAACTGATTGCAGCTGGTACTTTGCCCGTATATCTAGGCCATTAGTGTTTTGCTACTAGCGCTCTATTCACTCAACCTTTGTAAACGAGAGAAGTGTCATCTGCGAACAGAGACAGAATGCCGCCTTCTGAAAGTTCTGGGATGTCGGAAGAGAACAGGTTCAACAGTAGGGGTCCGACGATTCTGCCCTGGGGATCGCCTGCGAAATGTTGTGATGTTCAGCAGACTCAAGTAGCAGGCGATAGATCGCCTTTCTAAAAAAAATTGACTACCCTGAGGAAGGCTGATGGGTTGATAGCTCTTTGGAGATGAAGGATCCTTCCCAGGCTTCCGGTTGGAGATGACTTTCGCGGACTTCCAGGACGATGTGAAGTAGTTGAGTCGGTGGCACTAATTAAAGATCAGCGAAAGGTGCTCGAAGAACGAAGCACTCATGTGTTTGAGTTCGAGGCTCCGGTTGCTGTCGAAGCCTTGGCCTTCATGTTTTTTTATATCTTTTCATAGTCCATCAATTCGATAGATAAGATCTTCAATTCCTCCACAAAGTCGTTGGGAGTCAGATGGATCTTGTGCGCATGTTCGTTAACGGCAGCTACATGTGGTTTAACGATGTTTTGTTCAAAATTGGTGGTGGACATTTGGCATAACTCCGTTTGGCATAATGTCGTTCTGCATAGGGTAACGATGGTATTTTGGACATTTGAATATATTTTGGACTTTTGGCTATATTTTGTTTATTTTGTTACATAAATATGGTTAGAAAATTGATTATGAAAGAGGCCAAAGAGACACATGATTCCTATTTATTTAAAGTAAGCTAAGTCGAAAAACACGCAAAATATAACCAAAAGTCCAAAACATATTCAGATGTCCAAAATACATCATTTACCCTAAGGGTCGTTCGATATAATGATTGTTGCGTGAGAATGCATAATGCAGCACCCCTGTTTTATATCTGTGCTGCAGACTTCGGGTTTTTATAAATTTCGTTTTGTCGTTTATCTCACATAACAGAGTAAGTGACAACATGAGACAGAACGGGCGCGTTAGATTTATTTTAATGTGGAAAACACGGTAGTTGTAAGCTATTTATGTTATTTGTATCGACTGTATTTAGTTTAATAAAGTTTATTTAGCTTTGTAGCATGCGGTAAGCAAACCATCAAATGTTTTATTTGCAATTAGCCCTGCTGAAAGAGCGGTGCCCTTTTCCTGTTTTCAACAATGATCATTCGGCATAACAGTTGTGTAAACACCGATTTACAGCTAATTCAAAATATGTCGAATTCTGCGTAATTATTCTTGCTTGAACATCAAAAGAGGGATTGTCATGTTGTGAATCAAAGATAAAAAAAATGCTTGCTCGAAGATACATTGGTTGTCTTTATGATATTTTTATTACTTTCCATTAACAATCTTTTTACCTACGAAACAAAAACAAGATTGCTCGTAACATGTAATAAAACCCAAACTACAAAGATGGAAACGCAAATAGCGAAATTGTGAAAAAAAAAACTATTTTTTACTACAAAAAATGCAATAAATTTTGGGGAATGGCTGTATGGCTGGAAGTCATTTGGCCGAAAGCCATTAGGCCGAAAATTGTTTGGTGGAATATGTCATTTGGCTGAACAAATCATTAAGCTGAAATCCATCTGGCCGAACAGGTCATTTAGCCAAAAAGATCATTAGGTCGAATAGATCAACGCGAATGCCGTTTTGTCGTTTGGCAGAAAAAAAATATTTGGCCGAAAATGTCGTTTGGCTGACCTGGTCATATGGCCGAAAATGTCGTTAATTGATGGTAAATAAGACAAGAAGTTCCTCCAGGAATTCCTCCGGAAGTTCCTCAAGAAATTCTTCCGGAAACTCTTCCAGTAGTTCCTTCGGAAGCTATTTTAGGAATCCCTCGGGAAGCTCCTCCAGAATTTCCTCCGGAAGTTGCTCCATGAATTCCTGTGAAAGTTATTCCAGGAACTCCTTCGGAAGTTCCTCTAAGAATTCCTGCGGAAGTTCCTCCAGGAGTTCCTGCAAGAATTCCTGCGGAAGTTCCTCCAGGAATTTTCTCGAGGAACTTTTGAAGGAATTCCTGGAGGAACTTCCGAAGGAATTCCTGGAGGAACTTCCAGAGGAACTCCTAAAGAAACTTCCAGAGGAATTTCTGAAGGAACTTACTTGATTTGTCTTCTTTGTCTTATTTACACCAGCACCAGTGTTATTACTCAAATCGCTTTCAAAGCAAGTGTGTAAACATTGTTCAGAAATCCTCTCACGATATTTTCTAATGTTGTTCTAGAAACGGCTCATGTTTTCATTTTCCAAAACCAGCCGGAGTTTGTATATTTTGATCTCCTCATTTCGTGATTGGTCGTCGCTGCTGCTGTTCTCTCGTCGAACCACTGTGATAAATTTCTTCTCCATTGTTGCCAATTCCTTTTGTTCTCCGTTTACGGCAAATTCTAAAGCAATTGTAAACTGCAGAATGATAAGATAATTTTGGCGACACTGACAGCGTCATTCTGACGGGCTGAATCGGGCAATTTTCTCTCTCAGATAGTTCTGCACGTGCTTTTTTAACGGAAAATCCTTCCCTCAGACCTTCAGACCCGGTTGGCCAAATGGCCATTTTGGCCAAACGGCATTTCCGACCAAATAACCTTTTTGGCTAAATGACCTGTTCGGCCAAATAGCCCTTTCCGCCAAACAAGCATTTCTGCTAAACGGCATTTTCGGCCGAATGACATTTTTGGCCGTATATCCCTTTCGACCAAATTAGTTTGTCGATCAATCCGCTTTCGTTCCGGCCAAATGTAATTCGGCTAGATGACCAAATGGTTTTCAGTCGAATGACTTTTGGCGGACAAACGCAAGAAATATAATTATATAATATCTTCTTGACAGGATGCTTTGTCCAATATAAGTCAAGAAAGTATTCGCTTCCTACTTCAAAGGATGCAACTCTACGGCATAAGGCAAAGAAGATAATATGATTTCTTCTTTCAAGGGATGATATAATTCCTTGATGTAATGCCCGATACAAGGTTAGGGAGGATTTGTTTCATTCTTTTAATTTATGTATTTGCCCGTTTTCCCTAAAAAAAAGGAAACCAAAAGCTAGTCGAGTTAAGAAGATTAGCACATTATGAAAAACGACAGCACCGAGAGTTGTAAGGGAGTTTTTTTAGAATTTTGATTAATTTCCAGAACGGCTTAGCAAAGATAGAAAGTGCGCTGATCTCGTTTAAAAATCACTATTTCTGAGGTCTACCATTCTGGCCTTGTAATTTTTGTCATACGACTGCAACGAGTCTTAAGCGCAGGCCGATCAGTACGCAGGAACTGCCTGCGAGTGGTATTTCAAAGACGAATCTAAACATTGGAAAGGGTATCTAGGAACGGATTTAGCCGGCAGGGGACACCGGGGCCGACAATTGAGGAGCTGCTCATCTACGTCTTCAGTTATAACCGGGTGTACGAGACACTGAAGATGACCTTACAGTTGAGGTCGTAATACTTAAAGATTACAGCGTATTGGAATTAAATGCGATTTTACCAAAATCGTCTTATGACAGTTGAAGGTATTATACTGAAAGAGCTTAAAAATATAACAGCAGTCAGCACCGCAAAAAATATCGATCCTGTACTACTGCAACAGGTACTGAAATTGTTAATCAGAGAGACGAAAAATGGAAGAGTGGAATATCCAAAGGGAAGAAACTATAGCTACTTTTTCAGGAAGTCTTATCGCAATTTTTTTTCCTATGTTTGACCTTTCAAAATTTGATTATTTTGACATTTATTTTTTCCTATCGCGGATTGAGAATCGGTTTTATATTTCAGAAATTTCATATCAGCCCATTACTTGTAACTTCTTCTTCTTCTTCTTAACATTCTTGTAACTTCTAATTCTTCTTGTAACACTGCTTCTTTTTTTTTTTTTTTTTTAACTGGTTTTATTTGCTAATTATCTAATACATGCATTCATCTCTTAGACTAGGTGTTCCGTGTTTACTTAACACTATCATCCTTATTTGCTATGTTATATTTTTAGTTATTATTAATACATTTCAATTGCCTCTGGCAGTTAGAATTTTTCCTCTAGTTGAATTGAACCATGTAGGAATTACAATGTTTTCAACTTAAACTAATCTTAACCTATTTTATACTAAGGGTACAAGGAGGTAATCGTTGCAATAGAAGATTGCAACGATTTTTGTCTAAAATTGGAAATTATTTTGTTGGACATTTGTTGCAATGTCTCAATATTAGAAATTCTATGAAGTTCATTGGTACTACACCACGGAGGCAACTTCAGAATCATTTTCAGAATTTTATTTTGAATCCTCTGAAGTGCCTTCTTTCTGGTATTGCAGCAACTAGTCCATATTGGCACAGCATACAACATGGCAGGTCTAAAAATTTGTTTGTAAATCAAAAGTTTGTTCTTAAGACAAAGTTTTGATTTTCTGTTTATAAGTGGATATAGACACTTAATATATTTGTTACATTTGGCTTGAAGGCCTTCAATGTGATTTTTAAAAGTTAATTTTTGATCTAGCAGAAGTCCTAAATATTTAGCTTCGCTAGACCAATTAATTGGAACCCCATTCATAGTGACAATATGTCTGCTAGAAGGTTTCAAATAAGAAGCTTGTCACCTCCCCTCTGACCGGAGGGGGGGCGCATGAGACTCGGAGACAATAGGATACGATAACTTAGATCAGATGCAGCTAGTATTGGTCCCACGACCCTAATACTTGACCTGCAGCTGGAATCAGGTTCGAAAAGCGGAACCACCACGCAGAATTAAGCGAGCCAATTTCCCAAACCAAAAGAAAAGTTCTAGTCTCACAAGAAATATGGAGTGAAATAAAGAGTACTTACATTTTTATTGTTGAACTTAGCCTAATTACCCTACTGTTCTGTTGGTGTGGATGGTTGTGTAGCAGTGTATCCCACGGCGTCAGCATAACTATCCAGCCTGTCCGGACAGAAATAGGGGGAAAACCACCGGCGCCTTGCCGGTCACCCCGCTGCTTAGCACACCATTGTTGCTACCACACCACCAACTCAACAGGATCATCAAAAATGCCACACCGAACTGCATGCCTGGATCAAAGAAAGGCCTGATAGGCGTTTGAAATGTGGGTGATTTGTAACACACTTTCTTGGGATACGTTTAGAGGTCTCTCGTCTTACCGATCTCATAATATTCCACTAGCTACGCATCGCGATGTTAGCTGTAGCCATCACTTTTTTCATTTTGCCTCGTTCTAGAGAAAACAATCGTTATAATAAAAGTGCCATTGGTATACTACTGATGACTCACATCGGTCAGACCACACAATACCCGGCAACTATATAGCGAGAAATGTAATTTGCTTCCACTGCACTGAAACCGTCCCGGTCTGCTTGACGTTGAACCAATAACTACTAGCTCATCATGGCATCGCGTTAATTTTATCGGCAGATAATCGAGTAGTGAGCAAGTAGAGAATCTCAAATGAACTTGAGATTTATGTGGAATTGAGAGATCGATATCAATCTCTTATCAAACATCGAGTTGAGCGTGAGCGTATAAGGTTTCTAAAACCGGTGATATGGTTTTATGGTAATCACTCCATGATCCTTTTGATGGTATGGTTGAGTGGTTTTATTCGATTGTGGTGGGTTCTAAGCAGCATGCGCCCAGCGGAGCATTTGAGTAGGTATGCGGCGCGATCGATCGACAATTGACAACGATCGATCCGTTGATATTGTTCTGTTGTTTTGTTGTGGAGTGTGATGATTCGACATGGATAATTTGGCTAGGACTCTTATGTTGATTGGCAAGGCTGAGAGCGTAATCAGATGCTCAACTCACGGAAGCTTTGATTACCTACCGCACTTGCCAGGTAAAGGGAGCAGGTTACAATACCCCCGCACCAGACAGTAATATAGAGAGAACATCTGTGATGATAATCTCAATGTTACTGTTGTCTAAATTACCCCAGTCAAATCCACTCACACGACAGCCAATTGCCGTCCAAATAAACAAGTGTTTAGTTTTGTCAAGTGTTATTCGTTATTCATTCCAGAGATCACCCTTGTCGGTTCAGATTTTGAGTCCTTATATAGAGGCTAGATATGCTATTGTAGTAATTTTCACTTTGACACCGGTTTGGACGTATCTGGTGTTATTGGATGTGCTTATTGTCTGGCAATTTTGAAATTTCCTTATTGGTTGAGTATATTAACTGGGACAACATTTGCTTAGTTTCAACAAATGCCGCTAATGCACCGAGAGGATACCAAAGATTCCCAACGGCTCGTTTACTCAAACATGACTTATTTATCCAATGAATCCTGTCACCATGATAAGACAAATGGTCTTTCTCGTGGTCAATATGATATTATTTTTACTTCTTCCTTTTTAATATTACCATGTCAGGAGATACTGTGACTATTCCTAACTACCAGACGAGGATCCATTTAATTATTCTATTTCCAACTTCATATATTTAAGTGAATGATAATGTTCCTTCTACATTTCTCCTTGTCATGTCGCGTCAGGAGACATCTAGAATAAATCTCATGACTAAGAAAGTAGGATTGTGTTTTAAATTTGCCTCTCAAGTATCCTACCCCACTGGAAGAGTACTTAAGGTCTCTTCTAGTCATAGCGATCAAGAACTTCAATGGTTAAATTATTCCGTAATAAGGTTTGAAGTTGATTCTTACCCCATCATGAGATAGCTTAAAATATCTCATGATCATAAATGGTAACACTCTGATCTCGTATTGCTTATTAGTACCATGTTAGGAGAGGACTGTGATCACTCCTGACTATTAGGGCAAGAATCTGTTGACATTGTTTTTGTTTTCAAATTGCATGAAAGTAATTTAGGTGAATGCTTTTTTTCTATTCTTTATCTGATTCCAGGGCATTTTGTATCGTATCGCGTCACGAGACTTTTAAGACCGTCTCATGACTGAGTAAGTAAGATTTTAACTAGTTGCCCATTAATCTTACTCCACCAAGAGAATACGGATTGTTTCTTCTGGTTGTTGCGATTTCTAGTACCATTTTAGCAATATGACATTTTATTTTGTTCTTCAATGTTCTCAAATATACTCACTAACATACTTTATTTTTCTCACTCATTCTTCGAACATCTCTCCCATAATCACACCTGTGCTAACACTCATTTCACTATTTCATTCAACTCACACAATCCAGTTTACACATCAATTCAATCTTTACTCGTACGCCTCACACAACACATTCTAGTTTCAGTAATTCACTATTCGCTGTTCACATTCACAAAACACACAACAGAAATTCATATTCATTTACACGTTAGATGGCCATCTTTATCCTAACATTCATTACTCATATTCTCAATACACATTATATCCACTCATTACAAACTTTTCACATATTTATACACTTTTCAACACACGCTTTTCCTACAACTATAACTTAACACGACACACTTACGATCCTTCATTTAAACTTTCACAATTCAATTCATAATACACACATTTTACACTATTGTCACATTCATTCAGGAATTATATCTTGAGCTGCAAATACACCTAGATTTCGACCATTTTCATCTTCTAATTCATACGAAGTTGCCCCTCTTCTAGCAATTATTCTACACGGGGTATACACTGGACCTAGTTTTGCAGCATAATGTTCGGCTGCATTCGACAACTTGAAATGTTTTTTATAAACTTTCTGTCCTATAGCGAATACTGGTGGCAATCCTTTGTGTCGACTATCGTAATTTTTCTTATATTTTTCGAACTGTCTCTTGTTGTTTCTAACGACTTCCTGATACAGGGGCCCAATCACCATTTCTCTTCTTTGGGTGAATTGGTCCATTGATGGATCAGAAGTTTGCCTATCTTGTAGATGGTCCCTTCCATCAATGACTGATTCATACCCATGAACAAGAAAGTAGGGAGTGAATCCCGTGGAACAATGTTTCGTATTGTTGATTGCAAATTCAATCTTGGGAAGTTGTGTATCCCAAAGACGGTGATCAGATTGACAGTACGTCCGGATACATGCCAAAATAACTCTATTCACCCTCTCTACTGGATTATTCTGACAGTGACGTCGAGCGTTTTTAAAATGATGGACATTGTATTTATTTAATAATTCCTGAAACTTGTTTCCTAGGAAGGTAACAGCATTATCTGAAATTAAAGTTTGAGGGACTCCTAACTTAAAAAACCACTCCGTTTCAACTAATCTTGCTAAACTGTCCACATTTATCTTCTTCACTGGAAACAAACGAACATATTTGGTAAAATGTCCAAGCATACCAGCAAGTCGGTGTTACCTAATTTGCTACGAACAAATCCACTTAAATAGTCAAGCGCAATCATTTGGAACGGGCGTGTAGCGTTTTTCTGCTCACCCAAGGGGGAATAGTTGGTACTGTGGGATATTTAGATTGTTTGCATTTGCTACATTTGGCAAGAACTCTCCTCACATCTTTTTTTCATTTTAGGCCAGTAGAATTTTTGTTTCAGCCGTTCCACTGTCTTTTCAACACCTAAATGCATCAATGTCGCATGCTCCTGTTCAACTAGCTCAGTTACTTTATCTGGTGGGACAACTAGTTTCCATTCTAATCTACCCGCTTCATGAAGAGAGCGAAAAGTAATGAATTTATAGAGATCATTATTTTCTATCTTGAAATTAGGATAGTGTTCTGGGGTTTCGGAGACTTTGCTCTTCAAATCCAGGTACCATTTTGAGGTGGAATTGTCAAATATGGCACAAACAGCCCTGCTGAGAGTGTCACAAACCACATTGTCTCGACCTTTCCTGTGTTTGATGGTCATGTCAAACTCCTGTAGTTTGACTGACCATCGAGATAAACGTGAACTTGGACGCCACTTCGATTTACAAATGAACGTCAACGCGGAACAATCAGTCACTAACGTAAAGTGCGATCCTTCAATATAAGAACGAAAATGTTCGATTGATTCCAATGCCGCCAAACCCTCTTTATCCGTTGGACCATATTTTTTTTCACAGGTTGTTAATTTTCTTGAAAAATATGCAATGATATGCTCTTTTCCTTCCAATTCTTGAGTAAGAATCCCTGCAATAGCCAGATCACTAGCATCTGTTTGCACAGTAAATTCTTTTGACCAGTTTGGATTTGAAAGCACTGGCTCAGACATCAAACATTCTTTCAATTGTCTGAAGGCAATTTCCGCTTTTTCTGTCCACCTGATCTTCTTGGGTTTGCCTTTAAGCAAATCAGAGATAGGTGCAGAAATACCGCTGAAATTTGAGATAAAATTGCGGTAGCATCCCGCCATCCCTAGGAATCTGCGAATCTCCTTTGGAGTTTGCGGACGAGCAAACTTGGAGATCGCAGAGACTCTTTCAGGGTTGGGTTGATATCCCTCCTCTGAAAGAATAAACCCTAAGTATTTGATTCTTTTGAGGCAAAACTTGCATTTCTGTAAGTTCACCGAGAGATTTGCTTCTCTAAGGCATTGTGCAACGATCTTCAGATACTTGATGTGGTCTTCAAAATTATCTGTCGCAATGATGATGTCATCAAGGTAGGAAAATATAAATGGTTCATACTTTCCTTCCTTTAAAACAATATCTAGAACTTTAGACATAGTAGCGCTGCTATTTATCAGGCCAAATGGAAGACGCTTGTACTGATAAAGTCCTCGGCCTAGGATTTTAAAACTGGTATACTTTTTGGAACTTTCTGCAAGTTTGACCTGCAGAAAGGATTCCTTCAAGTCAATGACAGTAAAAAATTTGTTTCTTCCTAAATTATTAAGAATCCTCATGGAACTTGCAAGCGGATATGCATCTCGAATAGTTTTGGAATTCAGTTTTCGAGCATCCAGACAAAGTCTCATGTCTCCATTTTCCTTAGTCACTGGTACTACTTGGAGGGCCCAGTTGGAGTTTGAAGGTTCAATTATATCCATCTTCAGCAATCTGTCGATTTCAGCATTGACCTTTTTTTGAACTGTAGGGGACCATGGATGTGGGTTGAGGTGAATGGCTGCATTTTCCGACAGTTCAATATTGTGTTCCATTACATTACAAGCTTCGAGAGTATTTGTTTCAGATGTTTTGAAAGAGTTTTTCACTTCTTCTAGCATTCTGGTTTGTTCATCTGTTAAAACATGAGTGCTTATTTGAACATCATTGTTATTATCAATGTTGCAGGTTGTAATTTCTTGTGTAGACCTAATTTTCTCAAATGCCAGTTCAATATTGAACAATTTAAAGAAGTCCATGCCTAAAATGCACTTATTTTCCAATTCAGGAACAACCAGACACGAAAGTATTTTGTTTCTTGATTCACATTAAAAGGGATGTCAACATATCCTACAATTTGCATTGGCTGGCCGCTAGCGTTTGATATGCTAATATCTTTTTCTATCGGCTGTATTTGCAGAAAACTAGTTATATTGCCGAATTGCTCACCTACTATTGATACATTGCTGCCACTATCAAGTAAGCCATGAAGCTGAAGTCCCAGAATATCGAATTTTAAAAAGTACCTAGCGTCTCCATCTAAGTTCACAAATACAGAGTTGATATTATGAAAATGATTGTGATATTGATCCGAATTATCAGAGAATGTTTGATCAATTTCTGTGATTCGCTTCTGGTATTCCCCTATTGTAACTTTGGAGGAAGTTTCTGGAGGATTTTCAGTGGCAGGGAAAACAACCTCCTTCAATTTTCCCTGACCTGGTTTTTTGATTCACAGTATGGGCATTCCTCATAGTGAAATTCTGGAAGACCACAACTGCAACAAAACACAGTCCGCCTTGAATAGCATCTTGTATAATGGTGTCCAAATTTTCGACAGTTGTAGCATATTTTGCGATCAGGAATTTTGTAAAATTTCAGAATATCGTCCAACGATAATTCTCTCCAACCATTCCTAGGTTTGTATTCATCTGCTACTCTATTTTGGTTACTCATATAGCGGTTTTGATTACCTCCTATATTTTGATTTTGAGACTGATTATTGTTATTAGTTCTCCTGTAATTGTTTTGGTTGCTTCTGGGATTCTGCTGAAAAATCTGTTGAGAATTTCTGGTGTTGTTACTAGATTGGTTATTTGAATGATTTGCAGCAAAGGGAGAATCAAATTGAGTCAATCTATTGATTTCATTGACTTTATTGTTTTCAAAAGAAAGTGCAAATCTATTCATCAAAGTTTCATTGTTGTTGTCGATTCTTGTACACAAACTTTCAAGTGATTCCAAATCTGTAACATCCAAGAGAGCCAACTTGTCTCTGTAGGCAGGTCTCATTGTATGCCAAATAATATCAAATTTATCCTGTTCCGATAATGGGCTTGTCCTGCACAAAAAAAATTGTTCCATTCGAACTAAAAAATTAGAAAACAGTTCAGATTTACCTTGGTACATCGAAAAAGATCTTATTTTAATGTAATGATCAATGTTTTTGGGTAGGAATTGATTCCTCAAAGCCCTAATAAAATAATCCCAATCTTTGTAACGTAAGACCGGCCATTTTGCCACAAACCAATCTTGTGCTGCCCCAATCAACAAAAAGTGTGCAGACTGAAATAAATCAGCTTTAGACATATTCTCTGATTGAGCAAAAAACTCAACTCTCCGTAAAAACAAATTTAATCCAATGCCATTATCATTTCCAGCATACTTTATTGGCCATTGCGAAACTGCCATCGCTTTTCGATTCGAAAACTGGTTTTCATTGAAATTATGGAACAGTGGATTACTATTCCAAGCACGAATGTTTGATTGTATGTTGAATCCAGGAGGAAGCATAGTTCCATCATTACTAGTATCAGGGAAATTAGAAATGCATGGATTGAAATTCAAATCCAGATTTGGAGCACCACTTTCTTCTAACAAATCTTCCATTTTTCTCTCCGCTATTTTCGGTTTGGTTCCAGTATACTTTTGTGCACCTCCCTCCATTCCACTTGCTTTCATCCTTTCCGCCATTTCACTATTTCGCGGTGCCTTGGGTGGCGCCGGAATATTCAATCGCGAATTGTCACGCACCTTTTCCTCCTTATTATTCTGCTTTTGCACACTATGATTCACATCATCAGCTTTTTTCTCGAACACTTTATTTAATTCCTCCCTAAATGAGGGGGAAATAGTAAGCCTCCGTATTTGCTTTTCACTCATCTTACTCATTTTCATCACAGGAATGTCCTCTTCATTTTCAGAAATACTGATTGCTTGCAAAAATTCTTCTTCACTTTCTTCACCTATTTTCGCCATTAGTGTCCTTTTCACTTTTCAAATTTACCTTTGTTTGCACTGATAAAACTTTTCTTTGAGAATCGGCCTTTCTTTACCACCATGCAGAATTTCTGGTAGCATTATCATTTTAAATTCTAAATAAAATCTAAATTAATTCATGTACTAAAATCACTTCTAAATTCAAAATCCAAAATTCAAAATTACTTGCTAATAAATCACTTATCACTTAAAAATTCTCATGCAGTTCACCATAAATTAATCCCATTCAATTCATTCTTATTTTACAGTACTTCAAGGAAACAAAATCTACTAAAAATCACTTATTCTATCAAAATTCACTTAAATACCAATCAGTTAAACTCAGTTCAAAATTCACTTTTTTCTATATACATAATGCACATTATTCAATTAAATTCAAAAGGATCTCTATATACATATTTACAATTATAATCAGCCATTTTATATGAAAACCCAAAACCTTCTTTTATTAAGCGAATGACTCCAAAAGAAAAACTTCGTCAGGTGGTTCTATCCGCTTCACAATTATTCACGATGGGCGCCATTTGTCACCTCCCTCTGACCGGAGGGGGCGCATGAGACTCGGAGACAATAGGATACGATAACTTAGATCAGATGCAGCTAGTATTGGTCCCACGACCCTAATACTTGACCTGCAGCTGGAATCAGGTTCGAAAAGCGGAACCACCACGCAGAATTAAGCGAGCCAATTTCCCAAACCAAAAGAAAAGTTCTAGTCTCACAAGAAATATGGAGTGAAATAAAGAGTACTTACATTTTTATTGTTGAACTTAGCCTAATTACCCTACTGTTCTGTTGGTGTGGATGGTTGTGTAGCAGTGTATCCCACGGCGTCAGCATAACTATCCAGCCTGTCCGGACAGAAATAGGGGGAAAACCACCGGCGCCTTGCCGGTCACCCCGCTGCTTAGCACACCATTGTTGCTACCACACCACCAACTCAACAGGATCATCAAAAATGCCACACCGAACTGCATGCCTGGATCAAAGAAAGGCCTGATAGGCGTTTGAAAAACACTTTAATGTGGGTGATTTGTAACACACTTTCTTGGGATACGTTTAGAGGTCTCTCGTCTTACCGATCTCATAATATTCCACTAGCTACGCATCGCGATGTTAGCTGTAGCCATCACTTTTTTCATTTCGCCTCGTTCTAGAGAAAACAATCGTTATAATAAAAGTGCCATTGGTATACTACTGATGACTCACATCGGTCAGACCACACAATACCCGGCAACTATATAGCGAGAAATGTAATTTGCTTCCACTGCACTGAAACCGTCCCGGTCTGCTTGACGTTGAACCAATAACTACTAGCTCATCATGGCATCGCGTTAATTTTATCGGCAGATAATCGAGTAGTGAGCAAGTAGAGGAATCTCAAATGAACTTGAGATTTATGTGGAATTGAGAGATCGATATCAATCTCTTATCAAACATCGAGTTGAGCGTGAGCGTATAAGGGTTTCTAAAACCGGTGATATGGTTTTATGGTAATCACTCCATGATCCTTTTGATGGTATGGTTGAGTGGTTTTATTCGATTGTGGTGGGTTCTAAGCAGCATGCGCCCAGCGGAGCATTTGAGTAGGTATGCGGCGCGATCGATCGACAATTGACAACGATCGATCCGTTGATATTGTTCTGTTGTTTTGTTGTGGAGTGTGATGATTCGACATGGATAATTTGGCTAGGACTCTTATGTTGATTGGCAAGGCTGAGAGCGTAATCAGATGCTCAACTCACGGAAGCTTTGATTACCTACCGCACTTGCCAGGTAAAGGGAGCAGGTTACAAGCTCTCGGCTTATGTGGGAAAATTATAAGCTGAGTTTTGGAAGCATTCGGGGAAATTTTCCATTTTTGCAAGTAAGTGGAGAAAATATCCAAACTTTTTTGCAATCTACTACAAATGACACGAAGACTTCGCCCTTTGGCTGAGAGACCTGTGTCATCTGCAAACAAAGATTTTTGACACCCTGGTGGTAAATCAGGTAAGTCAGAAGTAAAAATGTTATACAAAATGGGCCCCAGTATGCTGCCTTGGGGAACACTAGCTCTTACATGTAATCTATCAGATTTAGAATTCTGATAGTTTACCTGCAGTGAGCGATCTGATAAATAATTTTGGATCAGTTTAGTAATGTACAGAGGAAAATTAAAATTCATCAATTTTACAATCAAACCTTCATGCCAAACACTGTCAAATGCTTTCTCTATATCAAGAAGAGCAACTCCAGTCGAATATCCTTCAGATTTGTTGAGCCGAATTAAATTCGTAACTCTTAATAACTGATGAGTGGTTGAATGCCCGTGGCGAAAACCAAATTGCTCATCAGCAAAAATAGAATTGTCATTAATATGAACCATCATTCTATTTAAAATAATCTTTTCAAACAGTTTGCTTATTGAAGAAAGCAAACTGATTGGGCGATAACTAGAAGCTTCAGCTGGATTTTTGTCCGGCTTCAAAATTGGAACAACTTTGGCGTTTTTCCATTTATCTGGGAAGTATGCCAATTGAAAACATTTGTTAAATAAATTAACCAAAAAGGAGAAAGAGCTCTCAGGAAGTTTTTTGATAAGTATGTAGAAAATACCATCATCACCCGGGGCTTTCATATTTTTAAATTTTCTAGTAATAGATCTCACTTCATCCAAATTGGTTCCCAACGAAGGGTCAAAAACATTATCTTGGTTGAGAATGTCTTCGAAGCTTTGTGTAACCAATTGGACTAGTGAGACCTAGACTAAAATTATGGGCACTCTCAAACTGCTGAGCAAGTTTTTGAGCCTTTTCGCCATTTGTTAATAAAATTTTATTTCCCACTTTAAGCGCTGGAATTGGCTTTTGAGGTTTTTTAAGAATTTTCGTTAATTTCCAAAAGGGTTTCGAACTGGGATCCAACTTCGAGACATTATTCTCAAAGTTGGTATTTCTCAGAATAGCGAAACGTTTTTTAATTTCATTCTGCAAATCTCGCCAAATAACTTTCAACGCGGGATCGCGAGTTCTTTGGTATTGCCTTCGCCTCACATTTTTTAGACGGATCAGTAGCTGAAGATCGTCGTCAATAATAATGGAGTTGAATGTAATTTCACATTTAGGAATTGCAATGCCTCTGGCTTCGACAATTAAATTTGTCAAAGATACGAGCGCATTGTCAATATCACTTTTGGTATCCAAAGGAATATTAACATCAAAATTCCTATCGATATATGTTTTATATAAATCCCAATCAGCTCTATGATAATTAAAAGTAGAGCTGATTGGATTGTAAATGGCTTCTTGTGAGATTTCAAATGTCACAGGAAGGTGTCAAAGTCAGCATGAGTTACCAATTGGCCACACAGCTGACTTGAATCCGTTAAAACTAAATCAATTGTAGAAGGATTTCGACTGGAAGAAAACAAGTTGGTCCATTGGGATATTGAATAGTATAATATCCCGCAGAACAATCTTCAAATAAAATTTTACCATTGGAATTGCTTTGAGCATTATTCCATGAACGGTGTTTGGCATTGAAGTCACCAATTACGAAGAATTTTGATTTGTTGCGCGTCAGAATTTGAAGATCAGCTTTCAACAAATTCTTTTGCTGCCCATTGCATTGAAAAGGCAAATAGGCTGCAATGAAGGAAAATTGTCCAAAATTTGTTTCAACAGAAACTCCCAAGGTTTCAAAAACTTTGGTTTCAAACGAAGAAAATAATTTATGTTTGATACGTCTATTAATGACGATGGCGACCCCACCACAGGCGCTGTCAAGACGATCATTTCTGTAGATAAAATAGTTTGGATCTCTTTTAATGGAGAGTCCTGGTTTTAAATACGTTTCAGTTATAATGGCAATATGCACATTATGAACTGAAAGGAAGTTGAATAATTCATCTTCCTTACCCTTTAGAGAGCGGGCATTCCAATTTAGAACTTTCACACAATTATTTAGATCCATTAAAACGGAGTCCGATAACAATTTTTTGTGTGTACTTTATACCAACCTGAACAGCTTCTGGTATGGTATTTGCTTTGAACATTGCATCAATCATGTGATACAATTGTTCAGTTAAAAAATCAAAATCGGTAGCAGTCATGCTACCTGAATCGGCAACATGACCATTATTTTCCGTTGAGACATGGGTATAAACCTCATTTTGAGAAGAGAAATTTTGTCTACCAGCAGCGATGTTTGCATACGTAGGTACATTCGAAAAATTAGAATTTACTGAAGGGCTTGCTACCCGTTGACGAGCGGCAAAATTTGTTTGTGAATTGTGGTGGGTATGAATTGCTCGACCGGTAACTGGTTTCGAAATTTTAGCGTTTGAAAAATTTCTACCCGTCGAATCTGGGATCCGATTGGAATTTCCCGTCATCAATTTTGCACGGGAATTCAAAACTTTTTTGCGTGAAGGGCATTCCCAGAAATTGGATTTATGATTGCCCCACAATTTGCACATTTAAATTTATTGGAATCTTCTCTCACAGGACATGCGTCCTTGGCGTGAGAGGTTCCACCACAAATCATGCATTTAGCATCCATGTGACAATGTTTGGTTCCATGACCCCACTTTTGGCACTTACGGCACTGGGTGGGGTTTTGGAAATTTCCCCCAGGCCTGCGGAAATGTTCCCATGTAACACGGACATGAGACATAATACAGGCCTTTTCCAAATTTTTCATATTATTTAGTTCACTTTTGTTAAAATGAACTAAATAAAATTCTTGAGAAATGCCCCTCTGGGAAGTACCAGAGTGGGATTTCTTTCTCATCTTAATTACTTGGACTGGTGAAATTCCAAGTAATTGAGAAATTTCAATTTTAATCTCATCCAGTGATTTATCATCACTGGGAGACCTTCAAGACGACTTTGAACAATCGCTCAGTTTTGTCGTCGTATGTGAAGAATTTATGGCGCTTCTCAGTTAAATACTGAAGAAGACGTTTGCGATCGTCAAAGGATCCCGGCAAACGCGGCAGTCACCCTTCCTAGCAATCTGAAATGAAACCTTGATCCCCTGTACGTTACTTCAAAATCTCATTCCGAAAGCCAGAAAACTCGGCAACAGATACCACAATTGGCGGAATCCTTTTGCTTTTCGCATGTATCGAATCACCTGGGCTAGAGGTATATTCGATTTGCTCAATTTCATCATTAATCAAATCGAACTGATTGCTCAGTTCGATTGGAGAAGAATTATTTCCGATATTAGAGTTAGAAGGAATATCTGAATTCTCCAGCTTCCTTCTATTTTTCCGCGCTTTGGCAGGACGGTCTTGAAACCTTGTTTCTTTGAAGGAAGTGGAGAATTCAGAGACTCCCCCTTCCTCTTGTTTTTATTAATGCTCATGGCTGAGCGTGGAGACGTGACCTTCTAAGAGGTTTTTCCCAGAACGGTGTCCCTGCAGGATTACCACCGCTTGTCGGAATTTGACTTCCGCAAACGGGTCCAACGTAAACGAAGGCACGGGTCCTTGCAAAGATCGTAACGGGATCAGTGGGTACAAATAGCGCTAAGAAGCACCGTTGAAATTAAAATAGCTTCGGGTAGTATTTAAAACTTCCTTCCGCAAAGAGAGAAAGAACCGCACAGCACGAAAGCACAATGCGGTCTGACACTGCTTCTAAATAATGTTGTTCTACAGTGTCCCTATGGTTAGTTTCAAACTTCTACACAATGAGGGGCCGTTCATACATTCATATTTATTCGTCTGGTTCATAGTTATTCATGTCGTCTGCAAGCAAAACACTTAAAACTTTAGTACTTCAAACTAATTTACTAGATCAGAGGGAGGTTGAATAACTTAAACAGTAAGCAAGTCTGAGCTGCTAATAAGGTTTCCGAAGGATGTAATAAATTACGATTTGATTCTTATATGATACACAATGTGACCATCGATGGTGTCAGTTCAAACTTGGTGGAAAGCTTCATTATTGGAAAAAAGCGCATGCAAGCGTACGAATGTTCATCCCCATCTGTGTCTGCGCTGTCAATCCAAGCCAAACCAATCCACCATGTGCAACAAGTAAGGCCAACGATTGGAACGGACACCTTTCCCTGAAGCTAAAAGCATAAAACCTACGTTTATTCCGGGAAGATGTGATATTGAAAATATGAAAAACGCAAATCAATCCACCTAGCAGTGAGAATGCCTTTCTCGATACGATGGTTACACTTCCTCTTGTGTTTTGATACCAGCAATAGTTATTTGCCTAGATTAATGTGTTTAAAAACGCTTCATAGACATAGCTAAGTTGGAAAATCCACCATTTTATTCAAAACTTTCAAATTCAACAGTGAACAACAAGGCTTTATCCTGTCGAAAAAACACTGGAGAAAAGCAAACAGAGATGCAGTTTATGTGGCACGGGGGGAGACGTTGCGTCCCGGATATCATGTAAATCAGTCGGGATCATATAACAGCGCCGTTATGTCCTAGCTGTTTATAATTAATATTGATTGCTTTCAATCACGGAAAAGTTATGACAGCATTGCCATAATGGGTCATTATCATATCGTGTCAGTTATGCGAAGCGATACCACAAATTGTTATCACAATGGAAATTTGATCAGTGTTTATATTTCAATAAAAACAATTGCATTTTTTTGTGCTCCGTTGCACAAAAACTGGGTAATTCAGTTGGATTATGTTCATAAACATGATTCCATTAACCGAACGCTTCTTCATCTCGGTGGTGAGTTGAGTGGATTGCTAAATTACTTGGTGCGTTATGATTTGAGCTATGGTCATTAGATTCGCAATACGTTGGACTAAAAGTTACATGATGTTTAAAAAACAGGCCCAAAAAAAGCATGACTGCCTTAGAGGATAACATAAGAAATTTCCAGAAAACAAATGAAAAAAAATAGAAAGTAAAAAATTTCTGTTCAAATTTTGAAATAAAATAAATCTCGGCAGAAATTTTGATCGAATTTATTGATAAATATACGAAGAGATTTCTAAGAAGTATAAAAATAAACCCCGATGATGTTTTGCTCACTTACTACATGAGCAATTTTGAGGCTGAAGTTTCTGAATATTTTGTTATTCATCATTTATTACTTGTTGACTTCATCTGACTTAATCTGTCCTCTTGATGGATGGGATGGAAAAGCAACGTATACATTCTTCTCCGAAAGTAGAGCAGGCAAATCTATTTCATTTGTAAGAACTTTCGCATCAAAAACAGCTTTCATCGTGGTTCTTCGTTTTTTGTAGCGTATTGGTTCCAAGAAGCATGCATCGATTCTCGGGTGGTGGGAGATTTCCCGCGTGAAGGTAAATCACGCAATGCCATACTTAACAAACTTCCGTTGAATAGCTTCCATTCGATCGATCCATCACCAATTTGAAGGATACCAAACCACAGCCGAAGTATCCAAAATTGAACACACCAATGCACAGTAGAGGTTTTTTTGGGTTGGTATCCAAAAGTCGTTGACAAAAAAGGGGGTATGTGTACTGATAGCAGGTCTGGTAGTGGGTCTCTTTTAAGTGAATTGGTCACTTTTTCCTTCCTAGCTATTAAAAAGTCTCTGTTTTCGAGCTCAAGTCACTAAAGTAACTTTCTCTTATAAAAAGTCACTATTTTCAACTATGTATTTTGATCAACATCCAGGATTTGAACCCTAAACTCAAAGTTGATCAAATTCCAGGTCCACTGCACTATGGTCCAGAATACAGATTTACGCGGAAAGATGCATTTCACGCCAAAACTTTATTTTTTAGAAAAAGGTGTTCTTCTACAAAATTGTTCGAAATAGTAAAACCATCATTATAATTCTATCAAAGAATAGGGTGGCCCATTATATAAAAAAATTAAAACCCTTTTTTTTATTTCTCGGAATACTGACATGTAATGTTCTACAAAGTTGTAACGCAGCTTATTCCAATAAATTTTGCCAAAAAAAGCTTTTCCTGTAGCTCTTAAGTTGGCTGATTTAGAGCAATTTACCTACTTGGATTAGGGTGTCCCTCCGAAAACAGTATTTTGATCTACTTTTTTGTTTTTGATTTTTTGGAAAAGTCGTCTTCGGGTGACTTTTAGAGCATAAAATATGCTACTTTTGATGGGTAATATGGTCAATATCTTTTGTCGATCCAAAGTTATATTCGTTTTTCTGTCAAAATTACATTTTTCTCAAAAGTTGATATCTCCGATTAGGGTAGACCAAAAAATAAGTTTACACGGTATTTGAAAGAGCAATTCATATTCTTCATTATGTCGAGATATATCTCAAGTTTTATCTATTTTACATATTTTTAAGTAAATTGATATAACTCGACAATGGAAGAAGATACAGACAATGTTCTTATAGCAAAACACGTGTTTTGAAAAGCCCCAAAAGTCTTCATTCGTGAAAAACAAAAAATAAAATGAGCAGATCAAAAATATTGTTTTTTTGAGGGACACCCAAATCCTAGTAAATAAAATTGCTCTAAACTAGTGAGCTTAAAAGCTACAGAAAAAGTTTATATTGCAAAGTTGATTGGAAAAAGCTGCCCTACAATTGTAGAAAATTTTATTTCAATACACTGGATTCTGTTTTTACACGATTTACAATTTCTCAATTTTGCACTCATCCTAAATATTTAACGCATATCAACTATCATGTGATTTTTCTTTAAATTATTTTAGATTTTTTGAAACATGTTGCAAACGATTACACCCGAATCTTTTTTAACATGTTGACGAAATCATTATATTTCTATTTCGTAACTGGCCAGAGCCAGTTCTATGATGTTTGGGATGGGTTCTATAACATGTATCATGTTCTTATGGGCAAAAGGAATCGGAACTACCGACGAGCTTTCTTGTGACAAACTCGGCCTCCATTTTGACGTACTATTAGAGAGGAGTGAGCGCAAGTTTTCTTTAAAATTGAAACATCGACATATTTTGCAGTTTTTAAAAAGTCCATAGTATCCTCAGAGTTCATAGAGGCCGTAAACTAATTACGTACTGGCCTGTCCAACCTTTTCTAGCCACGAACCAATTTTTCAAAATTATAACTTGCTGACGTGCCCGAAAATATTTGGCACATATTTTTTTAATATGTTTTAAAAATAATGAATGTTTTCTTTTCTTCATTTCTCCAGAACGTCTAAAAATTCTTCAGCACAAAAAATAATATAATTTTAAGGCGTACAATACTAATATTTTTTGTTTAATTTCGTTTTCTTTCTACGCA
Organism: Armigeres subalbatus; assembly: GCF_024139115.2. Classification (NCBI taxonomy): domain Eukaryota; kingdom Metazoa; phylum Arthropoda; class Insecta; order Diptera; family Culicidae; genus Armigeres; species Armigeres subalbatus. The sequence goes on from NC_085141.1 coordinate 98,303,831, forward strand.
GTAGGTCTTTCATTTCTAGAATTTTGATAAGAATTCAGTTTTCAAATTTCACTCAGGCTTTCGTATTTTAAAGATATTTTCTTAAACTAGTAAAAAGTTCAAAATCCTCGTAGAGTTTTCAAAGTTCTGTCAATTTTTCCTTGGCATTATATTATTAACTGCGATAATTCGGAGCTTTTTTGTTATTTTTGCATTGCTGGCACGATGAAATTACCCAGTAAAGAAAACTTTCTGAATCTAATCGGGGATCGAACCCAGCCTCCTTCATCATGGTCTTGCATGAAGGAAGAAGGATGAACGAAGTAAGGAGAGGGCAAAAGGAAGAGAGAAGAAGGAAGGAACAAGAAGGGAGAAGGAAGAAGAAAGAAGGAAGAAGGTAGGAGGAAAGAGAAAGGAGGAAGAAGGAAGAAGGTACGAGGAAGGAGGAAGAAGGTAGGAGGAAGGAGGAAGAAGGCCGAAGGAAGAGGGAAGAAAGAAAAAGGATTATGAAAAGAAGAAGAAAGAAGGAAAAAGGAAGAATACAGAAAGAAGAAGGCAGAAGAATATGGAAAAAAGGAAGAAGGAAGAAGGAAAAAGTGAGAAGGAAGAAGGAAAAAGTGTGAAGGAAGAAGGAAGAAAGAGTAAACAAGAAGGAAGGAGGAAGAAGGAAATAGGAAGCAAAGAAAGAAGGGGAAAAAAGGAAGAAGAGAGACGTTAGAAAAAGAGAGAAGAAGGAAAAAGGTAGGAGAAAGGAGAATGAAGGAAGAAAAAAGGAATAAGAAATTAAGAAGAAGGAAGGAAAAAGGAAGAAAGTAAAAGGGAGAAGGCAGAAGGAAGATGGAAAAAAGTAAGAAAGAAGAATGAATAGGAAAGAAGGAAGAAAGAGTGAACAAGAAGGAAGAAGAAGGAAGTATGAAAAAAAGAGAGAAGAAAGGGAAAAACTCAGATTAATCCACCCAGCGGTGATGGAGCCTTTCTCGTGTGTTATAAAAATACTATTATAGTATTTTGGCCATAACTTTTCAGCCCAAAATCCGGTACCGCCAATTCTCAATAAAAATCAATGTGAGCATTCCGCGTGGAATGCAATCTGTTGCAATAAGGTTAGGGATAGGTTAAGAATGAATGCAAAAAGGGTTAACGATAAGTGCCTAAAAAATGAGTGATTTTTTTGTACGTGTTTTGGGCACAGACATACACACACAAACATACACACACACACACACACAATTCGTCGAACTGAGTTGATTGCCAAACGACCCGTTCGGCCAAATGGCCTGACACCGTTTTTTCTTTTTTTTTTGTGTTTGAAGCATAAAACATCCGCTACGAACAGTATTTGACAATTTTTATGATTACAATTTAATCGAAAATTAGCCCGATCGGACATTGCGGATCATTGTTTTTCCCAAGGGCTCCTCTTGGAAAAAAATTAAAAATGGAAAAAAAATTTAAGAATGGCGGCAATGCGTATTAATTAATGCAAAAACATGCAAAATGATAGAAAACACTCGATCTATTCCCTCAAAGTGCTTTTTCGACCTCTCTAATGTGATTTTTTTCAATAAATTTATAATTAAAATAATAATTCCAATACAAATATTGCATACCAGCAGAACCTACCCTGCGTTGCACGGATTCGGAACATTCCAATTTGTTAATCTTTTACAGCGCCGCACTCTAGATCTGTTTAGGATCCTTCTAGATTTGGTAGCAACTCATCTACTTTTTTGCATTTTCGTGATGTTCGAACTATCCCAAGGGAAATATATAGATGAATCAATTGATGAGATCTCCTGAAAACTCAGAAGTGTATTATGTACATTATGTGGAAAATAATGATTTGAAAAATGTATTGGAGATATATACTTTCCTTCGATGGGACTCGAACCCGCGACCCTCAGTACGCTAGACTGGTGCTTTAGCCAACTAAGCTACGAAGGGCCTCCGTAGGCCTTCGCAGCTTAGCGGCTACTAAATGAGCCCAAGATTTTCAAATTGGACACATAGTCGAATCACTCACAATCCATTTGTCAAGTCAACACTTCACTACACTACACACGTGGAAGTAAATAAATTAAGTAAAAATTCGAAGAGGTTTTTGCCTCTCATTAATTATTATTTGTTGAGAGCGATTTCTGCAAACCATGGTAAGTAGTATCATCAGCGAGTTCCCCCCTGCCCTTCTTCTTGTAGGGGACCTGAATGCCCATCCGCGTGGCGTCGTCGCCTTACTCGAGACTTTCGAGGAGGCAGATTTCGTTCCCCTCATTAACAGCAAAGGCCACCATTGGTTTTACCACTGCTAGTCGGTCTTTTCTTCCCGTGCTAAAATAAGAGGTTGCCCCTGATCTCTACGGCATAGGCGCATTTTTTGCCCCTTCAATAATTATCTAAACATGTAAAGGTATTCATCACCATTCCGAGGCTCTTGAGCGATCGTTTTCTGGACTCTGAAGGTTGAACATCTATAAGAGACCCAGTATATGCCAACAGCGACTGAATTCCATATCTCTATTGCACTTCTACAAGGACATGGTTAACAAGTTGAATCTGGATGAAGTGGTTAATCAATTTATTTCCAAAAATATCCAGATAATAAAAAGTTTTATATGTGGGCTATTTTTTTTTAATCAACTGAATAGTGTTGAAAGTGTTGTGATGTTTTCATTGAATTGAATAATTTCAAACCTCCATGCCCCCAAATAATTTCATGAAGTTGGCACCTCTGACCAGTACCCAATCCAGGTCACTAAGAGGTCTTGCTAACGTAATGATGCCGCTGACTAGGTATCAATCGATGGGAACATTCGACGCGCGTTAGAAAGAAGCACCTCGCTAATAACTTCTCGCACAACGCTCTCCAACTTCTCCAGTGTCGTCCTTGACGCCGCTGGTTCTTCCATAAACCACTACTCGACATGGCAGGAAAGCTCTCCATTGGTGGTTGGATGAGACGCGTCGAGCCGTCAAAGCCAGAAGGAAGGCTCTCCGAGAGCTCAGGAGGCATCTCCCTGGATACCAGAATAAGGTAAGTGCATTGGAGACTAATGACCAATGCACATGAAGAATATTTTACATCACTTGCATCGGTTAGTGATACCAAGCCGATTTTCAAAGGCTCATAGCCAGTAGGGCCCTGACGCTGCAGAACTTTCGAGTACCGCCGAACCTGCTAGGTTTTCCAATAAACCAACCCTTTTGCCAAAAGCAAAGGGAATTCTGCTGGTCTGGATGGAATAGGGTATCCGATGCTGAAAAACCCTACCCCTACCGCAAAAATAGTATTCCTTAATCTGGTAAATCTAATCCAGTCATCCAAATTAGCTCTAGTTTCTGGGGAAAGCATAAAACATGATGAAAGTAAATGTCACATGAAATGCAAGCAGAAGACGAAAAAAGCATTTTAAACATACCCTCAGAAAACCTAAAACATCTCCGGTGCCCGTGCACCGATATCAGATTTAGAATGAGGACAGCGAATTAACAGAGTGTCTGCGTTCGATTGTCTCGGTATGACCAGAATAGGATTATTTTATGCAAAATTCTGATAATTTGAATTTCTACAAAATTTTGTCTATCTCAACCTTTTTGTCTGACCCTTGTAAATTGCTTCATTGTTCGTGATAAAGGTGTAGCCAATCACTTGTATATTATGATGGTACATTATTCCAACGAAGCAAAGCTTTATTGTAAGGGCGATGCGGATGTCACCAGCGGATCTCAGCTTCTATCAAGTTTTGCAACGACCGTAGCAGCAGCGCACTCAACGGTATTAGTGGCAGTCGTCACCCTTCAGCAATAATCAACCGGACGACGATGGGGAAGTCAAGCTTCCCGAAAACTGAAAACCACCCACCATCGTTTTTGCTAATTGCGACGAAGTCGCTGGTGGCAGCAAAATATTATACCCTAAAGTGCCAATGCCAGTTCAACAGAAGCATTACTTACGTACAAAACTCAGATTGTGTGCTCAGCATCTTTACAGAAATGCCCCTTTTCAGAGCACTGTACTTCTTACTAAAGAGTTGATTTATAATAAAACTTAACAAACCAAATTTACAAAAACAGATTTTTTGTTAATTTTTAACAATATGATAATAAAGTGACAACTACAAACAATTCTGATACTACTGTGTTTTGAAATTTAGGAGATCCTGAAAACTTGTTCTTTTTGCAAAATCTAAGAAACTCAAAACAACTCAATTTCCATTACAACATAACACTTTAATATGAATTGTAGGGGGCATTGAAAAGGCCATTTGTGTTCAGGCTCACAATCTGAGTTATGAGGAAAATTTTCATATTGAGTACTGCATTAGCAAAACTTCTATTCCGTTTGGTTATTGCTTCCGTCGGTAACGCCACCGCCGTCTTCTAACGAGCGATCCTGGACGTTGTTCTGCTGGTGGAGGTATTTGCTTTTCCTCCGTCGTTCGGTTGGTCGATGGTGAAGTTGACAGCGCTCTCTCTACCCTTACAGCCATCATTGGGTGCCTTCTTGCTGCCGGTTGAAGTTAAAATTGGTATGAAACCACGCCAGGTGCGAACTTGCCATACCAATAGAAAAATATATATCACACGCATAATCAATATTTCTGAATTTGAAACTCCACCCCTTTTGGTGACCGTCAGCATTATTCGTTGTTGAATTATAGAGGTAACAAAACCATAACTATCCAAGGGAAGCTTAAATTTTTAAACTTCTTATGTCGTTTACGTTCACGGAACATAGTTATTCAAGAACCTGGAAAATGTTGCCACTTTAAGCCTTATGTTATTCGCGGTTTGTCTTAGGCATTACCCTTTGCCCGTTTTATACAAATTATTTTTATAAGACTTCTTCTTGTATGCGATTTTTAACGCGTATTCTGGTATTTTCGCGGTTTCATAACGATTTTTTCTAGGTGTTTTACACGGCATATATCACCCATGTAAAACCGACTTCATTGTAGGGTTACTACTTCTTGAGTTCATAACATGTACAAATATCGATAACAATCAAAAACATAATTTTGGAGCGCAAATTGCTTTGTTTCTCACGCACGCACGATAGCAATGAAAAACCGATACAAATCAAGCCGAAATGGTCTCTTTTTGCGAAAATTATTGATATACCTACCTAGCCGGCTACAGCGTCGACCCACCTATGCCTAGCGTATTATAGAGCTTCAAAATCGTCAGTCTTGGGCAATGGTCCTCCAGTTTCCCGAACGTTTGGGATCCTCAGGTCTGATTCCATCGCGTGCAGCCAGCGTGTTCAATCATAGCCTTGCCATAGTTCATAGTCACCGGCCTCTACCCGGTTTTCTGATGAATATTGTTTTCGCTAATCTTTCTTCCGACATTCGTACTAAGTGACCAACCCACTGAAATCTGCCGTATTTTATACGATTCACAATTGTTTTTGTGCCACAGCATTTTCCAATTTCCCTCCGAGTATTGTACACAGCACTTATTGTATTCATATGAGGCCGGTAGATAGTTCTTCATCCTCTCATTTTTTTAAAATAATGTGGTGAGTTGATTGATGCAGCTGCTAACTACCAAGTTTGAGAGCTCGACCGGGATATCATCCTTCCCAGCAGCTTTGCTGTTTTTCAGCTCATTTAGAGTCTTCTTAACCTCATCCAGCGTTGGTGGTTCAATAGCTTGATCGTTATCGACTATGTCCATGCTGCTCCGTGATACACCTTCGTTTTCACAAATTTTCGAACGTGCTCCTTCCACCTGGCCATTGTGGGCACTAGTCTTTATGCTGCACTACATTAACTGTCGCGTACAACCTCTGCATATCGTTTCTAACCATGTTATCCTGCGCTTCAGCTATCATATTCTCTCCGTGCTGCCTTCCCTTTCCGCGGTGGATTCGTTTCTTCTCTGTTCTTGCTAGACTATACCGTTTTCTATCGCAACGAGTTCCAGCCACTAGCCGACTCCTGGCAGAAATTCCTGTTCTGTTGTAGTGATTGTAGTGTTGACGTCGCCAGGTATGCCAACGGCTCTTGTATCCACTCGTCCAGCTTCTGGCGGTATTATTCAGCAACCCCTTCAACTGCTAAGCGTTGCATATTGAAACCCATCGTTCTGTTATTTTGTGAATTCGTGACACTGGATAGTCGCGCCCGAATTTTTGCAACTAAGTGTTAGATACAAGTTAGTGATCCGAGTCCATGTTCGGACCTCTGAAGGACCGAGAAATGTCGTCCGTCTATCAGCCCGTGGTGAACAAGTGTCTCCATCTCCACTCGGATGTTGCCAGGTGTTTCGCGGATATTCTTACGTGCGAAATACGTAGCGCTGAATATCATCCCTCCAGCAGCAACAACGGTGACAAGTCGCAGACCATTATCGTCATTGACGGAATGAAGGTTTTCCGTTCCAATGACAGGGCGAAAGAAGCGTCTACGATGACAATCTTTATATCATGTGTTGGGCACTCTCTATAGACCTTACCAAGGCTCTCATAGAACGCATAATCTACGTCATCAGTCTCACCATTCTTTGGGCCATAGATGCTGATCAGACTGTAGTTGAAGAATTATCCCTTCATTCTTAATACGCAAATGTGGTCGTTTATCGGCTTCCACCCGATAACTCACTTCATCTGCTCCCCGATCACCAGGAAGCCTCCATGTTCTCCTTGTTCTGTACTTTAATGAAGTGTTGGCGATTGGATGCACCGGTCGGAATTCACATTCTCCGGTTTTGGGCCAACATATTTCCTGGATAACTGCCACGCTGCCCTTCTGCAGCTCACGAGCAAAGTTCTCACGAACCAATTAATTCGGTTAGGAACAAATTTAAGTACAATCAGAACTTCTGGTTGCTTGGGTAGGTTATGTATCAAAACTTCCAACTCGGGTTTAAGACAAGTAACTTGATCCGCCTTCCAGTTGCATTAATCTTAATGCGTATCTACATAATAAATGAATTTTTCTGTGAAAAAAGAAACAAAATACTGGAAAACAAAAGTATCGGCCATCAGCTACGCAACCGCTATGTGCAGTGTTGCCATATATAGATATATATGTAACAGATATTTCTGTCATGATACAGATTATAAGTCACAATCAAGAATCATTAAATAGAGACTACAATTTTTTTATTTATAGATTTTGAACAACAGCTAACAGAATCTTATCACATTTAAATACTCCAGTAACAAAGCCTAACTTTGAGTACTTGAACTAAAATAAAATAAAAAGTTAAATAAGTTAAACAGAAAGTTTCAATCTGAAGTTTCTGAGCATATGTTTACATATATTTGCAGTCATTCTATATGTTGCTTCTGACCAATCTTTGTGGCTAAACGACTACATAAGGATATTGCTGAACAACAAGGAAATATTGAGGAAAACATTTTGCGAAAGCACAGAACGGACGTCTGATTTCCCATGGCTAATAAATGTACCTATAAAGCAGACTTCTCGAGATATTTGCTGCAATTCCTAAATCAAAAGAATCATACATTGGAGACGCTTTAATTTCAACTTTTCTACATTGAAGATGTTTTCAATGCTGAATCCGTTTAATGTAAAAAAAAACATCCAGGATTTTATTCAAGTCTTATACGAGTTTTCCAATTTGTATGCAGAAAAGGACAGTCAGGGACTTGAGAGCGAACCTCGAGAGTTTAAAATAAAAACAATTTGTCGAAGTATCACTCGGTATGAATGTTGCCATGCTTCCCGCTATTCGCAATTTTATATTCAATATTGATTACAGCTCAATCGGCAACGGCAGTAAAGCTCATTTTTCCAATACAATTATGCATCTCAGCTTATCAATTCTGAAAACCAACTCTCACGTCCAAAGTTGTGGAGGTAGGTGGTACTTATAAAAAGTATAGATCTGTACCATTACAAAATTGAGGCAGAAGATTGATTGATGATGTGGTAGAAAAAAGTGAAAAGTACAGCAGTAGTAAAACAAAGCTCGCTTACTCTGCACTATACAGGCGAAACTGCATACATTGTTTACTTCTTCCCCTGTGTCATACGTGCTTCATGCAAAGAGTTTTGCTTCGTGAAGAAGCAAAGAGGTTTAGACCCATCAGTCTAACCTCATTAGAACGTATTATCGATCATCACATTGGTGATGACTGATTGGCAAACATGTATCTTCATATTAGTCAACATGCTTGCCAATCCGGAAAGTCCACTGCGACTCTTCTGCACAAAGTTGTTTACGACATCGAGAAAGCATTTGCTCAAAAGCAATCAAGCTTCGGTGCTTTCATAGAAATTAAGGGTGCTTTTGACAACGTGTCTTTCGATGCAATGTTGGAAGCCGCACGTTGTCATGGGCTACCTAATAGAATAACCAAATGGATGCACCAGATGCTTAAAAACCGACATCTCTATTCAACATTATGCCAAGCAGCGAAACTTTGGTAAAACTTGGGGTCTTAAACCCAGATATATCAAATGGATTTACACACTAGTTGTACGACCAATTTTGACTTATGGATGTCTTGTGTGGTGGCAAAAGGGTGAAGTGAGGACAATTCAGTCTAACTTAGGCCATCTTTAAAGGATGTGTCTAATTGCAATGACTGGTGCGTTATCTTTAACTCCTACGGCTGCTCTCGAAATACTTTTCGATGTGGCTCACTGCACATACATCTCAAACAAGAAACATTTTTGTTTGTACGTACCGATTATCGGTGCTCGGATTTATGGAAGAGAATCCTGTAAACCGCAGTTCTACACACACTTCGTTTTCCTTCCTCCAAGTGATCTAACACACGTTAGTAGTTTGCCTTATAGAACATTTTCAACCAGGCATTGCAATATCATCTGAGCACATGATATCATCTTTGCTTGTGCAAAGATATTATCCCTAATCAAAAAGCACTCTGGAAAGATATTATCATTTGAGCATTTGATGATGATCCTGATAGCCAGCGTGTTTCGAGGTTTGTTCACGTTGCGAGGGCGTTGCTACAACAAAAGCAGCGAAAAAACTTTTCTCCATGGCAAACATTGCACTTTGTTTACTGAGCAGATAGATAGCTAAGATCGATATCACAGCATATCATTAGTATCTTTGCTCAGAAGATCGAATGATGGGATAAATTGCAATGCCTGTTTTCAACACAATTCCCACCGCGTGATACATTAGTCATATGGCTATTTGGAGAGAAGTATGTCGGACGCATAGTTTGTTATACTGACGACTCCCTTCTCGAAGGTAGAGCAGGTGCAAGCGTCTATTCGCATGAGCTGAGATTGGAACAGTTCCACTCACTGGGTAGACACTGCACTGTCTTTTAAGCGGAAATATTTGACAGTATGTGTGAAGTGCAATCCGCGCTGCAGTAACACATTATGGGCAGTGCAATATATTTCTGTTCAGATTGAAATTGAAATTGAGGAACTGAATTCATTTGATACTTTACACTTTATGGCGGTACCTGGCCATTCTTCCATAGCTGGAAACGTATAGGCTGATGAGTTAGCTCGTAATGGAGCTTCACATGACTTTATTAATTCTAAGCCAGCTATTCCAGCAGTCACTCAGCACAAATGGCATTCGAGTAACCTGGATTCATTTCATCCAACAAAATTGTACATCCGGGAGTCATCTCCGGTAGTAGCAAGCTATTTAGCACCTCTGACTAAACATAATTGCAGTGTCTTAGTCAAGGTCACTGCCGACTGAACTATCACACGCGTTGAATCATTTGTTTGTAATAGTTGCGAATTCGACTATGGAACTTCTTATCATCTGATATGTAACGGACCAGTTTATGCGCAAGTTCGTTTCCAAATATTTGGTAAACACTTACTTAGTGAAATTGACTTCAAAAACCTGAACCTACCTTCAGAGTATTCTGTTGTTCATAACCTGTTGTGGTAAGGAGCCTTTCCTTTTTGTTCACTTTTTTTCCGTCAGGTGTGTGGAATGAATACTAAGCTGCGAGGCAGCAATGGATCGTAGTGTGGTGCGGTTGAAAACGCATGTCAAGTTTTTTCTTTGTGCGTTATTTATTTTATCCTGAATTTTCGATTTTTATAATTTTCAGCTGATAGAGTATCGTAATTTAAAGTTTGTGTATGTCATTCTGAAAATGTGGTTTTGTGTTAATTCAATAACGATAGTATTGCGTCGGAGTGGAGAAATATGAGTCAACTTTTTTACACGATCAGATTCCGTGACGGATCGCTGTTATCGTCCTTGCCAGCAAAATATTTTTCAGATGTTTCACCGGAACAGCCTCTTCGAGTCACACTTCAGAACACCTTCATTGGGGAAATGTTTTAGCATCAAAACACTGCATTTCGTAGTCAAGGAACCGTGAAACGCTAACGGGACCAAGATGAATACAATACAAGGTGCTCCACTGCTACAATCTGCCAAGTTTGTGGAAGAGAAGAAGGCGGGGTGATAAATTCATTTTCAGTAAAAAACGAAAACAAACCACCTGGCTCTCCCATTCTAAAATCCAAGATGGCTGAATCGTGAATTTGGCAGATTGGAACACCTAGTGGTGTATTCATCTTGAACAGGAACACTTTCTAATTCTTCCCCCTCTTGTGTATCTTTTTAGGTAACAAAAGACTCTCCACAATACGGTAAGTAATGTATTGTGTCTTGCAACAAAATGACAACTTTCGTGATCATTTTCCAATACTCTCATAGATGTGCAAAATTTATCCGCAGTTACAAATACCATGTGCTATCAAATCATCGGGGTCTTCAATAGTCTATAGGTATGTTTTTATCAGGCGCTTATTTTTCGTTGCAACCAGGGATTGAATCCTAAAGAGAATGCACAAGTCTCTCACTTATCATCTCTGTATACATATACGATATTTAGCATACCGCGAGAGACTTTTTTCCCAAGCTTTATGATAAATTTCTTTTATTTAGAAAGCTCTAAATGCGGGGAGCACTGGCTCTGATGATGCATTTCAACGTGTTCTACACAGCTGTGCAGTAACCATCACGGAATGAGCAAAAACAAAGCGAGAATCACCATTTTTCTGTGGGGGCTGCTTATCCGATTCTGTTTTTTTCGCACTTGTATACAAGCTTGATAAATTTGTTATCATGGCTTCCCAAGTAACCGTAAGCATTAATTTCAAGCTTCAAATCAGCATTACTGGTGCTTCATTGTATTGCAGCAGCACTGCAAATGCTTCGAAACTTTTACATAGCATCATATCAGCATCGATAATGCTGCATGCTCAAATGTTCATAAGCATTGAATAGGCATTACTTTAGCATTATATGCGTATTAATAGCAGTGGTCGATGCTATCAACTATTATGAACGATTGACCACGTGTTCAGCGTTTGTATGTAGTGATGGAAGAATTCTCGCGGATGGGAGCATCACCAACACAGCTAAGAATATCCTGAACCATCAACTTCTAGGAAAATTTTCAAAACATTACCATCTGTTGAATAAACATAATATACAAATTCTAAGAAATATTAAAAAGGTGGATAAAAACAAAATTTTGTTTTGCTCGAATTTTCCTATTCATATCATTCGTTAGATCTTCATTATCGACAGCTGATCAGCTGACCGCAAAAGCTCATCGAAAGCATGAAAAAAATTCGCCCGAAACAACGGGCGAAAACAATTTGACATTTTTCTCATAGCCCTATATTGGCATCACTAATGCAGTAATGGAGCTATTATCTGTGCATTTTAATAGCATGATAATTCGCCTTTTCCGGCATTATATTAGCATTACATCTGCACCAAAAGCTGGTAAGCATTTTATGGATAGCATTACGTGCAGCTTTAAAGCTATATTAAAGCAACGTTTTAATGCTTACGGTTACTTGGGTTGTTATGATTCGGAACAGTTTTTGCCTCTATTTTATCGTTGTTCGTTATCTATTGAGAGTCATTTCTGCAAACCCTGGTTGCAACTAAAATAAGCTAAAATAAAGAGGAGTAGATTTTTTATGAACGGTTACAATCATGTATTATGAACTAATATCCCCTGCCTATTTTTACTTTGGGGAAGTAAATTAAATTGTGTGGAATCGAACTAGTTTTTTTACGTTAAATAAAATTAAGTAAACATGTTTAGTATAATTAACTTCTTACTGAATGGTACGTTTTGTGTGCTCGAGGATCCTAGAGGGATCGTTTTGCTTATTGAGCAGAAGGTAGTGCACAATTATTCTTTCACAACAAAGTCTCCAGTAGCCTCGAGAGCAAAGACGTAGGATTTCCAATCCGGAGATGGTGAGTTCGATTCTCGGTTCGGTCTAGGATGGTTTCGGGTTGGAAACTCTCTCGACACCCTGGGCATAGTGCATCCATTGTACTTGCCACACGAGATACATACTCATGCACTGGCGGGCATAAAAAAGCTTTCGTCGAATTCGTCTTAAAAAAGTTTCAACCTAGATTGGAACCAGTTCCAACCTAAGTGCTGTCAAAGTGTTGTTTTATTCGCTCAGGTTGGAACTAGGTTCGCACTAGTTCCATCCCCAAACCAGGTTCACCAATACAACTGCACTTCAACTGTCAAAACCATGCGGGTGGGTGGGACTGGGCTGAATAAACAAGCAGAAGGGAAAACCCAAACTGTCCATTTGTTCAAATAAAATGCGCGTTGAAATTCTTTTTTTCAGTTATATTTGTTAACTTAGTTTTAAATGATGTTGATCCGGTACTGTTGTCTTGATTTAGTTTTAAAAAGTTATTCAGAGGTTTATTCAGGGTTTTCCTCACAGATTGTGTCCTAAATAAGGTCGGTGGATGGAATTAGTTTGGGAATTGCCCTTGAAAGTCGTTCACAAAATCCGCTAAGAATTGACAGAAAAGTATATTTGAGGGATACCGAATAGAATTCTTTCTTAAATATTATCCAGAATTTCTTTTGAAATTCTTCCAAAAACTCCTTCTTGCGTTTCAGAATTTTCTTCTGAAATTCTGCCAGAAGTTACTTTAGAGTATCATTATCGGTCGCGAACATTTTAATCACCCGCGCGGCGCTGTCATTTTAGTTTCGTCACTCGTTTCCGTATCGGTCACTATTTTCGGCTCTCAATTTGGTTGCTGTATTCCGTACCGGTGACGTTTGGCAGTTGACAGTTTATCAAATAGCAGCGCTCTTACCCCGCTACCAAATTTGGTCACTTGTCAGTCGCGCTACTGTTATAGCGGCGTGTTTAGTAGCGACCGGTAAAGTGTCAAGTATTGATACTGCGCTGCCAAACGGCTAATACTCGCGCCCGGTAATCTTGCTCTTAGTAATTCTTTCAGGAATTCTTTCTTGAATTTTTGTATGCATTCATTGGCGATATCTTTCAGGCATTCCTCAATTTTTTTTAAAAGGATTTCTTGGAAATGACTTCTTCTGGCAATTCTTCTAGGAATATCTTTGAATGCTGATCCAGGATTTTCACTGGAAGTTGCTGCATTTATTTAAAAATTCCTGCAATAACTCCTCCAGGAAATACTTCTGGAATACAAGAACTTACTAGAAGTTTCCTTTAGGTATTGTTCCGCAAGTTTCGTACATAAATGCCCCCGGAGCAATTGAGTAATTCACCCGGAAGATTCTTGAGGAATTCCACTGGAAGTTCTTTGAGGAATTTCTTGAGGATTTTTTTCGGAACTTCCTTGAGGCATTGCTCCGCAAGTTCCTAGAAGAATTCTTCCGGAAATTCCTTGAAGAATTCCCCAGACAGCTCCTTGATCTATTCCTGCGGAAGTTCCTTTAAAAACTTTCCCGGAAGTTTCTTGAGGAGTTCCTCTGGAAGTGGAGGAGCTCTTCCGGAGTTCTTGGAGGAGTTCTACCGGAAGTTCTTCAAAGAAATCCTCCGCAAAATCCTCCAGGAATTTCCTCGAAAGTTCCTTCATGAGTTACACCGGAAGCTAACATAGAAATTCCTAAGAAAGTTCCTCCAGGAAGCAGGAAGTTTTTCGAAGAAATTCCTGGAGGAGTTACTGTAGGAATTTCCGGAGGAGTTCCTGGAGGAAATTCCGGAGAAATTCCTGTTGAAACTTCCGGAGGAATTTCTAGAGGAACTTCCGGAGGAATTAATTAAGAAACTCTTGAAAGAATTCCTGAAAGAACTTCCGGAGGAATCCCTGATGGAACTTAGGCAAAAAATCATGTAGAAACCTTTGGAGGAATCTCTCAATGTACCTCCGGAGGAATCCCTCAAGGAACTTCCGGCAGCAAAGGAATTTGTTGAGAGCTGATTTTCAAATTCTAACTCGCAACAAATCCAAAATTTTCATAATTGGTGACTTCAATGCCAAACACCGTTCATGGAATAATGCTCAAAGCAATTCCAATGGTAAAATTTTATTTGAAGATTGTTCTGCGGGATATTATACTATTCAATATCCCAATGGGCCAACTTGTTTTTCTTCCAGTCGAAATCCTTCAACAATTGATTTAGTTTTAACAGATTCAAATCAGCTGTGTGGCCCATTGGTAACTCATGCTGACTTTGACTCTGATCACATTCCTGTGACATTTGAAATCTCACAAGAAGCCATTTATAATCCAAACAGCTCTACTTTTAATTATCATAGAGCTGATTGGGATTCATATAAAACGTATATCGATAGGAATTTTGATGTTGATATTCCTCTCGATACCCAAGGTGATATTGGTAATGCTCTATTATCTTTGACAAATTTAATTGTCGAATCCAGAGGCATTATAATTCTTAAGTGTGACATTAAATTCAACTCGATTATTATTGACGACGATCTTCAGCTACTGATCCCCCTTAAAAATGTGAGGTGCAGGCAATACCGCTTTGAAAGTTATTTGGCGAGATTTGCAAAATGAAATTAAAAATCGTTTCGCTATTCTGAGAAATACCAACTTTGAGAATAATGTCTCAAAGTTGGATCCCAGTTCGAACCCCTTTTGGAAATTTACGAAAATTCTTTTAAAAAAACCTCAATAGCCAATTCTAGCGTTTAAAGAGGGAAATAAATTTTTATTATTTTATTTTATTTATCCTATTGAGGATCAGGTCACGCGGAGCTTCAAAGACATTTTCAATCAAGAGAATGTTTTTGACCCTTCGTTGGGAACTCAATTTCCCCGAACGCTTCCAAAACTCAGCTTATTATTTTTCCACATAAGCCGAGTGCTTCTTATTTGAAACCTTCTAGCAGACATATTGCCACTATTAATGGGGTTTCAAATAATTGGTCTAGCGAAGCTAAATGTTTAAGACTTCTGCTAAATCAAAAAATAATCACATTGAAGGCATTCATACCAAATGTAACAAATATATAAAGTGTCTATATCCACTTACAAATTTTTGAATTACAAACAAATTTTTAGACCAGCCATGTTGTATGTTTCAAAGGATTCAAAATAAAATATTAAAAATGATTCTGAAGTTGCCTCAGTAGTATAGTACCAATGAGCTTTATAGAATTTCTAATATTGAGACATTGCATCAAATGTCCAATAAAATAATTTCCAATGTATCATAGCAAATAATCATGATAGTGTTAGGAAAACAAGGAACACCTATTGATAAGAAAATTATTTTGAGCTTTTTAGTGGATTGTCTTCACTTGTCATAAGACGAATTTATACAATCCCATTAAATTCCACCACTTAATTGTATCTTGACATGATACAATTAAGTGTCATGATACAATTAAGTGGTGGAATTCAATGGGATTGTATAAACTCGTCTTATGACAAGGGAAGGAACACCTAGTCTAAGAGATGAATGCATGTATTAGATAATTAACAAATCGACATTTGAATCTTTGTTTATAAAAGCAGATAAGTCGTTTTGAAAATTTGGTATTAAAATAAAATGAGTTAAAAAAGGAAAACTTTCAATTAATAACCGAGGAAATCCTGATAAGAATGCTAATTTAGAATACTAAATTGAAAAGCAGGCCAAGTTCCAGTTCGAGCTATTGTAGAAAAAGGAGAACAAACAAAAATATCAGGTTTTCGTGAGTCTAAATCTAATTATCACTGCTTTTATTGATTTGACAAATCATGAATATTAAAAAAATAGGGAATAAAAGTGTAAACTCTTTCGATAGCTGACTGGCAAGAGTTAGAGTTAAAGAAATCATTGGCTATTGTACTTCATCCAGTTTTCATCATCCTAGGATTAATTTTTAAACATTTTTCTGCCAAAAAAAATGAAAATATGTCTATATGTAGAAGCTTAAACACTTGTAACAAAATTACTGAAGAAATTTTAATCTAAATAAAATACTTTCATCGAGAATTTCCACACCCAACCGATGATTGTTAGATTTTCTTTCAATTCTGTATAAGAACATACGAAAACCTGTATAAGAACTAGGCATATGCGAAAATGCTAGATTCTTATACAAATATTGTATGAGACCTTACAATTTTGCAAATTTTTCTTATAATATTTGTTTGTCAGCTATGAAAGCTTGTTTTGTATAGGAATTAAACAATTTCGAATCCACCAATTTCGCATAAGAATCTAACTATTTCGCAGTTCTTATATAGGTTTTGGCAGGTTCTTGTACAAAATTGTTAAAAAAAAACTTAAAATTCGTGATTTGTAAAATTTCCATCATTGAGTAGACATTGTATGTATTCTTTGTATACCTTCGCCCCATCCGAGGAAGATCATCGGCCAATAGAACGAAGTAACAAAAATTGTCTAAATTAATTGCATATTATTCGGTATTACTCGGCTATACGAAAATCATTTTTTTGATATAATTATCGAGAACTTCACATTCTATCCTAAACAATGTGGTCTCGCTTGAATGTAGATATAGAACAGTAAAGCACATGTGACGGTTGGGCAAATCAAGCATCCGAGCATGAGCATGATTGACCGCCCACGGTTGCTACTCCGTTACTGCCAGATCAGATGTAATTTCACAGAGAACCAACAGATGAAGTTTGGGACTGACATCATCTTCAATGTGTAAGAACTGGTGACCCAAAAATAAGCAATACCAGCGCCGGCCGTGTCCGAATGCAGGTCAATTAAGGAATGGGTAGGAAAATGTTGACATGATACTCGCTTTGATAGAAACCGACGAGTCATCTGCACTTCCACGAGAAATCATTGGGATGTTAGATATACTAGGGTAGGGTAGGTATTGTGGCAGGGTTCGTTTTGGTAAACGGTATGCCGTGTATAGCGTGTAGTTTGATCGATTCAAAACATAATCGAACGAACACTAATTATTTTATTTACCGACCGCACTAAGCAGAACAAAATTGCTGATGACCAGCCGATGTCTCTGCTAACCGCACAAAGCAGAACAATATTTTCGATGACCGGCCGATCGTTCTGCTTACTGACGCGAACTGCATCTTCACTTTCTAATTAATTTACTCACCCGCACAAAGCAGAATATCATTTCGATGATCGGGCGATCGTTCTGCTAACCGCACAAAGCAGAACAAATTATGTCATGACCGGCCGTGGCAGATCGTTCTGCCTACTAATTAAATCAGGACTGTACTTGACCTCTGAATGCTGAACATTTATCTTTCAAGCAACAAACAAACATGATCTACTTTTTTTCACTCAATTCCGACAGAAAATTTGATACTCCTAAATAAACGTCTTTGAGGCATGTTTCCAAGTACAGCATTGCGATTAATAAAATCTATTCACATATCGACCGCACAAGCAGATCAAAAGCTTCTGATTCTCGCGAACAATCAGCATATCATATAAAACGCACTCTGATCTATTTTCTTACCAACCTAATAGGTACTAGCATTTCTACCAGTCTTCAAAGAATTAGCTATGTCTAAAATGCATTTTCTACTAACAAAATGGAAAGCGAGGAAGTCAGTTGACAAAAGAGATATATTTGAAATAGGCTATGAGAAGAAAGATTTGAAGATAGTCAAATAGAAGGCAAGCAAAGGCCAGAATAAATATATATTGTGATCTAGTTGGCTGAAAGTCTCTCTGAAAGAACTTCCGTTGGTATTCAAACAAAACTCCATTCGGAATTGGGAAAAATTCCGTTCAAAATTCGGACAAATCAAAGTTCGAATAGAAAAACCGAATCAAAATTTCATAAGAGCTCCGTTCGAAACTCAGACCCAACTCCAATCGGAATTTGAACAGTATTACATCCGAAATTCAAACAGGAATCTATTAGAAATTAGAAAAAAAAACATTTAGAATACAAACAAAAGTAAATTTTGAATTCAAAAAGAATTTCACTCGCAATGCGTAAGGAATTCCATTCGGAATCCGAACAGGATTCTATTCCAATTCCATACGAAAATCGAATAGAATTCCATTCGGAATCCAAACAGAACTCTGTACGGAATCTGATTAGAATTCAATTTGACAATCGAAACGAAAAAAAAACATTGAAAAACAAAAGTTTTTGAATATGTAGATTTGTAGAAGACAAATCAGTAGGGTGTAGTAGGGTCTAGAATTTTGTCATTCGAAATTAATGAAAATTGTACTTAACAGACTCGGTGTTCCTGTCGTGATCTTGATAGTCGATGATCACTACTTTCACATGCTTGTATCCTGCATACGAAGTTGTTTAAATTAAGTAGAAACTCATTATCCCCTTTCTTCAGAGAGGAGGCTGCCATTGCAGAGCCCGAAAAGTTACTCGAGCTTGATCCAGTACATTATTCGTCCAGTTTTGTTCTGCCATCAACGATTAAAAGAACTGTCCTCTACACCGCTCTCGATGTACGCGTTCACTCAGATTTTTTGAAAATTTATTCACTGGTTTTGACAACTTTTTATCGGTTATATATTTTTCACGCCCGACTTCTGCCAAGGCTTACTCCGATCTTCTCAAGCATCCGAAAGATATTCAATTTGAAAAAAAAGAGCTAACCGCGGTGGAACTTGGTGCTCGGATTCTGATGGCTTTTCCGCAAACCTTCAAGTGGTCTTGTTGTGTAGGGGCTATCTATGAGGTTGAGAATTCGAGTCCCTCTAAGACACGTGGATTCTTTTTCGTAAATTTCATATCAATTTGTTCATTTTGATACACATGCTGTGCATATGCACAGCCAATATTTATTTAACAAAAAAAATGTTCTAGCGAAGTAACCTTCCAACGTCTTTTAACAATTTTTATATCAATCGCTTATGATGATGCTCCCGAACTTTATACCTTTATACCAACCATCCAACTACTTGACATCGATGAGAGCGTCGCTGGCCTCTTGTTAAGTAAATTTCACATTACCATTACCTTCCCTTTCCTTGTAACGGAGAAAATGGGCGTGGCGTGGCAATGATAGCTTTCATGCTTTATCATTTTGGAAATGGGTGGAAATTCATAAGCAATTGGGGTAAGAAAGTTAAAGATCATACATAACAGCTATCAGAATGCAATCTACGAAATACTCCGTTACAACGCAACACAACTTCCTTTTCCGTCAGGTGTGCGATGAAAAAGACTACCCCAGGAGCCGATGTTCTGATGCCTGTTAGCTGATTCAAGTTTCGAACGACTTTTCCAGTTTTTATAAAATGCAGAAAAGGACAGTCAGCAGGAACTTGAGAGCGAATCTCGAGAGTTTAAAATAAAAACAATTTGTCGAAGTATCTCTCGGTATGAATGTTGCCATGCTTCCCGCTATTCGCAATTTCATATTCAATATTGATTACTGCTCAATCGACAACGGCAGTAAAGCGCATTTTTTCCAATACAATTAGGCATCTCAGCTTATCAATTCTGAAAACCAACTCTAACGTCCAAAGTTGTGGAGGCAGGTACTTATAAAAAGTATAGATCTGTACCATTATAAAATTGAGGCAGAAATATTGATTGATGATGGGCTGGAAAAAAGTGAAAACTACAGCAGCAGAAAAAACGGTAAAAACAGCTCGCTTACTGTGCACTACGCGAGCGAAACTGCATTCATTCTTTACTTCTTTTCCTGTGTTGACAATGTGAAGTAAAATTGATGGCAGGAAGAAGCTAAAAAAATAAATTGAAAAACTGCGCGCTGGACCATTGTTGCCGAAAAGCTACCATCCTGGTTTTATCAATTATCCTTATTTTTTGTGCCGATTTTCAACTTTCCTTTTTTGTGATTTTTATTGAATTTTCACATAAACAAAAAAATACATCATTTATTGTAATTTTAACATTGAGACGACTAAATTGGGCTGCGATTTCGCAACCACTGAATAAGGCATTGCTCGAGTGTTCGATGCAACCCTGTAGGTATATTAACGCTGTACAAACCATTTCGCTCCACTTCGAACCTGACCAAATGATTTTAGCTGACCGCAGGATAAAAATAATTGAAGCTAAACAAAAATCGACAATTGTGGTCGCAAGTAAAATGTTGTTGATAAGAACAGCGAAGCCAAACCGCTGACATTGTGTCGCCGTCATCGTGCACCATATATTGTATTATCGATTGCGAACCACATCGATTAGCACTTGTTGCATTTGTCAGAGATTTTCACCGCATTTGCTTCCGCCGTATCAGCGCGTAGAATCGGATCGGAACCTCTCCCTTTGATAAGAGAATACAATCAAGCGGAAATCCAAACCCCTAAAGTGGTTGTTCGAAACTATGATAAGGGGGTGTCATTGTTTTGCCGTTATGTTAGTTCATTGTCATCGTTTGATTGTGGATTATTCAATTCCGTCGTTTCCTTAAATTCAAGCTCTCTCGGTGCATTATTGTGACAATTTGGTAATTAGGATGATGTTAGTGAACCTCACACGAATTTGATTTAATTATGCAGGTGATTGCCTTTGTCATGTACGTAGTAGGCACATTATACTGCGTTGTAGCGTAATTGTTGTCAAGTATTTGATCCATTCCGCGGAAAACGGGTTGTTTAGTTTTGTTCAACGGCTACTTATCTTCGAAGCAAAATAAACTTACTGGTACTGGTGAAAAGGTCTTGGATCACGTTTCCAAGAAGCTTGTTTGTCTATATCTTGGTTGGATACTGTCCGATATCCTACATAAAATTTAAAGCAAAAAATGACAAATAGGCTGCAAAAATATGTATTTAATTTTGTGATTAAATTGCATGACAAGTATGCAGCGATTCGGAAATAAGCGGAACATAAACATTTAGGTTTGTGACTCAATGAAATGTTCAGAGTTGAAAAGGACAATCAAAGTATACCATCATATTGTGGAGGATGCAGCCACGCCACACGATGCAGCATAGATGAGTTGTCGCGCGGTTGTTGTAGCACAGCATAGTTCCTACATACTTTGCGCACTGCATCGCTTCCGTTCAGTACATGGTGTGCAATCGGTGCTAACGGTCGTGTCTTAACTTTTCGGCGTCGTCGGTCGATACGGTTTTGTTGGGCAAGGTCAAGATTGTTGTGTCACAGTAATTTGGTGTTTGTGTCGTGAGACGAAACCAGCCGGTGCAGTTATTTGTACAGCTATTTGCAGGTGATAACGATAACGGTATGATTGTGTTTTCTTTTGTCTTTGGAAAAGGAGAAATTCGAATTCGAGTTGTGTGATTCTGGAAATTAACTACTGCGGAACCATGATGAAGAATAATTGGAATCTAGGATGTGCTGTTATGTTGTATTTGAGATAAATTTAATTCAACCTCAATCGTCTAAATTTGAATGGTTCCTAGAACCACAAATTGGTAATGGATATGTTTTGGGTTACTTATTGTTATGATGGAAATTCAATAAATTTGCCATTCAAATAAGGTTTCTCCATTCCCGGCAGAATATGCGTGAAGGTTTATTAAATAATTAAATATAGGTGTCTATATATTACACTAGACGCATCTGCCCTATCTCGTTTGGGTATTTTTCGATCTAACTTTCAATTATTTATTGCAGCGTCGCAATCTACATCGATCTCAGTTGGAGCTTGATAGCTTTCTTCAAAACTCATGAAAACGTTGTATTTTGACAATTGGTCTAATTGTTGTATATATTAACACTGAAAATCCCGAAAAGACGAATCGATTAGTGAGAAAATTTTGCAAAGCGTAAGGAAATGAAGATTATTTTTTCTGTATAGAGATAAAGTAACTTTCCCTGAATGTTGCAGGCTGTGTAATATTCCAATGAGGCCTATATCTGTTCGAAAACTGGGCACGACAATTTGAAGCCAAGTAGTAATTATCATGGTCAGAATGATATTTATGAAAATATCACCTTTCGAAATTGATTGAATTGGAAATAACAGGCGTCAACAAATTAGATGCTTTTTCCTATTTACGATGAACAAATTTGACACAGTTACTGGCAATTTCGACAGCACGGTATTCATAGACATTATTGTTCCGATGTAGTTTTTATTTGTTGTTTCAGGTTACAATTTTATATGTATTCAGAAGTGTTGTTTTTTGAGTTCCAGTGAATAAAGAAAATGTAAATAATAGAAGTGTGTAAGTTGAATAGATTGTGTGTTAAATAATAATTGTAAAGATAATAGTGGTGACTCTACCTTAAGATCTTGGTAACCGACACCGTTTTGTGAAAACGACAATACTTAGTCCGGCACATTTGCAATGGTTGATCCGATTCTATATTTGCTATAATAAATAGAATAAACGGTTGTTTAATATTCAATACTAGTTGACCCGGCTGACGTTATCCTGAATATTAGACACATTGCGTTGTGAACTGCCCATGCAAAACAGCCATAAGATTCTTAATTTTAAATTCCACGGTTTCCTAAATTTTACTCGTGTTTCTACATGATAACATATCCTATCAATCCGTCGGAGATTATAACGAACAGTTTGAAGGAATGAAGAAAATCATCCAACCGTTTTTTATGTCATTCGGATACGACACAAAGCAATTTATTTTTATATAAGAAAAAATAATAAAAAAGAAAAAGAAGATTGTGAATGGATGTCCAATTTGGTATTGCGAGTAAAGGCATAGGATTGCCAATCCGGGGATGGTGAGTTTGATTCTCGATTCGGCTTAGGATGTTTCCGGTTTCGATACATTCTCGGCTTCACTGGAAATAGTGGAAATAGTGTGCAATTGGTGGGCATAGAAAAACTTTCAATTAATAACTGTGGAAATGCTAATAGAACATTTCTAGTGTTAATAGAAAAGCAGGACAAGTTCCAGTTGGAATGTAAAGCTTGCTGGAACACGTTCAGAAATTTATCAATTATAATACTACAGCCGTAGAATAAAATAAATCATTAGTTTTCTGTACAAAGTACCGAGAATCGGTCAAGTAGTGGCTTACCATATGTACTTACCCTATTATTCATGCGCTCAATCATTGAGGAAAGTGCGATCGATCGTGTTAACGCTTGGTACGGTGGGAAGAACGCAAGGTGCAAACAAAAAGATTTCTGCTTCGATAAGCGTGTTATAGCTTTGTGCGATGACTTGTCCGGGAGTAACGCGGAGTTGAAAAAAAACCTGCTTCGATAAGCAGATTAGTTAGTATGCAATCGGTCGTGTTACCGCCATGTACGGCGCGACTTGTCCGGGAGGAACGCTTTGTGAAGAGAAAAAGAGTGTTGTTCTGATAAGATGTTTGGCTTTATTAAAGAGACTTTCAGCCCTAGGCTGGCTCGTCCCCAAATAAGTAGATTAATTAGTGCGCGAACGATCGTGTTATCGTTTTGTGCGGTGGCTTGTACGAAAGGAAAGCGGAGTGAACAAAAAACAGATTTCGGCTTCGATAAGCAGATTATTTGGTGCGCCAGCAATCGTTTTATCGCTTTGTGCGATAAATTGTCCAGAAGGAACGCGAGCGATTGTGTTATCACTTTGTGCGGTGACTTGTCCAAGAAGAACGCGGAGTGCAAAAAAAAACAATGTCTGCTTCGACAAGCAGATTAACTAGTGCGCAATGGAGAACGCGAAATGGAAAGAAGATGTCGTTTCGATGAGCAGATTAATTATTGCGCGATCGATCGTGTTGTCGCATGAAACGATGATGGTTTATCCGAGAAAAACTCTGAGTAAAAAAACAATTGTGCGGTCGGAATAAAAATCAAAGTGCTCCTTTGACCGTGTTACTGCATAGCAGAGCCTCAGGCCAACTTGAACCTTCTAAAGGGTTTAAGGCTCACGAAATCAAAGGAGTTGCATCAATATTCTTAGTAGTAGCCAGTGGTACAAAGTGTCGCCGTTGAAGTCACACAAAACCTGACAATAACAAAATCCAGATCATGTGTCAAGTACTCAATTGTGATGCTTAAATTTGGATCTCACATGCTTGGTGTAACGATTACCATGAAAGTGACATTTTAGCAACTAGCTCTGCGTCACTCACCATGTCTTCACTCCTTCTGTCTGTGATCACCAGCATGAATGATAGGAACACTTTTTAGATGTTGTGGTTGTCCTATTCCAGGGTGTTGACTCAAATTTGAGAATAAAATTCCCTGACTTTCCAGACCATTCCTCGAAAAATTCCAGGTATGAAAAATGTTTTTTTCAATTCCTAGAAGCGCATGAAAATTTCTGCATGTATAAACCCTTGAAGTCCATTATGAGTTTCTGAGCTACTGGAAGCCTAATCACTTCTAGAAACAAAAAAAATGAGAATTTGGAGAATATCGTAGGCTAATCTGGTCGTTCATAAAAATTCAAGATAATGCGCAGAACTGCTGAAAAATTTTCATAATTCACATGTTTCCAAAATTGGCTCCAATTAATGTTATAAGTTTTCTAGTGCCTTCATCCACCATTGGCAATTCTCACGGACTCCCTGGTGTCGCAATAGACCTCCAATACTACTGACGGACTTCTTCAAATCGTTTTCATTATCTTTATGGAAATTTGTGTGAAATGTTGTATCTTTTGATACGACTTTTGAACTCTTTCCAAACCATCGTGGATGCTTTTAGAAATCCTTCTAGAGTCGTTAAAAAAAATACGGATTAGGTGAGCATCGAGAAACCTCCATGGCTCTTAAGTATACTTACGAAGTAAATACCTATTCTTAATCACTCTCTGTGGAGTTTATGGAATTCTAAAAATAGTTAAGGACTGCTTACAATCTTCCAGATAATCATGAATGCAATCTCTACAAGCTCACATAAATCTTTGCAGCACTTATAGTAAGCCTAGCAAAATATTCTAACCACTGCAATACTACAAATAACTTGGTTTGAACACAATCAGGTTGTTAAATTTTTGTCGATTGTGACCTTCGGTTTAAATAAAGTAATGGTCCCTTAGAAAAATATCCAAAAAAAATGGGTGTTTTTTTAAAAAGGGGCATAATTAGTCTCAAATGCTAAGGGGAGTTACACCTACTCTATTTATTTTATCGATTTTTAGTTGATTTTCAAAAATGGTCTTTCATGGAGTTTTAGCAATGTTTTATTTATGTAATATAGAGTTGCAACAAGCAATGAAACTTAGTAAGGAACATCTAACAGAGTTTTTTGAAGAGCTCAAACTGTTAGAAGATTCCTTTGCATATTTTTTATATGAATCCCTTCACGAAGACATTCTATTCAAATTTGAGTAAATACCATACCAAGTTTTTGAAGCGGAGCTTTTGAAAAAAATCTACTTGACATCCATCGAGGGATTCCAGGATAAAAACTATCCAGACATTTTTTTTAAATCCTTTTGGATTTTTTTTATGTTTCAGTGAGAATTCTGAAGTAGTTTCTGGACGAAATTCTTAAAGATCAACATGACCATTAATTTGACCCACCTAAGGACGTGAGGATCGACCAATGACTTTATAAGCCCATCATCATATGGAAGTTCACGTAATGTTTTTAAAATATTACCCTCAGAATCATGTTTGGAGATGAGGCCGATGCTGTAGAGTGCCGTCACAGGTCAACCAAGATACTATTCGGGGCTTTCGTTTAACAAGCTTCCAAATATCTAGCTGTTGATTGTAGGTTGAACATGTTTGATGATTTTTGTTGAACTGTTCTGAACTATGGCCTATTTCAGCCATTTGATTCAGTTTCGACTGCTTTCACTAGATAATTTTTTGGGCGTTACATTTTTATCAAAAGGAAATGTACTATATTAGATTTTTCATTAGAGTTAGTAGAGTTCATTAGAGCATTAAATGAAATTTTGCTATATCATAGGTACATCAAATTATTTTATAAGGAATGACTCTTGCGATTGATAATCATCATCAAAGTATTTGAACGAACTTTCAGAACTTCTTTTGTTTGATGGGAACATGACTCAAACGCTACTAATAAGGAAACTGCAAAAAAATTAAATTGACTCCGATACAAAACCATTCTAACTAAATAATCTAAAATATTAAAAAGGACTTTAAAAAACCCAGATTAATCCACCTAGCGGCGATGATGCCTTTCTCGTGCATCGTAAAATGTACTGAAAAAATCACATGAGAAAGGTCAAAAAAGCACTTTAGGGGGATAGATCGCATATTTTCTATCATTTTGCATGTTTTTGCATTAATTACTATGCATTCCCACCATTCCTGAAAAAAAAATTTTTTTTCGATTTTAAAATTTTTTTTCCAAGGGGGGACCCTTGGGAAAAAACAATGATTTTTCAATAATTCCGAAATGCAATGTCCGATCGGGCCAATTTTCAATAGCAAACAATGGGACCGCATTCCCCGTCGAATGCAACTTGTTGCGAGTAAATCGGGTAATGCTAAGTTCCAAAAAGTGTGTCTACAAAATTTGTACACATACACACATACACACACACACACACATACATACATACACACAAACAGACTTCACCTCAATTCGTCGAGCTGAGTCGATTGGTATATAACACTATGGGTCTCCGAGCCTTCTATCAAAAGTTTGGTTTTGGAGTGAAATTATAGCCTTTACGTATACTTAGGATACGAGAAAGGCAAAACTATTTGGATCAGGTCTCAACAGTGACCATTTGAGCAACATGGCTTTGGAACCTCTGTTATTGATTAGTGATTAATAGAAACAAACTCGATTACCATGGGGAACATGAAAAGGGCACGGAGTAGACTTTTGGTCTAGAGACTGCCAACGGCCACACAAAAAAAGCTTTATAGCTTGATAGTGGAGGTGGATGTCAACTGTAACTGCCTCGGAGTATTGTTTATCGGCTATGCAGTCTGATGAACAACAGTTATATTATTTCCGATCCGACGTTTCAGTACTTTTATTGGTCCTTTTTCAATGGATTAAAATTGGTTCAGAATTTCATTGTCATAAGTGTCCTTAGTTTTGTATATTGCTCTAATTAAAAAAATCTCTATAAATTTGCAATATTGGCTTTTGTGATTTTTTTCCCTGACCTCAATGAAATTTCCCTGACTTTCCCTGACATTCCAGGTCCAAAATGAAATTCCCTGACTTTCCAGGTTTTTCCAGATAGTCGACAACCTGTATTCGTGTCATCATCAAAAAACGACGCATCCTACAAAAAAGTGTTGTATGGGTGACTATCGCAAAATCAGTCAAACTTTCTAATTTTTTTTTTCGAAAAACTCTAAATTAAGCCCTACACTAAAAAAATCAGTTTTAAAAATTAAAAGCCGATTTGCAAAAAAACGACCCTTTTGATTTTGACGAAATTTTGTCTCAAGATAGGTGATTATGTTCTCTACCAACCGTCCATACAACGCAAGCTT
Source organism: Armigeres subalbatus (assembly GCF_024139115.2). Taxonomy (NCBI): domain Eukaryota; kingdom Metazoa; phylum Arthropoda; class Insecta; order Diptera; family Culicidae; genus Armigeres; species Armigeres subalbatus. The sequence goes on from NC_085141.1 coordinate 98,331,303, forward strand.
GGCACTTTTAAGGGAAAAAAAGTGTTTCTAACAAACGCTTTTTCTTATCGGAATTGATATTTTTTTCAGTGTCAGTGGATTTAACATATATATACATACATATATTAAATATTCCTGTACAGTCAAGCAGAGTACAATGTTTTGGTCGCAACCAAATAAGCTAATAAAGGAATGTAATATTTTTTTGAAGATAAAACCCCCATACAAATTGAGTTGCTTGGGGTTCTGGCTATCATTGGTTTAGTTTCGGATGAAAATACACTGAAAATAATTCCGACAAGAAAAAGTTTTTGCTAGAAAAACTTTTTTTCTTTCAAAGTGCCCAGCTTGCGATGTTTGAACGGTTGGTAGGGAACATAATCACCTATCTTGAGACACAATTTCATTCAAATCAAAAAGGGCGTTTTTTCGCAAATTGAGTTTTAATTTTTATAACTGATTTTTTTCAGTGTAGAGCTCAATTTGGATTGTTTCCAATCTTTCTATTAGAAAGTTTGACTGACTTTGCGATAGTTACCCATACAACTCTTTTTTGTAGCATGCGTCGTTATATCCATTTGAAAAATCCAGCAAAAAAAGTTTGGCCCTTTTCAAAAGATAGTCTAGATTGAATTTGGAAACACTTTTAGTTAATTTAACTATTGATTTATCAATTTAAAAAAAACGACGTTATTCCAATCAAAATCAATCAATAACGATCAATAAAGTGCTCACCTGCACTTTTGACAGCTGACCGACCTGAGCTCTTTATGGCTCTCAGCTTGTGGTTGCCAATCTGGGTGTCACGCTTACCTAAGGTATACTCACGTACACACATCAAATCTTCGAATTTCTATGGGAAATTATTTGGAATTTCCAAGAGAAATTATTTTGAATTTCCAAGGGAAATGTTTGGAATTTACAAATGAAAATGTTTGGAATTTCTTTTAGAAATTATTTAGAATTTCAAAAGGGAAATTATTTGAAATTTCAGCAGAAAAATCTTCCCAGAATTGGCCAGAATTTCCACGCGAAGTCCTTCGCCATTTCCACAGTATTTTGTTTATTTTTTTTAATATCGGAAGGAACTCCTAGGAGTTTTTACGAGAAACTCTGCGGAGTTTTCAAGAAAAAATCAACGGGAATTCCACAAAAGCAAATTTATCAGAGTTTTCGCGGGAAATTGTTCAGATTTTCCAAGGTAAATTCTTCGGAAGTTCCCCAAAAAATTCAAAAAAAAAAATTTCATTGGATTTTTTTTTTCTTTATTTCTGTGAGAAATTCTTCGAAATTCTCACGGGAAATTGTTCAAAAACGGGAAGGGTCGTTTGCCGACCGTAAGCCGAAAGACATTTAGCCAATTTCAAAGTTTGGCAGAAACGTTTATTTGGTCGAAAGCGACGTACGGCCGAACTGTCAATTTGGCCAAATACCCGTTTACCCTAACAGGTCGTTTGGCCGAATAGACCGAACGGGACATTTGGGCGAAAAAATCGTTTGGTCGAAAATTATTTTGTTTTTTGTTTCATTAAGCCGAATCTTTATACGTTTAAAAAAATTTAATTTACTGAACAGGTTATATAACCAAAAATGTCGGTTCATCCGGTCAAAAATCACATTTTCGGCCAAATGGCTCTTTCTGTCAAACGAGCATTTTGACTTATTTGGCTAAACGCCTTTTTTACCAGCTAGACCGAATGACATTTCGGCCAAATAACATTTTTAGCTCTTTGTGCCAAACGACCATTTCGGATAAATGGCATTGTTGGTCAAATGTACAGTTTGGTTGTAAGACATCTTTGGCCTCCAAATATATTTCAAGGTGAAGACATTTTTGCCTTTCTCGTACAACAAAGTTGTACCGAAAGGCTATCATTTCACTCCAAAAACGAACTTTTTATAGAAGCCTTGGAGACCCATAGTGTTATACAGTCACTCTCAAAATTGAGCGTACACCATGGATTAGATGAATATATTCGAAAATTCCAAAGGAAAATTAATTGTTGGCTCGGATGTTTTTAATGCATTTCAATATTCATCCCTTCCTTCAATGTATGCGTACATAAAATGGTTGAAATTTTTTCTCTAAAGTTCATTTATTGGAAAATGATCTCAAAATACGCCTATTAGATGTTACAAAATTGAGCGTACAGCGATTTTTTTTCTATAAAATTTCTTATTATAAACACGATTAATGTATTTTAATATTGTTTTTTCATGATTATATTTATAATAATAAACATCCGCTACTTAAACATTCAATGTTTAGAAATAAAACCATTTTGATAAGAAAATTATTTTGAGCTTTTTAGTGGAATGTTTTCACCTGTCATAAGACGAGTTTAAACAATCCCATTGAATTCCACCACTTAATTGTATCCTGACAGATACGTATTTCGACCTCAACAGTAAGGCCGTCTTCAGTGTCTTGTACTTGACTCGAGTCAAGTACAAGACACTGAAGACGGCCTTACTGTTGAGGTCGAAATACGTATCTGTCAGGATACAATTAAGTGGTGGAATTCAATGGGATTGTTTAAACTCGTCTTATGACAGGGGAATAAAACCATGTTTTAATCAAAATGGCGAACAAGTAAGATGTATTAACAATGCTATTTAACAATTCAATGCTGCTGGGCCAAATAGGTGCTTTAAGATATGAATTTCTCCGGCATCGTGTCTTATATATGATAGATTATTAAAATCGAACGAGACATACGATAAATTTGGGAAAATTCAGTCGGTAAATGATGAAAACAGATGTAAACATACAGCGAAAACGACAAATGTTGGGAATGGCATATTTCAAATTAAGTATAACTTTATTTAAAAGTCAATGTATAGGTAGCTTATAAGCTCAGGACACTCATTAATAATAATATTAATAAAAGAGCAGAACACGGATACATTATAAGACGTCATTTTATATTTGAAGACTCAGTCACCGTAGGAACAAATTTGGTTGAATCATTTAAATTTATCAAGGTATCATTAAATAAGCTGTCGAACTTTTAAAAAAGTTTATTTTTTCTCTCCACATGGAAATCATCCAATTGTATCCCTTATGGTAACAGATCGTGGAGTTTAATCCAAATTTAATTATGAAACTACGATTTTAAGCTATCTTTTCAATATTCAATCAGAAGTGCTCTACGGGGTTGAAAAGCTGTTTTTTTGTTCGGTACCTTAACATGTACCTTGTACTTTTAGAATTTGACTGTTTATGATTGGATTCAATAATATTACTCTTAATGAAAGACCTGAGACAAAATCAAGCTTTAAAACAAATTTCAGTTAAAGACATACTAAATTTTAATTATGTCATTCCTAACATTTGTCGTTTTCTCTGTATGTTTACATCTGTTTTCATCATTTACCGACTGAATTTTCCCAAATTTATCGTATGTCTCGCTCGATTTCGCTTATCTATCATATATAAGATACGATGCCGGTGAAATCCATATCTTAAAGCATCTATTTTCCCTAGCAGCATTGAATTGTTAAATAGCAATGTTCTTACCTCTCACTTGTTCGCCATTTTGACCAAAACATGGTTTAATTTCAAAACATTGAATGTTTAAGTAGCGGATGTTTATTATTATAAATATAATCATGAAAAACTATATTAAAATACATTAATCATGTTTATAATAAGAAATTTTATGAAAAAAATTCGCTGTACGCTCAATTTTGTAACATCTAATAGGCGTATTTTGAGATCATTTTCAAATAACTGAACTTTAGAGAAAAAATTTCAACCATTTTATGTACGCATACATTGAAGGAAGGGATGAATATTGAAATGCATTAAAAACAACCGAGCCAACAATTAAATTTCCTTTGGAAATTCGAATATATTCATCTAAACCATGGTGTACGCTCAATTTTGAGAGTGACTGTATACCAATCGACTCAGCTCGACAAACTGAGCACATGTCTGTCTGCCCGTGTGTATGTATGTGTGTATGTGTGTGTGTATGTGTGTGCACAAAAGATAAGTAAAACATTAGACAACTTTTCATAAAGTAATCCTTAACCGATTTTCATCCAACAAGTTGCATTCGAAAGGTGGTAAGGGCTTGTAGATCACTATTGAATTTTGTGACGATCAGCCGTTGCGTTCAAAAGTTATTAAGAAAATGGTTCATTGAACCCTTGATTGAACCATATAAGGTTGGTGTCTTGGCTAAATGCGAGAAAGGCAGTATCACTTATCGGTGAATTAAGTTGGGTTTTTTAACTTATGGTCGCGATATTTCATTCATAAGAGGCAGGGTTTAAATCCAAAGGAGAATGAGAAAATCTCTCACCTATCATGTCTGTATACACTCTCGATAGCTAGCATACCGTGGGAGATGTTTTTCGATAGCTGTGAACTGATTCGGAGGGCTACAACCCATGATAATTTTTTTTAATAAGCCCCAATTGCGGGGGCACCGGTTCTGATGATGCATTTCAACTTGTTTTACACAGCTGTGCGAAAAAAATATGGTCCCCAACCAGGGAATCAATATTCGAGCAACGCCTAACAACATACCCTTTGTCGTCAACAGAGTTTGTTACTGACAAACGCACCTAGTGACAAACCTTTATCAGAACCCGAACACAATATGACAAGAATCATTTGCCTTGTATGCTCTGATATTTCCGAGAATACGATGCTAATTTTGTAATCATTGTTTGATTCTCGAATATTTCTATAAAAGCAGAAACTATGATAGCATAAAACCAAAATTTGCTCTAGAAATAATGCAAAATAACGGGATGAAAAGTTAGCAGCAAGATTGTCTTCTTTTTTGTTGCTGACAAAAATTGTCGTGTATTTGTCATTATTATCTCCGACAAAAACAAAGCTTTGTCGTTGGTTCTCTTTTGTCGCTTGTTTCGCAAGCACATTTCAGAAAAATTGATTCCCTGTCCCCAACATAAAATGAGCGAGAACAAAGCGTTTTATCAAACCCCCTCGGTGTCGGTGGGGCCCGCCTATCCGAATCAGTTTTTTTTTTCAACTTGTATACAAGTGCGATAGTTTTGTTTTCAGTGCTTGTTATGATTCGAAGAGGTTTTTGCCTGTCTTTTATCGTTGTTCGTTATCTATTTAGAGCGATTTCTGCAAACCCTGATAAGAGGAAAACGGAAATCATTTCATATCAATTCATACCTACATTTATTGTAGGATATCATCAGTTATAGGTTTGAAGGACATCCGATACGATTTGTGATCAATTCGACATTGTTGTTTCAAAAGGGCGAAAGTCGCAAACGTAAACATTAACTTCTTCTGCTGATTTCAGGAATATTAGAGACTTCTGGCGGTATTTTTCCACTCGATAGAAGGCGCGGAGCGCCACCAGTTCCAAGTGATTGTTAGCTGGGAGCGGTCCTAGTTGTTAAGGAATTTGCAGGAAAAGGCATTGTTTACGGTTGCGACATTGGCCCTTATGAAACAACCGTGTCGGATTGTCTCTGTTAAACGAAAGCTGTTGCAGAAAAATGGGATTTTTTTTGTTCGCGCTTGCTTGGTGCTACTTGGCAGAGACTCGGTCATATTAAAAGTCCTTGCAAAAAATTGAACATCAAGTTAGTTGCAGACATCCTACTGAGCAAGAACCGAAAGCTAGAAAGAAGTTGAAATAAACGAAAGACTAAAGGTCGAAGGGAAGAATAATCATAAAGGACAAAACGTCAAAACAGGACTTCCTTTTTCCTTCCTCCTTCTTTCTTCTTCCTTTTCCTTCTTTCTTTTTCTCAATTTCTTAATTTGTTTCCTTTCTTCAGTATTCATTCTTTCTTTTTTATAGCTTGATCTTTGTGATTTTCTTAAAATGTATTACATCTCTTCTTTCTTCCAGCTTCAATCGATCTTCATTCGTCTTCCTTCTATTTTCTCCCTTTTCCCTTCTTCCTTCTTCATTTTCGTTTTGTCCTGTTCGACCTTCTGTCCCTTCTGACGTTTTGTCTTAACCTTCTGTCCTTTCGACCTTTTTGCCGTAGATTCCGAAAAATCATTGTTTAAACGAAAGATTAAGGCCAAAAGCAAACCCATACCGGAATGAAGTTGAACGAGATTCATATCCAGTTTCGCAGATGATACATTCAAAATGCTCCACCGAAAGGAAATTCACAGAACCCATCATCTGAAGCAGTAGATTATTCGACCTGACGACAATATCATTCTCGAGCACGTGGCAATGTTTGCGAACCAAACGGGTCGCAACATAAATTTACGAGAATCTGTCACCCTCCGCACCGATGCCGCTGAAATTGTCTACAAACTGGGCTTCTCGTACCACCTGACTAACGGTGCCTAATCACCTTAGTTGCGATTATGGTTTATTTCGCGGCAGATAGATCAGCATAAGCATTCTTGATTATGGTCATATCAATGCAACGACGTGCTCTCAAACAGACAATCGCAGCGCAGATAATTGAATCAAAAATTGTCACCCATAGTTAGAGGGGTGTGTTTCAGACGCATAGAAAATTAACTTAGCCCCTAACGAGGGCCTGCTTCATCATATGTATGAGAAAATTAGTTCACGACGAGGCTAATTAGATGGTCCTGCATATAAAGCTCAGCTCGTCTGTTATCATGGACGCATGTTTATTGATTTTATTCACAAAGGTTGGTAGATTGGGCATAGAGAAATGATTAAATGACAAGCAACGAAATGGAAACGAAGGTGTAGTCACGCCTGCAATCATTCTGACTTAGAATCTAAATTGTTCGTTTTGTGCATCATGATATGTATATTTGCTTATAAATCTTTCTCGTTCGAAGTTCCCTTTTTTATGAAATCTCAAAAAAAGAGAGAAAAACGAAATTTAAAAAACTATGATTTTGTTTTACTTTAAGCTTCAGATGCCAGAGAAGATCTCAAAGTACTAATCATAAGTTCAAGAATTCCGTTGGAACTGTAACCAAACCAGTTTACTTAAATGATTAAAAATCTTGCAGCCGTCAGTCATCAAAACCTATAGATATTGAAATCTAAAAAAAAATCGTTGTGTAAAAAAATCTTACTCTATGATTAGGATTGCTTCATTCTTGACAATTAAAACAAAAACTGATCAATATTGATGTAGATCAATATTGTGTTAAATCTTTGATTACGATCGTCTTTTGAGTTCATTCATTAACCATAATAATTAATCATGGTCAAAAATAACCTAATCAGTATTAATAATCTTTAATCACCGAGTTAAATGATTTAATCATAATCAGTTGAATCATTCTTTGGATGCTTTAACCATTAACGCTCTGATCACCCGGTAACAGGGATGGAGAACGCGACCCATGTTTGAAGGAGAATGGCTTTGGATACCAAGTCGACGGTGGAGCGTGTGGGCGCCCTGTTGCTTCGAGCAAAGCATTGAAGAATCAGGAAAAGTGCGTAGGTGTATCCTGATTCCTGAACACAAAATAAGAGGTTGAACTGCAATCAATGCCCACAAAGTGGGAGCTTAGGCTCGATAAGTTCACCTTGCGTTAATTGATGCATGCCCCTGGAATTGACTACTAGCTTTGGTTTTAGTGCTTCGAGTTTAAAATAACACAACCCAACTTTTTGATACGCTTAAAAAAATAACAAAAAACCAAGTGAAACATTCGACAGAAAGTTTATTGTTATTTGACACTGTTGTGGTTTCATTAAATTCAATTGCTATTTCCAACAATTGAAGCAAATATTGTAAATCAATCCATATAGGTTTGTGTTTTGCTTCAATATGACGGAGGCTTTATCCGTAAAGTGGATTAAACTATTCAAATCGGTCTCATATCAGACTCAGTTAACAAGCTCTTAAGAATATTTACATATATTGTTTGCTGTGAATCCTCCCTCATTCCCATCGAAGGCAAAGGCAAATGTCAACGGTATAATGTGACCACTAATGGTGCAAATTGTGATGATACTAGAATTGAAAACACTTGGCTCTACTCTAGCACACCAACGATCGTCCGGAGCGTTGAGTTTAGCACCCGCCAGTTTACTGAAGCTGGCAACAATGTGGTTTTCATGATTGCAAACCACACAACCAGCAAGCACTTATCCTTCTCGGATAAAAAAAATGCACCGTAATCACTGAAAAATAAAGCTGGTGGTGTAATTATGAGTTTCATATATTCGAACAAATTTATGACATTTTTAAAGGCATTCTTCCTCGTGTATTACAGAAAATGAATAAGCCTATCAGAAAAGTTCATTTTTAACATGCCCACAGCATTGAATCCCGTAAAATGCAGCTGGTTGCTAGCAATTCGGATGAGTACAAGTGCGAAAAAAAATGTTTTTCCTAAATAGGGTTTGAAATTTGTATTTTTGACATATTTTTCGATAGCACTGACCGATTAGACTCATATTCAGTAGAAAACAATGGTTCAGGATTCCCTGTCGAATGCAGTTTCGTGTAAACTAGTGAAGAATAAGTACCGTTAAAGAATGTTTTGCAAATCGTCATATTTTTTTATGGGGAAACATAGGGCGGAAACAAATTTTAAAATCTTTTCTGTCACAACTCCCCTCAAAATTTCGTGGCCAAATTTATTTATTTGAGGGCGGCTTTCAAAATTTTACCGGAAAAAATAATAAAATTTTAAACTTTCATAGAAAAAATCTTTGAAAAAGCTGATGAGTTTTTCGATTTTATCGATTTATGCATTTATTTTTTATTTCCCACCCCCTTGATTATCGAAAAATCAGAGAGACAAAAGGCAGGCCTGGTAGCCAGCCCCCTGAAACGGCTGTCATCTGCATACAATATGATTGAAGCCGAAAACTTGGTGCTAAACTTGGTGCTAGCTGTCAAGCTGTTTCTTTAAGCACGGAACACAGTGACGCATGCGACAATATCGCTCGAAGACAGCATATTTATTTTATTTTAGGCTCGATTTTATGCTGTTGTTAAAAGAAAAAGCGCACCATCTAAAATATGTTTCTAAACATTATTGCAATTATTAGCTGATTCGTTCATTTCAGATACACATGTTTCGCTATATAGCGCAAAAGTTATCAGCACTGGTTTTTGTCACAATAACAAATACCAAAATAATAATAATAACAAATTTGTCAAGTCTGCCTGATGGGTATCAGTCGATAGTTTGATAGATGTCTGAAGGAATTTTACAAATATTTGGCATTGTGATAAAGAGTGGGCCATTAATTCCTAATGCATCTTTCTGTTTGAAAACCAAATTTTTGCAAGTAGAAAAAATAAGACTGCAAACCAATTAACTAATTGATCAGCAGCGATTTAGTTTTCCTTTATATTTTAGCACACTATGCTCGTTGGAATCTGAAGCAAAATAAAACAAAAAGCGCTGGTATCTCCAGCAGTGTTCTGTTCATGTTTGAATTTTGTTTAAATAAATAAAATAATTATTTATCTTGCTGCTCAGAAATGCCGCGTAATTGCAAAGTGCATTGATTCGAATTTCGAACGTAATATAACGCGTTCAATCGCCAAAACATAAAAAAATGAATCTCGTGATTCAATCTGCAGAAAAAAAAAACAAAACTGTGCATCAGTTTTGAGCTTTTGAATCTGAACTTAAATAATTCTAGCGCAGCTGCTGGAAGAATGCATGTTTCAGATTCATATTAAAATTGAATGCAGCAGAACAATTGAAATCACTACTAATCTGATTTAATTCTTAGGTTCCTTAGGTTTCTTAAGATTAACTCATAATCGACGAAAATTCAAATGTTACACATTTGCGATATGGGCAGTATAGTTAGGTTTCTCGTCAGCTAAAAGAACTTTTTCCGGTGCATGATCATTCGCAGCTCGATAGTTATTATTTTTAATCTCCTGACTTTAACGCTAAGTCCATTATGCTTCAAAAAACTATTATTCGGTCAACACACAAATGGTCCAGTATAAAGCAAAATTTTATCCACAATGCGACATCCACTTCCGGTTGGATCAGATCAAATGCAAAGAAAAAAGGTTTCAATAGTGTTTCATAAAACACCTGTCGATGACACGTACAATGATTAAGTAGATTAATTTATCTTAGTTTCGATGCCCACATTATAGTGAGCTCAAGTGTGTAGCCAAAGAGTTTATGCGTCAAGATCAAATAGATGAATTGATTTCGTCAACTGAAATGTAGGTGTGCTGTCTCATATCTTATAGTGGCAGTTCAATAATTATCGAATAACCCTGCTTGCAGAGCAAGATCACATTTGATAGATTTACATTTTAATGGTTTTGGGCGGTGCACCAGCCTTTTTTAAGACTAAGTATTTTTTAAATCTTCGAACTAGCACTTTCAAGTTTAATTCGGTAAATGAGACGGACCTTAATGTGTGTTCTCATTCGGATTCTGATGAACTTATTTCTCAAATGCCCTGTGAAACAATATTAAATTTCCAGTTCAGGCATCCCTAAATTGTCAAAATCGGATGATAATTGACAGAGTTACAATATATTTATTTAATTTCTCTCAAAATTTGCCTAACCCAGTTAATTTGGTCATGTACAGCATTTTACGAGCGCTAATGACCGCCTCAATTGAACTCAGTTTTAGGGCTGTTAACCATTCCACCGAATCGTTTAACTTTTAGTTAAAATTTGACAATTCGATGGTTATTTTCCCATCGTGGTTAAAATTTTAGCCGACCCATTTGAGTATTGACAGATTGATAGTAGTAGTAAAATGCTGGATAAATGACGAAAACAGAACAATATAACTTAAGTTATTCAAATGTAAATTTCCGCGATCGAAAATCATTTTGCAATACATAATTAAATACCCGCGCGAAATGTAATCGGTGCAATATGAACGGAGCTTTAAACTTCAGGAACAGCACTAGCGCCACACCAACAAACGGTGGCTTCAATAACTTGCGCTTGTTTCACGGGGTTGCTGGTAGCGAGTCACTTTTTAGTGATTTGGTCACTTGAGGCTAGTCACTATTTGCATCCAAAAGTCACTAAAGTCACTATTTTTGCATCGCCTATTGGAAAAAGATCAAAATAAAAATCATTTATACCTACTTTTATTATCAACCGAATCGAATGTAAATCTGGTAGCAATGTATAAATTTGAAGTAACATGCTAAAAGCGCCAAGTGTACACCCAAAATGGGATGCCAAAAATGTCCTCAATTGAATCGCTAGAAATTAAGACTTTGATCCACAAACGTGACCATTTTGTATGAACATCAGCGAATGCTTTATAATTGTTTCCGGAGGTGTATTGTGAGAATCGCCAGGTTACTTTCGATTCAGGTCAACTATGGTCTTGCTCTTCTCGAATGGAATTTATTAAAATACGAATTTCAGACCTAAAGTACAAGAGTACAGAATTGAGTACTGTAGAATCCAGTTTTTTTTAAATTAAAAAACAGATACAGATAAACATAAATTTATTCCAGTAACTAAGATAGTGAACACAGTTTTAGCTGCATCACATGACAACGCCGATGTCGAGCGAGGTTTCTCTATGTCAGGGAAAATAATGAGCGATAATATGACATAAAGTACTTTAAAATTGTTTATGATTGTTGTCAAAAGTAATTCTGGCACAAGCCAGGCTAGACAGTGTTTTTACCGTAAGTAAAAAACAGGTTTTGCAAAATCGAGTTGTGGACCAACCACAAAAGGTCATAGACTCATAGACAAAAATAAATTGTGAAAATTCGTATTCTAGCATATTATGCACATAAAAGTATTTGTATATAGTCACTGTTTTGAAAACGTATGTCGGAAGCATAAAGAACAGTCACATGTGTCACGATATGCTTAAAAACTTATTTGAATGGTTAGGCATAAATCAATCAGAAATTTCCCTCAAATAACAAGGTCCATAACGTTCCTACAGGTTTTTACTGCACGAATCCACAACTCGTAAATCAAATATCTAATATTAAGCAAAGATTATTTTATTGCAAACAAAAAATCAGTTAAGTTAGACCTTGTATGCGAGAAACAGAAATGCTAAATTCGTTGAAATATTAATCGATAAAGATTCTTAAACTTAAAGTAATTTGGAGCTCAGAAAATAGTTCCAACCAGTTCCACCCTAAAACATCAACAGAATCGTTGTTTTCGGTGTACCCTATGAAATCATGTGCATTGCAGCTGCAACTATTGAAGTTGAAGTTGAAGCATTAAATTAACTTCCTATTAAGAATTCTTACAGATACCGAGTTACTTTTCACACGAAGTTTATACAAATGCCCATAAAAAAAACTATCGAAAGGATTGGCCGACCCTACCTAAGCAAAGACTGTTTTATAAAATTTCAATTATATTGATAATAACATTTTTAAAAAAAATGGGCTATGTTACGTTGCCGGAAAATTCATGAGGCAAACCGCCTTTTAGTTGGCAGCTCTTAGGGAACAACGCAACACGCATCGGCGGATCAACATTTTGGTATGAGCCGTGCATGGAGACGCGTATTGCATTGTCAACTCCTTCATCCACTTTAAGCTTCTACTGTTATTGGAAAAATCTATCTATTGCTGGAAAAATCGTATTTGTAAAATTTCTTCATTATTTTAATTTCTTTAAATTTTTTAACTACTAAATATTTATAAGCTTTTTGAGTTCAAGTAATTCTTTGTCTAGGAATCAATTAGATCACTGTTTTTGCAGTTTCACGGAAAACTTTGAGCTCATATTATTATATTAAATAGTATTACCACAATGCTGTAATTGCTTCAAAATCGTTGCTGAAATTATAAACTTGTAACTCACTACCTGTTTCCGTGACGGCTGATATATACTTTTTTGTGGTGTGACTAAATATGATTTATCATGGTCAAACTGCAAGCTTCTGGCTTAACGAACGAATACCTTCCCCAATATCCAACTCCGTGGTACTTATGAGGTTGTCGCTAAGGCGATGACCTCTTGCTAAGTTCCATCCTTTTCCTGGTTACCGTGAAGAGAGGCGTAGTAGTAATCTTCGTGCTCTTAATTTTTTAAGTTTTTGTCTTTTCTTGATTTATGATAGCATTCTAGATAAGGATTAAGGATAAATATGAGTATCGCTACATAGTTTTTAGTCTACGAATTACACCGTAACAATGCTAATGCAACTTGTAGCTCACTATCTGGTTATAAACTTTATACAAAAGTCACTATTTGGTCACTTTTTTAGTCATCGTTGGTCACTAAGTCACTATTTTGAATGGCATTCATCGCTACCAGGCCTGAAAAGGGGAAATTAATATTTGTTTCGGCCTAATTGTTTTTAAATATTTGTATAGGCCTAAGCATAAAAACAAAAATGTAAACAACTCTGTCTAGAACTTTTGACCTCTGGTTAATACTGTTTATAATTATTCCGAACTGTTGAATGAACATTAAGCTGCGAGGTGGCAATATCCCAGAGGGGGGTGTAATGCCAATAAGACGAAGAAGAAGATGCTCGAGAAAAGTATCTCGCAGGTGGATTGTCCTAAGTTTTTTTTAACACTTACTTAAGTTAACATATACGTACCTGACCCCAAATTTCACGTAAAACTTAATTTTCGAAATGATGGTTCTCAGCAGTCTTGCATCGAAATTTGGTTCTGTTTTCCGCAAACGATCACACAATTCCTATAGTTCCAGGGACGGTCATCGTTTTGAAAATGGACATGGTTTCGGAGATATTGATGGGAGTACTGGAGTAACCTCCCGGTCCGGGAAAATGGCCACTGCCTGATCAAGCCAGAAACACGTCTTTCGACGTGTCAAACTTTATGATTTTGTAAAACAAGTTCATAGAAATGTGTTCTGAGGGTATTTGGGATGCCCCAATGATCAAAAAGTGGCCACTTACCCCAGGGAACCAGTCACTTCTCTCAGGGAACCAGCATTCCACTCCAGGGCGCCCCGGAATGTGACCAGATGGACCGGATACTCTCAGAACACATTCCTATGGGCTTGTTTTGCAAAATCATGAAGTTTGACACGTCTTAGAACGTGTTTCCGGCTTGATCAGGTAGCGACCATTTTTTCGGACTGGGCGGTTACCCCAGTACTCCAATCAATTATAGTACAAAATATCTCCGGAACCTGGTACATTTCTACAACGATGGCCAATGTCCCTGAAACTATAGGAATTTTGTGATCTATTGCAGAAAACAGAACCAAATTCCGATGCAAGACTGCTGAGAAACATCATTTTGAAAAATTAGTTTTACGTGAAATTGGGGGTCAGGTACTACTGCCAGGTTACCTTCATATTGGGGTCAGGTACGTAAGTGTTAATAGTGGCAATGATGCCTTTCTCGGGCATTATAAAAATGTAGCCCATAGTCTGATCTAGTTGCGAGTCTACATATTAGTGAGCTCATTTGTCACAAGACGAGTTTTTACTATTCCATTTAATTCCACCACTCTATTGTTCCTTTGACAGATACGTATTTCGACCTCAATAGTAAGGACGTCGACCTCAACAGAAAACGGCCTTACTGTTGAGGTCGAAATACGTAACTTTCAAAGGTACAATAAAGTAATGGAATTAAATGGAACAGTACAAACTCGTCTTATGACAAGTGAATACATTCCACTAAAAGCTTAAAATAATTTTCGTATCACTTACCCTTCGATTTAGTCACAACAAGTTGCATTTTTTACGCCAGAGACACATTTGAATTAGCCAGTTCAGAATATGAGATCAGAAGTTATGGCCAAAATTTGAAATACTGTTGGAAAATAGAACTGTTTACCTAAAAGTCCTTTTTGCCTTTCTCGTACAACGAAGTTGTACCGAAAGGATATCATTTCACTCCGAAAACGAACTTTTTATAGAAGCATCGGAGACGACCCATAGTGTTATATACCAATCGACTCAGCTCGATGAACTGCGCACATGTCTGTCTGTCCGTGTGTATGTGTGTGTGTGTATGTGTATGTATGTGCACAAAAGCTAAGAAAAACATTAGACAACTTTTCATATAGTAATCTTTAACCGATTGTCTCGCAACAATTTTTATTCGATAGGGGACAAAGACTTGTTGATCACTATTGAATTTCATAAGGTTCGACCGCTGCGTTTGAAAGTTATGAAGGAAATGGTACATCGAACTATATAAGCCCCACATAAGGTTGGTGTCCTGACTAAATGCGAGAAAGGCAGCATCACTACTCGGTGAATTAAAATGTTTTTTTTTTACTTTCCTTATGTGAAATTTACCTCTAACACCGCTAGGCGGATAATTCTTTTTCAAAATTTATTTTTATGTAGAATGCATCAATGTTTGAATGTGAGTGAGCAATAATTGTTTTAGAAATATCACTTTTATATTAATATTAGCATCACGTAAGTTGTTTTTTAAATTTATTATTGTGTGCCTCCCGTAGATGTATCGTAGAAGAAGCCCAATAAGACTGATGGTGATTTGATCGTGCATTAGTGAACGTACGTGTGGAGCACGATTTCGTTGCAATGCAATGTACCGAGACCGACGTTAGTTTGCTCCCATACGTACTGATTTATGTTGCTGTGCACGATTCGTAGATTCTTTTTCATTATGGTTGACCGTTCTCACTGGATTTCAATTTAATATTCCGAAGACATGACTGCCCTGGCACCTAATATA
The DNA here is from genome assembly GCF_024139115.2 of Armigeres subalbatus. Lineage (NCBI taxonomy): Eukaryota > Metazoa > Arthropoda > Insecta > Diptera > Culicidae > Armigeres > Armigeres subalbatus. Next base: position 98,346,827 of record NC_085141.1, read on the forward strand.
TGTATTTTGTGCTGCGAATGCAATCCTGCACTATGCCCATAGAATCGCGAATCTCTCCCACCTAATATTAAGTGCTAGCTTTGTCAAGAATAGTGTCACCCTGGAAATAATGTTTTTTTAAGATAATCCATCTATTTCAACAGTATTAATATTAACTCATGGTTTAGGCCAATCAACCCGATAAAAATTCTCTTAATTTCATTTGACATAATCAATATCCTTCATATTTCCCTTCAACATTTTGAATTAATTTTAAAGTATTGGGTACCTTCGACCTTGCTCGAAGTTAAACTCAAATTGGATAGAAGCATTGCGTAGGATGGCAGACGGCTTTGGCAGATTGTGTTGGCAGCGGGTTCAATGCGAAACCATTTTTCGCAAACTTTTCCAGGAAATGCATTTATATATTTTTGTAAATCCTGGAAAATTTGAGCTCTATTTAAAATATCGAGCCCTTTTTTTATTATTATTGATGTATGGGTCAAATCTAAATAAATCATTGCCTGCAAAAATCAACGATTTAATGATGTGTGATGTGATGGCTTTACCGACTTCTTCAAGCAACGTTAAAATTAAAAATAGTAGAAATGTAAAATTAAAAAAAAAATGTTTGAAGTGCCTCCGCCGCCACATAGTGCCGTGTCTGTCTATGAGTAGAATGCACGCCACAACACGCTTGTCAGTCATACGGTTTCAATGGATTTTGATTATAGAAGACAATTGATGCTAATTGAAGTGATAAAGCACAGTTACTCCATTCAGACGCATCAAGTGCAAGGTGTGTTTTGTAGAAGCAATTGCATTTAAAAAAAAGAGCAAAATTTCTGAAAGTTTTTGATGGAGTTACTGTTGCTTGTGTTCATAACATGTCTATTGTCTACTCATGTCAATAACAATCGAATATAAAACATTAGAACGAAAGTTGCTTAACTTTTCATGTTTGTGATTTGTTCAGCAGGAAACACGTACGGTAGTCTGAATCTTCCTTTTTGCGGATGTGATGGTGATGATTGAATACTTGAAAGCTGTGTCATATCATAAAGTTATCATACGCATTGTTTTTTGTGGAGTTCTCAATTTCTTTTAGCTTGTTAAATCTGTCGAATCTCAGCAATTACATGTCTTGATTGCTGTCGAAGTCTCCCTTACTCGCTATTGAAGGGGTCGTCGAGCTAGGAAGGATATAGAAATAGAGAGATAATTTTTTAACTCGTAACGAATGAATATCTTTTAATGTGACACAATTCAATTAAAAAATTCAAAGTCTCGAAGTTGACCCGACCCATTCTTTATTACAGTTACGTTGAGAAAGATTTCGATTTATTCCGTTGAAATATTGCTCAAAACACACCGTGGCGTAAACGGTCTGCAAATGACAGTGCTCTGATTTGCGCTTGGAATGTGTTTCGTTGTGAATTTTTAAAAGTGCCACAATTGGCTGGAGAGAGCATAATCATCAGCTCTGATTTATGTGCACAAGATACATTTATAACGTTCAAACGTTTTCAAATATAACTTGTAAGAAATACTTTAAAATTATTTACCATATTACTACATACATATTCAGAATCCCTAGGAAATTTTGAATCAAACTTAAATACAATTCCCGAATACATGTATGTTGTAAGAAGATTTTGAGTGTATTTTTGCTGCATGGCGTTAAAAAGTGCTCTGTTCGTTACTTTACACCAAAATTAATATTTATTCTTCAAATATAAACTTACTATGGGGGACTTACACACCATAACTATTCGTGGCATAACAACGCTATAGAATATAGTGCATGAAAAAAAGTGACAAATAGTGCATTAGCGGGTAAAAAATACGCTAGAAGATCCGAATGATGAAAAGTAAAATCATGAAAATTTTGCGCGGCAAAGTTTAGCCAATGGAATTTGAAATAATTTTAAAAATTACGAATTTAGATTTTTTTGAAAATGCTGTTCACACGAGGATGGAAATTCAACACAGCAGTGAGATGACGATTACTATACTGCCCATGATTTCATAGTTGATTGTTACAGCACCATCGAGGTTGGGAAAACGCATTTTTAATCATTTTACCTGAATCATCATATCAATCAACAAAATACATGAACTAATCTGTCTAAATGGACAATATTGGTAGTTATTTTAAGTCCGCGGGGCCTTAATTATAATTCCTTTGATTGAAGTGGTAAAAATATGCATACGACAGTTTATGCGATCAAACAAACGTTTTGTAAAATGTTTGTTCCCATAACATGGCGTAAAAACCAGGCTACTATGAGTGGTTATATAGCGCTAAAGAATAATTGTAGTTAGTTCCAACGATTTATTGATTGAAGAAGGGAAATCTTTTGAAAAGTTCGAGTTTCCGGGAAGGTTCTTCAGATAGCTCTTTCCGTGAAAATTAAAATTATGTGGTAAAGATAAAATTATGTGTGCAATTTTTGCACTATTACAGCATTAGAATGGTTCTGTAACAAGTGTGCAAGCAGTTACCGTTTTCATGTATTGGCCAAAGCCCTCGTTCCAACCAAATTTAAAGCAAACATGGTTCCAATCCCTATTTTAAAATACCAGAGTAGACGAGGATTAGAAGTAAATCAATCGTGATTAGATTGCAAAATGAGATATGGGCCTGATTTATATGTGGGATATAAAAGCACAAAATATCAGACGACAATATCCCAATTTGCTCTGAAATATCATGAGGTTATCAGTTAATGGTATTTGGAAGAAGTGATTAATATCTCGAACTATTAGTTTGTTTTTATCCATAACACATCTTAATATTTGAATAACACTTCGGTGCATTTGTTTGTTGATATTTTTGCCTGCTTTTTTGAATCTTACATCAAAGTCCATATAATGTTTCATAATTCAGTTCTGTCCGGGTAAGGTAATGAAAAACATGAATAAGAATTGCATTGCAATTGTAAAAACTAAAATAACAGCCGTGGAATATATTAGGATCCTTCCCGGTAAATGTGCTCGAAATATACATACCAATATTAACAAGCTGAGGTACAAATAAAAACCCATTTAACACGCACTAAATCTTATGTGTTAAGTCCTTAGTGGCAGACCTCTCCTGCCACGCAAAAAAATGAAGCTAGATTCTGGTTATGATATGCACTTTAAGAAAATACCCATAAATTACTACACTTTAGAGGAGGAATGGGGATTTAGATAAGTGTGATTTCCCATACACAATTTTGATATGCTTCTAAAAAAAAGTTGTGACACAACATTTACATAATTAATGGATTTCCATTCTTCTTTCTTATTATACTTCCTTTTGAATGATCGTAATTGTCTTAAATCAAAACTTTTGGCGACAATATTTAGCAAACAAACATTATTTTATTGATTCAAAAGAATATAAACGTTTATCTCCAGAGCTACACCTCGATGGATGAAAGCTTATTTTGTCGGATTATACCGTGGATTTCACAAGAAATGCTTGCTTCAGCAGGAACTTGCATATTAATTTTTGATTACAAAATCAGTTACGCCCAAATAATAAAGTAGTCCTGAAATACGACAAAGTAAAACGAAAACCTCTGTTGTGCTTAATTAGAGGATTGTGAATGTCTAAAAAATATGAGACAGGGTTTTGCTCCATATTGCAGAAGGTAATGGAGGTACGTCAACTTATGCGATCAAATGACCATTTTTACAAAAACAATTATCGCCATAACTCGAATGTTTCCGAACAAAACATGAATATTTTTTCATGGAGCATATGTATAATCGTACGATGAATCCATATCCGCAAAAAAGTGTGTTTTGGTCATTTTGGCTTATACGTCAACTATGTGATCATGGGCAGTATATGGATTCATAGCATTTCCAAATGGGTCCTTTTTTCGTATTTCAATGAAGACTACGAGCAAGATTGGTTTAAGGATACCTAGATGTTTTTATTCGACTGGTAATAGAGTCTAACGCAAATGACTCGTGCTAACACGATCGGATAAGAGTAGATGTAAGCATGAAGTTGAAATTGAAATATTATCGTTCTTGTTCTAATGTAAATGAGATACAATAATTTTGAATACCATCGCATGTAAGTTTAATAGGGTTCTAATTCTAATAATGATTCAATAATTTCAATTTAATTAGGAATATCAACATGCCGGGCCCCGTTTCGTATAACCAATTGTTAATTAGGACTGATAAATTTTTAGAATATTAAATTCATCATGCCTATCGGCTCCGTAGAGTTTTTTGTATTAAACAAATGAGCCTTATAAATAAATATATAAAAAATGCCGGGCCCCGTTGAAAGGCCCCTTTAAACAAACACCAGGCGTTCCTTATGCTGAATGAGTGGTGGCTTCCTGTGAAGTATCGATGTGGAGCGGACAGACTTCGCTTGAGCAGCACAAGTGTTCCAATTTCGACTTCCGGACGGATTGTTGACCGCCTCTTACGGTATTGGAGTTGAGAAACGTAATCTCGTGACCATGTTTTTCATTTTTTGGAATAAATCAAGGCGATGAATTGGGGTGTTAGCAGGGATTGAATTCAAAAGAAAATGAAAAGTCTCTCACCTCTCATCTCTGTATGCATATACGATATGTAGCACACTGTGAGAGACTTTTATCGCAAGCTGTCATGATAGGGCCCTGATTCGGAGGCCTATACTTTTCTTACTTACTTATGGGTCCTGTATGTGTGGCATTGAACAGGCCTAGCATGCATGTGTCAAATGACAGACCCTGTCAATCATCGTGAGTGAGTCGATCCCATCTTCCTCGCGAGTGCAAGTAGTGCAAACATGATTGGTGATTAACATGCGCGGTGTTGAATTGCACACGGTGGAGCAAAGGGCCGACTTGAAAGATCTCCATCCTGAGCGTTGCCCAGCTATCGCTTTAACCTGTTGCCAGGTTAGATTTCGGTCGACTTCTTTTATTTCTTTATTGAGGCTTCGCCGCCAAGAACTTCTGGGTCTGCCTCTGCTGCGATGTCCCGCTGGGTTCCAGTCTAATGCTTGTTTACAGATTTCGTTTCCGCCCCTACGTAGAGTGTGGCTGACCCAGCCCCACTTCCGATCCCGAATTTCTGTTGCTATCGGCCTCTGGTGACAATGACGATGGAGCTCGTTGTTTGAGATCCAGTTGTGAGGCAACCAGGCCCAACTTTTATACCGCAGGCATCTAAGATGAACATTTGCAGCCGTTGAGTGTTTTTCACTGATACACACCATGTTTCGCTAGCGTATAACAGCACAGATTTCACGTTAGAGTTAAAAATTCGTATTTTGGTGCGTTTACATATCCGTCTGTTTTTTCCAGATATTTCTTTAACTCGTAAAGGCAGCCCTTGCTTTCTTGATCCGTGCGCCTATGTCGATCTTGGTACCGCCGGCTGACGCCATTTGGCTACCAAGATATTGGAAGCTTTCAACATTCTCCACTGGTTGCCCGGCTACTGTGAAACTGGAAGGAGTCACTGTGTTTACATCCAACGATTTGGTTTTGTTGACGTTGATGACTAAACCTGCCGAGGAGGAGCGCTCGGCAAGGTCGTTGAGCTTACTCTGCATATCAGAGCGCCGTTGCGCGAGGAGTGCAACGTCATCCGCCAATTCGAAGTCGTTTAGGCGCTCCATGGTTATAGGCTACCATAACAGCCCACAGTTTGGTTCAAGGTCAATCGCATCTACCAGAATCTCATCGATTACGATGAGGAACAGTAACGGTGATAGAATACATCCTTGCCTCACACCAGCTACGACGCGGATAGGATCGGACAGGACCCCATTGTGCAGCACTCTACATGAAAAGGCCTCGTACTGTGCTTCGATGAGGCCGATGATTTTCTCAGGAACCCCCTTGCGTCTCAGGGCGCCCCACATATTCTCGTAATTGAGACGGTCGAAAGCTTTTTCGTAGTCAATGAGTACCAAGTAAAGTCACAGTCAATGAATACCAAGTACTCTTGGAATTCGTTGACCTGCTCCAGAATGATGCGGAGCGTGACAATATGGTCCACACAGGATCTTCCGGCACGGAATCCGGCCTACTGCCGCCGGAGAGTCGCATCGATCTTCTCCTGAATCCGGGCTAGGATAATATCATCAAATAAAAGAATAAAAACGAGAAAACAGCTTGCAAAGATTTGGCATGTCTTCTCATCTATGTTATTTCTAGATGGATTTATTAAAAAAAAAACATGCTATGCTACAGAAATAATATATTGTCAGTCAAAAAACTGTATAAGCTAATGACAACAATCATTTTCCAATAGTAATTCGAATGTGACTGATTTGCGATTACATTCTTCGCCCATGCGAAAAGTAACCGCAAGTGAGTCGCATTATTGCGAAGACGGAGACACTTCTTCCGGTGCATCGTTCGTATCGTATCTAGCATCGTCAGTAGGCGACGCTTTGTTTGTCCCGGCGACAGTTTATTGTTCCGCTGTGGAAAAGTTGGAGTTTTTCGATCGGTCCGAATAATGCCGGCGTAACAGTGCCTTATGTTGTATGAATTGGATGAAAGTTTGTCCAATTAGTCAGGCACACGCACAGCAGATGGAAAAACCAGAGCTTCATCGTTTGAAGCTATGGTAGCGGCTAAAATCAGACCAAAAGAAAATCAGCTTAGGCTCCCGGAACCAGATGCCACTCAGAACGAACCGTTGGGCGATGTTTCATATGCAGTGATGGGAAATGTTAAAAAATGGCATGGAATTGCTATTTCTAATTTGCTAATAACTTTTTTCAAGATGTATTTACAGTTCGGACTTTTTTGTTAAGAAGTAATGATTAAAGGGGCCCTCCTCAGCCATGCGGTAAAACGCGCGACTACAAATCAATACCATGCTGAGGGTGGCTGGGTTCGATTCCCGGTGCCGGTCTAGGCAGGGAAGTCGCTGGGTATAAAAGTATCATCGTGTTAGCCTCATGATATACGAAATGCAAAAATGGTAACCTAGCTTAGAAACCTCGCAGTTAAAAACTGTGGAAGTGATTAATGAACGAACACTATGCTGCGAGACGGCTCTATCCCAGTGTGGGGATGTAATGTCAATAAGAAAAAGAAGAAGAATGATTAAAGATACCTAAAACTGTATATAATAGATCATTGTTCTAAATACAAAGTGTGAGCCATAATTAGAAATTAGTCCCATGACATCGAAATGACATTTCCCGTCACTGCATCACATGGACCTGCGAATGGGAACGACGTCTCAGGGAAGAGTAGCCGATAGTCTGAATGATGTCATGGATACCGATTGAAGATTTTCCGGTCGGGATGAATTTTTGGAAGGAACTTCTAGGATGAAGAAACGAATATATAGAAAGTGATATAGAAGAAGGATTTCGCTAAGAAGAAGGGCAAGTCGCACACTGACTGTAAAATAATTGATTGCATATGCCGTAATGTGAAGATTACCTGAACAAAGTTGATAAGTCCAAAATTCACCGCCGGTTTTGGGATCTGGATACATCTAGCCAGGAAGCGTTTTTCAGAGAATCAATGCAGTCCGTTCCATTGAGACGACTAGTTATAGAATGGCAAGTAATGCCCTTGGATGGTGAATCGATCCAACCTATTTACGAAGAAGCAACTGAAGCAGATCGAAAGTAACCGATTGCTTCTGCAAAGCACGCTGAAACAACAGACTGCCCCGAAGGAATATATGATGAGAAGAAAGCTTCTTTGTTGAAAGTTAATTTGTCGATCGTCAATAACGATAGTAAATCATAGGGGACCAATTTGCCAGCACAGTAAATGTTACCAAAAATTGATTTTTTTTAAGCTCGTTGTTTTCATCCATTGTTATTTCTGAATAGCTGAATACTTAGTTATAATGATAAAGACAATTGTTTTGAGCTTTTGTAATTTATTTTATCCCTATTTTTTCTTTAGTTTGAATGATTTGTGGTCTATTTTTGTTATGGGACAATTTGACTTGGAGTGGTTTTGTTTTGGATACTTGTGGAACAAACTTCTGTTTTGAGTAGTACAAATATACAAAAAGAAAATGAATCGCGATTCTAAATTGCGTTTCGCGGTAGAGATCATTCGCGCATTACGGTAACATCCGAGTAGTGTCGTCAACCTACCATTACATGGGCTATTCCGCATCAGTCATCACTTGTCATCATCGTTTATCGGTGCAAATATGTTGATCAGGCTGGTAATGGGAGAATCTGCCCCAATACAACTGGAATTAACTGCCCGATGGAAACTGTCGCATTCGAATTAATTGAGTGTAACATCTCCTCAATTTATCAAGCTGAATTGATTTCTAAGAAATTATGAATCGAGATGTCTATCGATATATTGTTGCATAAAACTTTGTTGCATGAGAAAGGCAAAATTGTGTACTCTAGCTCTTGAGATGGCTTACCTTATTCCACGATGCGGCGCTAATTAAATGAGGTCGGCATCGCCTTGCCATCAGTTTCACACATGTTTCATCAGAAAGCTTAGCAATAAATCAGCTTCAGCGATATATGTGAACTTGAAAAACAGCACTCGTCTCTCTTTCGCCGACCTACCAATAACACATCGTTCCTATGACCAATGGGGAAGAACCGGAAGAACACAGTTTATGGTGGATCCCTTTACAATTCTCTTTCAATCTATATCACGCTTTCATGTAGCAAAAACAGGACAGACAATAGCGAAAAACATTTTTTTAGCTTTGCTCCATTGCAGCATGCTTAAAAAAAGTTTCAATTGTGTTGTGCTGATCACCTTTTATATAATTGACATTGGTGCCACCAAAAGTGCGAAATGAGGGCTACCCGATCAGCAATGCATAACAAAATTATAACTCAATTCTATCAATGGTTACATACATACAACAACATATTAGATAATTCGATAAAAATGTGTTTTCGGCCAGTTTTATTTCACATCAAAATTATAACAACATTAGTTATGTATATTTACACAACATAATTGCCTACATTTTGTGTAGATATTGAAAAAAAGCGGAGGTAATCATCTCCAATATAAGTTGAATCTATGTACGATATTAATAGCTATAGCTATAGTACAAAGTTAATTATTCGGCTGTTCCGCCACATTGAGAGTTGACGTAAGGTCAATGTCAACTTCTCTCCACGAACAGCCTAGATAGCCGTGTGGTGTCGGCAGCTGGTTATCTGGCTAAGAATAACATTACGGATTGCCTGTTCCAGTGGTAAAAGTCCATCATACAGGTGACCCCTAATTCTCGGTGTGATGCGGCTTTATGCTTACCGTGCCTACGAATGAATGGTTAGGGGGGTCTAATAAGATCCTAATTGCAAACGGAGCCTGTGAAGCACCAGGGCCCCCTATGGCGTAGTTGACTTTTTACTTCTCCGAGATAATCGGCTACTCTTATTCAACCTCATCGTGGGGTTAAATAAGAGTGGGGTTATGAATATGTGTTTTACCTAGTTTTCAACAAATTATCACCTATATGAATTCGCATTATGCGTTTTTACAATGTACTTTGTGTATGTTACCTATATGGATTCGCATTATGCATTTTTTCACAGTGTACTCTGTGTCTCGTCCTTGACGTTTAGCTTCGACTACTCTTGTTCAATCTCAACGTGAGGTTAAATAAGAGTGGGGTTATAAATATGTGTTTTAAATAGTATTCAACAAATTGTCACCTATATGGATTCGCATTATGCGTTTTTCACAGTGTACTCTGTGTCTCGTCTTTGACGTTCGGCTTTGGCTATTCTTGTTCAATCTCAACGTGAGTTTGGGGTTATGAATATGTGTTTTACTTAGTTTTTCAACAATCCTCCACCTATATGGATTCGCATTATGCATTTTTTTTACAATGTACTTTGTGTTTGTCACCTATATGGATTCGCATTATGCGCTTTTCACAGTGTACTCTGTGTTTCGCCTTTGACGTTCGGCTTCAGCTACTCTTGTTTAATCTTAACTTGAGGTTGAATAAGAGTGGGGTTATGAATATGTTTTTTACTTAGTTTTTTAACAAATTTTCACCTGTATGGATTCGCATTATGCGTTTTTCAAAGTGTAATCTGTGTTTCGTCTTTGACGTTCGGCTTCAGCTAATCTTGTTTAATCTCAACTTGAGGTTGAATAAGGGTGGGGTTATGAAAATGTTTTTTTTTTCAACAAATTGTCACCTATATTGATTCGCATTATGCGTTTTTTTAACAATGTACTTTGTGTATGTTGCCTATATGGAACCGCATTATGCGTTTTGCACAGTGTACTCTGTGTCACGTCCTTGACGTACGGCTTCAGCTACTCTTGTTCAATCTCAACGTGAGGTTCAATAAGAATGGGGTTATGAATATGTGTTTTACTTAGTTTTCAACAAATTGCCACCTATATGGATTCGCATTATGCGATTTTTACAATGTACTTTGTGATTGTCACCTATATGGATTCGCATTATGCGTTTTTCACAGTGCACTCTGTGTTTCGTCTTTGACGTTCGTCCATTGTTACGTCCTCTGTGTTTTTGTGACACCTCTCTTTAGTCCCTAGCTGAATGCGTGTGAGTCTACATAATTGGCTTTCCTATAAATGGTTCCATTCTCCTTTCCAACTTCACTTCCTCTTCCTTTCCCCTTTTCACTTCCTTTTCCGTCAGGTAAATGATGAGAAAAGCCAGTGAAGGCGATGGCACAAATCTCCCAAATTGAGGGGAACGTGCCTCCAGAGCCGACGTTCTGATACCTGATAATCATCTCCAATATAACTTGAATCTATGTACGATATTAATAGCTAGTACAAAGTTAATTGCCTACATTCTGGATAGAAATCCGTCGTTGTAGCGTACCAGATTATTATACGTAATGTAGGCAATTACCTTGAAAGAAGATTTTTTTACAGGATAATTATATCAACGTTTGTTATAATGTTAATATGAAGGTATCAACCTCTGATTTAATTATGTTAGAGGGATTCTTGATATAATTTTTGTTATTTTAACAATTAACCAGCTGAATTTATAACACATTTTGTTACAATATTTTTCTGAAATAAATTAACCACCATTGTTATAATTGTGTTATACATTATTGATCGGGTATGATGACCATTGTGGAAGCCATTTTTGAATTCTGTCTTGATTGCCCTTGAGAGATTCCATCCAGTTGATATTTTTACAACCACTATACGGTGGTGAATTCCTTGGAGTTTGTGTTGACGGGGAATGATTGCATGCGAATCACGATTGATCTTGATGAGCAATGCATATGGAGTAGAAACTCTGCAAAGTATTCCAATTATTTTAATCACATACTAGGTACTATTTGGTTACATCGTTAAAGTTTTGTGATAGCACACGATTTGACGAGCGTAGGATGGAGAGATGTAGTCTCGAACCGTATATTGTAGGGTAGGGGCATTGTTGATTCAGTGTTATCTGTATAGATGTAAACTAAATAAATGAAATGAGCACACATTAGTCTACAGTAATTTAAAAAGTTTTTGTATGATGAGCTTATGTACACTGGTGCCGGTTTTTACGCCGGGGATACGTATCGCGTAGACCGCGTGAATCTTTAAATGCGCGTATATAAGAAAAACGCTTAGAAAAGGATTTCAACTGTTATCATGCATTGCCTGATCAGTTTGGAATACCGCGTAAAAACGAAACAAAATTCGCGTTAAAAACGTGTAGATTCCGAAATTTTCGTGAAAAACTGAATTCCAAAATACGGGTAAAAACGACCCGCGTAGAAAGCAACCCCAGTGTACTACACACAATTGATGTTAATTAACTGATGTAAACATTCAATTCATCATTTATTATTAAGTTAAACACATCATTCCAACACCACTTCCAAATGCAATCCTGGAATATTAATGTTTCCTCAATCAAAATCAGCGGCATGCACACGTTTGTCGCCTATCATTCCCTGACGGTACACCGCCCGCTAATTTAACATTTTTCTGTTTCAAACAAAATCCAATTACAGCTTTTTGTCATGGATCACTCCGAGCATCACGACTATACCCACCACATGAACCACTCGTCGAATACCGACACAATGCACCACGGACATGACGGCCACGGTTCGATGGAGCACAGCCTGCAGGACCACACGATGGACCATGGAGCGGCAGCAGCAAACGCCGGCAACGGTTATTCTGGTCACGCAGGCATGGTGCATCATATGATGTCTATGGCGGTAAGTTAGTCATCAACCAAAGAATAATTTAAAATACGCTACTCCAGCGGTGCAAATCTAACTCATAATCCTCATTCAAACTCTATTACCTTAATGAAATCTTTTGTTCCATTTTGCAGTTCCATGGTGGCTACAACGAGACCATTCTATTCGAGCAATGGAAAATCGACAGTCTGACGGGACTGCTGTGGTCGATGCTGCTTATTTTCATAATGGCTGCACTGTACGAAGGTCTTAAATACTACCGGGAGCACCTGTTTTGGAAGACCTACAACGCACTGCAGTACCGGCCCGTTACAGTGACAGAGAAAAATCCCGGTAACGGCAATGTTGCCAACAACAACGGGCTCCCAGGAAATGGGGGTGGTAGCGGCGACGACGCTTCACGAGTAGTCCAGTAAGTATGGCAATGTGCTCGAGTTGTTTGATTCAAAATACGTTTTACTTTGTCGCTAAGTGCTCCAAGGAGAAACTTTCCGGAATTTCAACAAAGCTATCAACATTGTCTCTCTAGTCACATTTTGGAACGTCTTCACAAATAAAATTGAAATTCTCGCTATGCGCTATTTTGTTTAGACTAGTGCCTCCTCCCTAGATGTTACTAATTTAGATATTTTTTATCGACAGTGACAGTGTTGATTGAATATTTTCCTCATAAAACATATGAACCATATTTGGACACATATCGAATCACGAGAATTTTATCGCATTTGTATGTTTTTGCATATCAAACCCAATTATTGTTTTATGTGTCATGATCTATTCCGAGCATATAAGCATACCGTTGCCACTATGTGATGATTGCACTTGGCAATGTTAATCATAAATATTCGCACGTTATCACAATTCATATTTTTACTCACATTCAATTCTCTCTACTGCCTTTTTTTCCATTTGTCTCGTATCATGTGTCCCGCTGTCATCGTGTCGTCGCCATCCGCATCGCCCCACACCAACAACACGCATCTCCATTGCCATCGGACTTGACTGGGCGCCCTCGATATCCTTGATGGTGATGCTCGCTCGCTGGAAATTGCTATTTGTGTTGGCTCAAACGAATGAAACCCGCCGCCTGCAGCATGGTCGGCGAAGTGATCCACAAACAACCGTAAGTTCTAACGTAACAGCATGTTCGTTCTTTGCTCGTACAATACAATATGCGTTTACACTCAGGCCAACAGATATTTGCCATTTATTGACCATTTTCGGAGCTGTTCGATGGTTTGACTTTCCATGTTGTGTATCAAAAGCGAACCTTTTTTAATGGTGTTGTATTTTTTACAACGGTGCGAGTCTCGGCAGATATGCCAGTCAATTGGCTTAAAAACTTAAAAAACACGCCTTCATTTTACTCATTTGGATTTTAATAAAGTTTAACATACACTGCAGTCGGTTTTTACGCGGGGGATACGCACCGCGTAAATCAAAACCGCTTACATTCTCAATATCGCGTAAAAAGCGACCCCAGTGAATGCCACTTAATCGTTCAGCACGCGCGTGGTCGGGTGGTCCTGGAACGCCTATGCATTAACGTTCGTGCTATATAGGTACCGCTAGCGATGTTTGTTCGTTAGTGTTGTACGCGCACGTGCTCGAGTGTTAAATCAAATAGTTATTTAACAATTAAACAATTCGTGTACTGCCGCTAATCGAATAACAGACCCATGTTAATTTTCTCCATGTTCATGACTTTGTTATTAAACTTTCAAAGCTCGTTTTGCACGAAGAAAACCAAAATCTAATCTCGCGCTTAGTTTCATAGGAGGGGCGTAAATGTATAGGTCGATTTCTCTTTATCGATGTTTTCTTTTTATTTTATTGTACCGAATTGCGCTTTTAATGGTTTGGTCTGATAAAGGATGATTGTATCTTGCACAAGGATCAATAATCACGGATGTGTAGCTTTTGAAACAATTGAGTTATTAACAAAATATGAAATCGATTAAGAGAAATCGATCAATACAGTTACGCCCCATTAAAACTAAGCTCGAGTATTAAATTCATAAAAGCTGCAATTTATCATAAAATTTTACATGATAGTAATTGAATCATTTGTTTGAAAAACTGCATACCTATATCCATCCATTTACATAATTTGGAGAAAACAATAAAAAACTGTTTTTAAACACATTGGCACCGAATGTTTAGATTTCTTCGATACAGAGAGTTTTTGGTAAAACTCAACACCAGGCGAAAACTGTAAGCAGTACTCCATGATTGCTAATTAAAAGTGAGTTCTCATAGGTAGTTTCTCAAACAAACGAAAAAAAATCATACATTCCAGAACATTTTTTTTTTTCGTTTTTTTGCCTTGTATTCTTGGACGAGGACTCAGAATATATAAAAATCTCATTTTGGTCAAAAATGTTACATATGCAGTTTCTCAAACAAACGGTTCATTTATATCTTTATACAATGCGGTTAAATGGATCAAATTATGTTAATTATTATGTAACAAAGCATCAAAATCGGGAATGCGACTGTTATGCGAATAAATGTCTTGTTTCTTATGATATGACTAAATCTGGTCACATATGAGTATCAGTAATCTAAGTGGAACATTTTTGTGCTGCTAGGATCTAGAGCTTTTAAAAATTCAGCGTAGTACAATAAAGTTGGGAAATTATTTGATAAATTTAACAGAAATTGATAGCCAACATAAAAAAACTCAAAACCAAATTTGTTACAAATACAAAATGTGCAGTGGTTGGTATGGGATGGTTGTAAACGGTACTTCACCAGATATATCAATATAAAAACATCTCCGATGATTATACATTATGATAATAATAGCATTAGATACCTATTTTGAACTCCGTTATTATCCGATTCTTTTCGAATTTTTTTCAGTCGTAATGCTGACATTCTTAAGACTTTCTATTACTTGGTGACATTACGCAAGAATGTCACCAATGATATGAATCTATCGCTATGTAACAAACGTACAATTATTATATCATTGATTTTTTCTAACCTAAACTTTCTAATAAATCTAGATTAAATCCCACTTTTAAATTATATTATGCCCTCTTGAGGTGCTTTACACCTTCACATTTATCCCGCTCCTTTCCTTTATTCTCGCTTTTGATCCAAGTACCTCCCTTTTTCTTCTGGTAAATGACGAGAAAGGTTGTAAAAATGCGAGGCACAAATCTTCTATATGGAGGGGAACATGTCACCTGAGCCGACTGATACCTTATTTTGAATGGATTATTAGTTCTACTAGGATCTAGTATAGGACGGGGCAAGATGAGCACCCTAAGAAAGATACATCTATATTACAATACGACAGTTTTTTTGTAGCATCTTATCTAACATCTAGACTTGAATACGAATTTCAAAAAGAACGGTAATCCCAATCAATTTGACTTGACTAAAACACTGTTTTTGACTGGTTAAAATACACTACGGGGCAATATGAGCTGAGCAATGAGCATCGCTACGATTTTTAATGTGCCTTGCAACAAAATGACAAGTTTCGTGACCATTTTCAACGGTTCACATAGATGTGGATAATTTATCCGCAGTGAAAATAGCACGTGATATCAAAGCATTCATCGCCATAATCCATCACGTGGCGGCCGAATTTTCAAAAATATCAAAGTAGCTTTTTTTCTGGATGAATGTTTTCCTTAGGCAACTATCTGGCGCTCATATTTTGTTGCGATAAAAATTAAAGGATTGGATTTTTTTTATGAGCGGTACAATATTTCCAGGAACTTTTTTCAAATGGGCCTAATTATTTCTAATCTTGATTTTTGGAATGGCGATTGTGCTCTTAATTCAAACTATTTTGGTCAACTAATGCACCCAACGGAAAGAATAGATTACGATCTATCCGGTAGAAACGTCAGTTGAATGAAATGTGCTAAACAGAGAGAGTATGAGTCGTTTCAAAATTCAAGGTCAAATACAGTTACGCCTATTTGAAAAAAGGTCCTAGATTTGATTGTTTCAAAATGGGGTGCTCACTTTGCCCATTTGAGATAAATTATTTAAATATAGGGGGAATGACGGCTTTGGCAGGTTTTGTTTTATCATTGGCAGGTTTTTTTTATGACTGACTATGCTCAAATTTGGCCTAAACATTCTTTGCATATCAAAGAATATTGTGGCCAAAATTCATAAAATTTGGTCGACAAAAACCCCCTTGACAATAATAGAACAAAACCTGCCAAAGCCGTCTTTCCCCCTAGGTAATTAAGCATGGTCAAACATTTCCTGTAAATATTTTAAATGGCCCTAAAATATTATTTGAATACATTTAGTATGTGCCTAGGTCAAGATTTTCATAAAAAAATATTTATGTTTTTTGAAAACTTCATTTTCTAATGCTTATTTCTTATATATATATTTCTTCTCCAAGTGTTCACCAACTTTTGCTAATATATTCATAAAAATTATTTAAGCTCGCTCTTTTAGTGGAATGTCTTCAACTGTCAAGGAGGAGTCAGATAGAATATCAGACACGTATTTCGACCTCAACTGTGAGGCCGTCTTCAGAGTCTCATACTTAACTCGACTGTTAATTAATTGTGCAATGTACTCACAAAATAAATGCTAATTTAATTTTAATTTTAATAATTGAACTAGGTTGTATGACAAATTGCGGAATGCGACATTTCCATTTCGTGGAATGGTTCATTTTGCCCAAAAAAAGTCTTTAATTTTTTACTGAGTTGCAAAGGTTTTTTCATAGCGACAAATCTGAAAACATTTGAAAATTGTAGAAAATCGATAGAAAAAGTTATTCGAAGAAAAGTGATTTACATTTTTATTAAAAATCCAATAGTGTCTTCACCATTATTTTTCTTCTGACTTTTTCTACAACATTGCCAAAAAAGTTAAGTTTTAAAATAGATAATAAAAAAATGAATCTTGTTTCTCACTTCTAGGTGAATTAATATAATATTGATACATCCAAAAAATCAAGAATATTTATTGGAATCACTTTGCTGAAGAATGTATAGATCTATAATGGTTTTTTATACGTCAAAATAGGTAATTTCGATCGCGTTTTCCTTGAAAGGAAACGGTGTGCATTCCTCGAACTCTACTTATCTCGATGATACCTTCTATATCAAGATGGAGAGGCGACTGTATATAAAAATTTGATTTGTTTTCATTCTCATTTTCGGATTGGAAATTTTCTCGACCTCCCGGGGCATACAAAAGTATAATCCTGTTAGCCTCATGATATACGAAATTGGTAACTGGTTTTGAAAACATAGTAGTTAATAACTGTGGAATAAATACTAAGCTGCGAGGTGGCAATGTCGACCTTCTGGCGATGGATGGTTCTTCTAACAGCTGACGCAATTCGTGGATCATTTACCTCCTCCATGTACCATCTTAAACCTGCACCCCGCCACAAGTTGATCCGTAGCACTTTTTTTTAGAAGACTTCAAGTGCGCGTTGCTCCTCCACGAGCAATGTTCCGGTCTCGTGTCCATAGAGGAACCCCGGTCTAATGAACATTTTGTGCATGTACACTGGATTCTGTTTTTACACGACTTAAATTCTCGCAATTTTGCACTCATCTTGAAAGTTGAACGCATATTTATTATCATGTGATTTATTCAGCATTTTTTTAAAAATGTTTGTTGCAAAGATTTTAGTGGTAAGTTGAAGTCACACGATCAAAAATACGAGCGAAAAAAATCGTGTAAAAACAGAATCCCGTGTACAGGTTTACCTCGATTATATGGACCCTCGATTATATGGACCCTCGATTATATGGACTTCGATTATATGGACTTTTTACCTCGATTATATGGACATTTTTTTAAGCTCAATTTTTTTTTGTGTTTTGGGGTTTTAAAAAGATGTTGAATATTGTAAGTCATATTTTACATTGATTCTTTATTTATTATGGTACATTGGGGCAAATAAAGGCCCGTAAGGCATGTTGTGATGTTATATATGGATATGCACTCTGAGTCATATGTTCGATTGACTTGATCGATTTACCATTTTCGCGTTGGAAAATTTCATTGTATATAATAATAAATATACAATTCTTTAATCTGCAACAGCCACGGCCACGTCCTTACAAATAGGTGGTGAAAAATAATGCGTATTTTTGGTGATCTCTGCCATACGAAAACGTGAAGTGAATTGTCAGACTGACAGTATGCGGAGCAAGTGATAAGATGAGATTGTCATTGCTTCCAACCTTTTTCTGCTATTGGTGCATGGAATTAAGTATAGAAGGACGGATGATGCATTAACATTTAGCAAACCGGACCCACTGAGACAGATTTCTTAGGTATATCCACGAAACTGGAAGAGTTTATTTCAATATGTGATACATAAAGTTCCAAATGGTTTTCAAACCTGGCATTATTTCTTCTGGACGAACTTGATAATTATTTGAATGTAAAAAACTGAAAGCTCTTCGAGCAGTCTTTATGTTTAAATAAATGTTGTCGAATATCGAATATGTTTAAATAAATGTTGTCGAATGAACAAATTCACATTTGTTCAGCACAAGGCTTAAGGATTATACTGACGCTCAACGGTAGGAAAAGAAATTGAATATCTTTAGAATGTTCTTGTTAGCAGTTCTAAAATAAATTGCTGCTAAACCGTTCAGTAAAGCGTGATCCTGAAATGCTCATGCAAACTCGCTCACTCGTGTAATGTGAGCGATGTGTTTTTCTTTAGTGTTGTACAAAATACAACAGCGCGCGGTGGTGAAATTTTGAATGCAATCTCAAGTTTTGTCCGGGATTTTATGAGGGCCCGCCATTGTGCGTCGTTTTGAATTTTAAAACCCGGTGCAAAATACAGCCCTGCTTTGATATACGAACATAGTCCAAAATAGCCATAACAATTTATCCTTTAATATTTCACTTAGCAGGTGTAGGTGCACTGTGCAATTGACCTTTCCTGTCCAATTTTATCCGCTCAATCGATTCTTCAATTTTCGAGGACAACTTTCCCAAAGAACCCATACTTTTTGACGCCATACTTTTTGGCGAATAGTACTGGTTTCAAGCTTGACCTAACATTCGCCCGATTTTGAATTAAAATAAGGCCAATTCAATTCTTCAAACGTGTGGCACTTTTCCGATTTTTTTGGTTCTAAAATATGAATTCTGTGAAAAGTTGACCTTAAATAGACCAAAGAATTGACTGAGACAATAAAACGAGATACATTTTTGGCGGGAAATGTCAATTGAATCTTGTAAAATGACACTGATACGTGGATAGAGCCCTTATTTACATTGATTTAAATTCTTTTTAAGAATATCAATCCAACGCAACTTGTTGCAAAGAGATCTTTTACAGTTAAGTGTCAGACAAGTGAAACTCTTTCTACGCGATTTTTGCATAAACAAATGCATTTTGCCCATATCTTCTGAGCCCATAGTCCAATCCGGCCAATTTTTATAAGGAGACAATAGGACAAAACTTTACATCGGTTTTAATTTGCTGCGACCAAATCAAAGAGGACAAGTGTCAGTCCTTCTATATAAAGCCAGTTTTTGAATCTAACATATACCTTTCTCGACCACTCAGTGTTTGCTTTGTTGCTGAAACAGGAAGGCACTGTAGTTGAATTCGTGAATAAGTATATTAGTGTGCTCACATTGAGCTGGGCGAAGTCTTCATTACTAATGTATTCTTAGAAACAAGCGGTGGAAAAAGGTTACGTTCTTATAGAAAATCATAATCTACTGAGTTATCATAAAATGAGCCCAAACATGCGGATTAGACTGTAAGGCAATATATGGATATTTTCTTTCAACTTTTAAGACTTATTTCATCGTGTAACACAAATTTCGAGAAAAAAAATTTGCTTCGATTATATGGAAAATTCGATTATATGGACTTTTTTGCATCGAAAAAGTCCATATAATCGAGGTATACCTGTAGTCAGTTTATAACGACAGCGAAATCTACTCAATCGGAGCATCCTGCTCCGTCCAAAGTACATACAAGTCAGTCAATTCTCTTTTCTACAATTTATGCACATAAAATTAAACAATGAGTTGATTTCAGTGCATCAAGCCTAAGTTCAAGTACACGAATTGTTCGGCTTCCTCGGTTTATTCGCAACTGAGCTGAGATGGAATCATGGTGGGTGGTTAACATTGGCCCCTCTAGAACCTTTTCCTATTTAAGTACTTTGTCTTCAACGTGTTGATGACTAGTCTGATATGCTTACCCCCTCTCTTCAGTCTGAAGTAGGCTGCCATAATACCGTCTTCGGCGAAGCCAAGCAGGTGAACGGACTTCGAACGGAAAATCGTGCCACTCGTGTCACGAGTGGGAACAATTTTTCCCAACACGAGAAGTGATTTTCATTAAATGTTGCGAAGAACCGATTCAACGGTGGGTACGGTTTTTAGGTACCGTTTTCTTATTAATTTATTCAACTCAACGAATTTGGCCTAATTGCACATACTAATTGGGTTATTTTTCATTGCTATCATACTTGCTTTCTGATGAAAGAAGTAAAACAATTTGCGCTATTTGTTTTCCTTGTTTTCAATTGATTTTGGTATATGTTATGACTTGAAGGAGCAGTAAGCCTACACCAAAACGATGAGATTTTAAATTTACAAATCTGGACAACCATTTTCAAATGGCGTAAAAAAGCCTAAACTTACATAGAAATAACATACATAGAAAAAGAACTGGAAAAAATAAATTGTGTCTGTTATTGTTTATATTGGCCTAGAAATTATCTATCTTATTTACACTGGGGTCGCTTTTTACGCGGATCTTGGGATTTACGCGTTTTTATGTGAATTTACGCGGTTTTCCAAAACGGTGGAAAACACGTTAAAATCGTATAAACGAGGTTTTTAATCGATTTAAAAAGATCGTTTTTACGTGGATTTCGGATTTTACGCGGTTTTATGGATCTCTTTTTAAAGAGAAAACACTTAGGGGATTTATTGGATTACAGGGCTGGTAGCTGGTTTAGTGACTTGGTTACTATTTTGAGTCTACTCGCTAAAAAGACACTATTTGCATCCAAAAGTCACTATTTTTCCAAAAATAGTCTCTAAAGTCACTAAAAAAACATTTGTAACTGTTATTGTTATAAACCAAATCAAATGTAAATCTGATAGCAATATATAAAATTTGAGAAAAGGAAAGTGAAAATCGCCAGGTTACTTCCGACTTATGTCAACTATGATCTTCTTCTTCGCCAATGGAGCTTGTTGAAATGCGAAGTGTTGACCTCAAGTACAGAGTACAGAATTGAGGAGTACTGGAACTAGTTTTTAGATTTTTTTATTTAAAAAAACGGCTGTAGGTGAGCTTAAATACCATAAAATTACGCTCATTCCATTATGTAGAATGTTCTTAGTATCCTCCGAAAATTCAAGTTGATTTTGACTAGCTCGCTGAAAAACAAAACGTTTCTGTTCTGGTAGCTCGCAAATAAAATCGTGTTGAAAAAGATCTTGGTGTAATTGAAAACATTCTGATTGAAATATAATGGAGATATATCACATTTTAATAAAGAAATTCTGTTTATTAACCCTTATGCGGCCAACAAAAAAACACACGTGGATGGCCGACAGGGTACCCGTGTTCCCATAAATTGATATTCTCATAACTTCAACAATTTTCAACCGATTTGGATAATTTTGACAGTTTTGGAAACAGAAACTCATATACTTTTTGCCTATTATCAAGGTTTACTGCTTATGCCCATGGTTGTTCAAGAAATCTTTAAAGTAAGGCTTAAGAGTCTACACGCGTAACCAAAGGCCATTCAACCAGTTTCAAATATGCTACAAGCTCTTT
Organism: Armigeres subalbatus; assembly: GCF_024139115.2. Taxonomy (NCBI): domain Eukaryota; kingdom Metazoa; phylum Arthropoda; class Insecta; order Diptera; family Culicidae; genus Armigeres; species Armigeres subalbatus. Next base: position 98,368,732 of record NC_085141.1, read on the forward strand.
GAACTTCTTAGAATTGAAGGTGTTCACAGTATATGCTTCGGGTAATGCAAAAATCCCTGAAATGAGGTCTTAGTCATCCGAGAAATCTCTGGAGTAAAACCTAAAGATCTACTCACGTAACCAAAGGCCTATTATGCGAATTCAAATACAATACATGCTCTTTGTGGTACTTAGCATAGAATGCGTTCACAGTATATGTTCCGAGTCATCCAAGAAATCTATTGAGTAAGGCCTTAAGGTCTACACTCGTAACCTGAGAGAGATAAGACAGCTCGCTTTATTTACGTTCATCCTAATGTCACCGCGATCCAGTCACTGCGAACCACAAAAGTAAACACTGCGATGCAACTTCAAATGGTCGTAACCAGAATTATTTATTTGGCAATTTATGTTCGCAACTTTTCTTATATCTGCTACAGTGAATTGAACCCGTAATTATCCAAGTGAATGATCCCGTATTATGAGAAATCGGGTTTGTTCCACGTTGGGAAGTTCATAACCATTAAAATCAGCTAATTCGAACAAGTTTTTATTGGAGTGAAAAATGTTGCTTCCGACGTTATGAAATGCTACTTTGATTTGTTGAGTTTCCACGTTTTCGAAAAAAATAAAGAAGAAAAAGACATAGTAAATAAACGATCTGTCAGCGAGCTGGCTTCTCTCTCTCAGCTCGTAACCATGGGTCTATGGACCTGTCTCAAAAGTGGTACATGCTCTTTGTGTATCATGAAATCAAATGCGATCATTACATATGTTCTGCGCTATCGAAGAAATCTCTCGGATAAGTCCTCTGGCGCATTCATTGCATATGTTCATGGTCATCCAAGAAAACCCTGGAAAAGGCCAGGTCTACACGCGTAACCAGAGATCTTTTAGATTGTTTCAAAACTGGTACATGCCCTTCGTGGTACATAGAATAGAACGCCTTTATTGCATAAGTTCATGGTCATCCAAGAAAACCCTGGAAAAGGCCTTAAGATCTACACGCGTAACCAAAGATCCTTCAGATTTTTTCAAAAGTGTTACATGCCCTTTGTAGTATATAGAATAGATTGCGTCCATTGCATATGTTTATGGTCTTCCAAGAAAATGCTACAATAGGCCTCAGGATCTTCACAGGTAACCAGATGCCTTTCGGATTGTTTCAAAAGTGGCATACGCCCTTTGTGGTACATAGAATATACCGCTTTCAATGCATATGTTCATGATTATCCAAGAGAACACTTGAACAACACTCAAGAACTTCACGCGTAACCAGAGTTCTTTCGGCCTATTTGAATAGTTATACATGCCCTTTATGGTACGTAGAATAGAATGCACCCATTTCAAATGTTCATGGTCATCCAAGAAAACCCTGGAGTAAGGCATAAGGATCTACACCAGAGATATATCAGCCTGTTTTAAATTTGATACATGCTTTTGGCAGGATATTTTGGCAGGTTATTAGTTCCTGCTTTTGGGGTCCATAAATAAAATGCGTTCATGGCATATTCTAATGGTCATCCTAAAAATTTATGGAGTAAGACTTCTAGGCTTACACGAATATCTAGAGGGTCTTAAAGGTCACTCCTTACGGAATCCAAGTTTCAAAGTGCTCGCGTTTTCGGGGGCACACCACTCGATACGGAAGCAACGCACAACTGTCATTTTTATGTTTTTACGCATGCAGCAAAGCTTAATCAACAAAAATGACAGTTGTGCGCCGCCTCCGTATCGATTGGTGTGCCCCCGAAAACGCGAGCACTTTGAAACTTGGATTCCGTGAGGAGTGTCCTTAATCTAATTTTAATATGGTACATGATCTTTTTTCCCGTTTTTTCCCTCACGTTCTCGGCGTGAAGTTGTATCGTTCCAATTCATTCACATTTTGCATTTCCCAAGAAAAAAACAACTTCATATTAGTGATATGAATGAAGTTTGTATACTACCTGGAACCAACACCAACAACAAGACAACAATAACTACTTGGAATGCTAATATATCAAGATGAGGTTTCACATCTTGTTTATCATTCAATAACTGCCCAGAGCGAATGACAACAACTTGAACTACTTGAAATGCAAACATATACCAATAGCCTTCCGTTCGTGGGTTGATCTGTAGATCATTCATATATAGAGTTCATAGACTACCTAGTACCATGGCAAAAACAAAAACTACTAGGAATGCGTACATTCACTCAGATGAGGTTGACTCGATTTTGTCACTCCCAGATTTTGTCTACCCCTGATTTTACCTAACCCAATTTTATCGACCCAATTTTCCGCAAACAACAATGATTTTCATGAAATAACTTTCACTGGTTGATCCACAGACCTTGAATCTATGGAGTTCGTAGACTACCTGGAGCCCACGACAACTAGAACTACTTGGAATACAAACATATACCAAGAAGGGGTCACAAAACTTGTTTATTTTTCGATAACCGCCTCCATTACGAAGATTGATTCACAGACCTTGACTCTATGGAGTTCGTAGACTACCTGGAACCAATGACAACAAGAACTACTTAGAATACAAACAAATACCAAGAAGGGGTCACAAAACTTGTTTAGTCTTCAGTAACTGCCTCCGTTACTAAGGTTGATCCACAGATCTTGACTCTATGGAGTTCGTAGACTACCTGGAGTCCACGACAACAACAATAACTACTTGGAATACAAACATATATCAAGAAAAGGGTCACGCAACTTGTTTATTCTTCGATAACTGCCTCCATTACGGATATTGATCCGAAGACCTTGACTGTATGGAGTTCGTAGACTACCTAGAATCAATAACAGCAACAAGAACTACTTGGAATGCAAACATGTTTTGAGAAAAGATCATTGCATGACCCGGAACATATACTGTGAAAGCATTATATGCTAAGCATCGTAAAGAGCATGTACCGTTTTTGAATCTCCACGATAGAACTTTAGTAACGTAAGCAGACCATAAGATCTTATTCAAGGGATTTTTTGGATGTCTTAGGCCTTACTCCAGGGGTTTTTGGAGACCCAGAATATATACTGTCAACACCGACTATTCTAAGAAGCGCAATGAGCATGTAATATATTTGAAACTGGTTGATAGTCCTTCGGTTACGTGTGTAGACTCTTAAGCCTTACTTCAAAGATTTCTTGTATAACCATGGACAAAACCTGTAAACCTTGACAATGGGCAAAAAGTATATGAGTTTCTGTTTCCAAAACTGTCAAAATTATCCAAATCGGTTGAAAATTGTTGAAGTTATGAAAATATCAATTTATGGGAACACGGGTACCCTGTCGGCCATCCACGTGGTAAAAAAAATCAAATGCCCCTCCCCACGTCCCTCCTCACTGTATCAACGTGATTTTCTCACAGATGCTACATTTTATGGAGTTCTTAGATGTCACTGAGTTTCAGCTTTCAGCTATAAAAATTCATTGAAATATCACCACTTGAAGTTGAAAAAGGAACACAGGTACCCCGTCGGCCGCATAAGGGTTAAAAATTAAGAATAGATACACTGAACCCAAACCTCAGCCTCATATTGACTGAATCATAATTCCAGTTATCGATAAATTGTACCCTACTTTTATCGTATGACAGAGTAGAGCGACCACCGCATTCATGAATATTCGTACGAAAATCATCTGGAAAACGAATGATTTTAATACCATCACCGGATATCCAATCAGTTCGTTTTCGGACTACTTGATTGCATCAGAGCATCGTTCAAAAAGCGGATGATATTTGTTTTGATCACGCCCCAAAACGGCAATCATTCGGTTCTCGAATGTTTTTCTTACCATTGTTGACTGATTCGGTTGCTGGTTGCCAGCTTGGCAGAAATAAATTTTTCGCAGTAGATCGCAGTTGTTGCGAAATTTGTTTGAATCACATAGTGCCCCCAAAAATTTGTGATGAAAAGTAGTTTTATCAACTTTTAAATCAATTATGATAGGTAAGTAACATAAAGTGCTTTATAAAGCTTTGAAAAATGCATTCTATTTACGATATTATTTTATCCTTTTTTCTGAAGCATAGGCACTATCCGACGACAGCTAGGTTCAGTGCAGAGCCCACGCAATCATCATATTTTCATAACCAGCTCGGCGTGTCGTGATAACCAGTTTAATTGTAACGCTTTAGAGCCAAACAATTGTAATGTAGATAGCAGAAAACCAGTGACACGGTGATAAACACGGTTTCGTTTCGCTGAAAGATGAGATGGGCATTCCGTGACTAGATTATATTTTCTTGTACCTATCTGTGAAGAAGTGACGAATAATAATAAAAAAAAGTTCAAAACTCGCCTATATTTTTTCCTTTTTCATATGCTTTTTATTATTTATCCCAAAATAATAACTAAAATCCTCGCCGTAATCAATGAATTTAAATATCGATTGAAAATTATTCATTGCATGAATTTGAATCATCGGAAAATCATACCATTAGCAGACACTATTGAAGTGCATATCATCTGGCAACCATTTTATTTGTGTGATGGATATGAGATGATAGTCATACGCTGTGCTTCGCCAGCGAGAGACAAAAACGAATGATACTCATCCGAAACGCGTATTATTTTCGTTAAGGGGCGAGAGCGAATCATTTGTCAGTCGCTAACAGGAGGAAGTTTTGGTTCAGTGTACGCTTACGGTACACTCAAAAAAATACACACGCGACTATAAAGTGTTTCGCCCTTTGATTTGCCCTACTGGTCAAACATGTGAGATTCGAGGGTGAAACACTTTCAGCAACTCACCACGCGACATATTAGTTTCAACAGCAAAACACTTTCAGAACAAGTGTTGTTATACTTGATAACACAAGTTTTCCACATTGAATTTTAAATGCTATGATATTGAAATCAAAAAGTATAGTTCTTTGTTTGAAACAGAAAAAGCTTTGAAAGTCAATGGTTTAGTTGTTCAAATCCCATTATTATTATTCTCATTAATATCGCAAGTAATATAAAAAATCGTTTTCTGCAGAATAATTATATTTTTATTTGTTACTAAAACAATTGTACATATATTTATAACGATACACAATTATTTACTTTCTGTCCTCAATTATTCCACAGGTTTTAGAAAATGTGTGCTTCATGGCCGTGCGGTTAGCGACGTCAATGGAGTGTGGGTTCGATTTCCGCCTCGTTAATGAGGAAACTTTTAACGATCGAAAATATCTCCACAGGGTGTTATGCGTCCTGGTGTGCGTGTTTCACTGGTCGAAGACGATATTCCTATCGCATTCCTGTAAAGACATTTCAAATGTATGATTTAAATGATGGTAATATTTTTAAGTGATTTAATTTAACATACATACCATAGTCATTGTTCTCTGCTCCGTACAATGGTGAATATTGGGTCGTATAGCACCTGATTTTTTCCTGTTGAAAGAATAGTAATGATAAGCATCATATATGAACAAATATGCACAATAATTGATACATAATGTTTCTATGATGGGTCATATTTAATTAATTTTTCTTACCTTCTGAAAATATTAAGATTTTTTCCCTGAGAACGTGAATCTTCCTACTTCGTTCAAGTTCTCCACTAACTGCCACAACTTGCGAGTTCAATTTTTTTCAAAGCAGAACATGCTTTAATAAAGTGTAAAGCACTTTCGATTGTAGGGATTTTACTTTGACTACTTCGCCAGCAATACAACAGAATTCTCTTTATTGCCAAATCCAAAACAAGCGAATCAAAAGTGTTTTACACTTCGAAATCACTGTTACTGACTAGTAGGGCAAAACCAAGTGTAGTCCACTTTAATTAAATAACCAACACACTTGACATCGGTGAGTGACTGGTAAATGAGTTCTCAAGTGTTTTAGCTCTTGAACTCAAAGGGTGAAGAAGTTTAATCTGGAAGGATATCCCTTTAGAAATGAACAGTGGACCTACTTTGACATCCATGTGCAAGAATTCTTGAATCGAGCGTTTCAATTATTTTCAGTGTATGCATTTTCGTCTCTTCGTTTTGCCACGTTCTGCTATAGTGGATTTTTAGCAAATGGACGTTGCTTTCCTTAGTTTTAAGTAGCCCCTACGACGATGGACGAAAATACCTGCCGTGTTCCTACGTAAAATTTCTAATGTGGTGGTAAATGAATTAGTCGAATTTAAAGAAGCTGAAATAGAACACAAAATACCAGGGTTTCAAATTTCGTTTCGATCAGACCAGTCATCGTTTCTCGGGCCAAGTGAGAATCTTTTTTCGTTGTTTATGGTGAGGAGTAGACTGGCCCAGGAAACAAAAAGTTGTGTAATTCCACGGGGCACCCCCCAGGATTGTGTCTTTGGGTGAGAAAATCAATCTCTGAAAATTTCAGCTCAATCGCTTGTTGCATAAGCTGGCGCATTTGATTTGAAGTTTGTATGGGGATTTCAGCCAAAATGTATAGGAAAATACACCTCCGTCACTCATTCGATCTGGAAATTGGTTCTAATTGCTCGATTGACCTCAGAATTGCAAAAACGGCAGTTGGTATGCTACAGAACAATTTCACAGAACATTGTATGATGATTAAATGAACTTTTATTTAGGTTTCGGCTGATGCGATTCGATCAAAAAATCCAATAATACGCAAATCAGCTCCTAATAAATCAGCCGTAAACTATATAAAAGTTCATTTAATCATCATGCAATGTTCTGTGAAATTGTTTTGTAGCATACCAACTGCCGTTTTTGCAATTCTGAGGTCAATCGAGTAATCAGAACCAATTTCCAGATCGAATGAGTGACGGAGGTGTATTTTCCTATACATTTTGGCTGAAATCCCCATACAAACTTCAAATCAAATGCGCCAGCTTATGCAACAAGCGATTGAGCTGAAATTTTCAGAGATTGATTTTCTTACCAAAAGACACAATCCTGGGGGGTGCCCCGTGGAATTCGACAACATTTTTTTCTCCCCATACTAATCTGGGCCAGTCTAGTGAGGAGCATCTCTCACCCATCTTTTCTCTGGAGCTAGCCTTGGAAGATAAACGAAAATCGTGCCTGTTAGATGAAATTCCTTTTTTCGTTCCATCACTTCACAACTCAGAATATTAACTATAATAGCCATAGGGATGCGCTCACTCTAGTCACACCGCCACGCTATCTTCTTGTAGGTATTAGATTATTTGTTTCACATAAGCTACTACCGTTTACATTGATTATGCAACATAAAGGCTAGGATATGAAAGAAAATGAGCAAACAATTTTTCCGCGGCAATCGTGAGCGAAAAATAGTTATCACGCTCCAGATTGTTTTTTTTTTGTTTTCGAAAAGCTATTTCTCCCCGAAAATTTGTGTGGGGGAGCAACCAGTGTTGGTAGAATCATGCTCAAATCTCACTCACCGAAGCCTCATGCACCAGCTGACTAGATTGCGATTCTGCAGGGAGAGCATCGCGCGTGAGGTTTTCATTTCGCATCATTTCGCTCATTTGCCGAAAAATGATTTCGCTCCAAACATTGCTAAAACCAAACCGAAACGTATTTTATGTTTACGTATGGATTTATTATCCATTGTTTTAAGTAAAGAAAGTTATTCCGATGAATTTAACGAATAGAAACACACAGGAACACATCAATGGAAAAATACGCTGTAGTGCATAGATATCAGCTCAGTGATGCCAAATGGACGGAAGTAGCAACCTTATAACCAGAGACCGGAGGAGTGAAAACTGTCGAAATGGCAACGTATGAAAATGCATGAAATTGTGAAAACAATACTGGCAGCACTTGAACTTTTTGCTTGCTTTATATAAATGCAAAATGCAAACAAGTCGAATTGGAACCGATTTTGACGGTTCGATAGGAAACAAGATGGCGTCTTTGCCGATCTCTTATTCTATTTTTAACGTAAATAACCATTGAAATTATTAACATTAAATGTATTTTTGGTTTGTTGTTTTAAAACAACATTCCGCGACCCAAGTAACACCAAAAACATATATTTTTTAGAAAAATAAAAAACTTGTTGTATTCAAGTTATAATAGTGACAAGCAATACCTTCTTTGTTGTAGGAAAGGTTTAATATTGTTTGATACAAAAATTCCATAGCTAAATTATTCTGTGTTGTATTTTTGCGAGTAAGCAATATTCCTGACTTTATTATAACATTCAACGTTACTAACAATTTGAATGTTTTATTGATGTTATATAAATGCGACGGCACACATGATATGTATTCATTGACGAATATAAAGAGTATAAAGACGAAAAAAACTATTTGCGAAAAAAACATTCATGTAGGTATATGGGAGTAAGAAATTGTCATGTCAGAAAAAAAAGCATGAGATGAAATTGGTATTGGATTGTTGTACAATGTACATGTTATATACCAAGAAACTATTCTCTTTGTTCAAACAAAATACATTGTTTTACATAATCAAAACCCTCCCAGGCACTTTTAAAAATTTCCGGGAAAATTTTTAAAAGCCTACCGGGAAAACCGGGAAAAACCCGGGATTTTGTTTTGTCAACTAGAGTGGTCACCCTGGGTACGTTGGTTGTTATTACTTGGTAGCACAAAACAAAAGGATCTTCATCTCTTATACCTTCTGCTCCAGTGCTCCTTATCGACGCCTACTACTTCAGGCGCATTCAAACTAAACACTGTGACGCACCACAAGAAAAAAATGAACGTCAAAATTGCTCTTGTTTTGCGACGCACAAGCTCGGGATTGATGATGCTCATTGTTGTGAATTTTGATGCTATTATCTGCTCCTCAAAAAACTCCGACTCTTGCTCATTTTTCACTCGGCGAGGAGTTCACGGCAAGCCTGCCTCAACTACCTCATTAGTTAAGTAGAGTAAGTTAAAACATCTAAACTAAAATCATTACATCAGAAAGAAAAAAAATCTAACGCCTACTTCTCACACATATAATTAATCAACAATTTTACTGTTTAATTGGGTAAACATTTTCTTAATTAAATACAGTCATTGAAAGTGATAATGAGTTATATTATCATATCATGTAAAGTCTACAGTTTCTAAACCCCTTTCTCACTTCCTTGACCCATTTATATCCCTCTGGTATGTTTTCTGTCCGATGACAACGGTTGATAGGCAGCAGAATGGATTTCCAATGATAAAATAGAAATCTTTCATGTTCAGGTTCGAACGATTTTTGTATTGAATAAGTTAAAAAAAAATCAGCTTTGCTAAGTGCTTCCTCAAGATGTAAGTTCCAATTCAATTTACTGTCTAGTCGAACCCCAGGATGCTTGACTGAGTTTGAAAGTTTCAAATCTGTCCTTTTCAATTTCAAAATAGGAAATGAATTTGTTCTTTTTTCTGTAAACGCCATTGATGTGGCCTTTGAAGGATTTATAAATAATTCTTCCTTTTCACACCATTCGCGAAGTCGAAGCAAATTCTGCTCTTCCCTCCTATGGGAAACCCCATTGGTATCTGTCAGAGTTTGAGTGAAACATGGCCGCCATCTCCTCCTCTCTGTTGCTCTACTGTAAAAACCCATAAAGAACTGTCATTGTTTGTGTGAAGAACTTTGCTTCGACTTCGCGAATAATGTGGCGAAATTTAGGGCAATTGGCATTACATTTTCCTCTTACCAATATAACGGCAGAGCCAATTATTCCAATGCCTCGAGTTGTTTGATTTGAGAAGATCATCAACGTTAAAACCACAATAGAGGTGATAGCACGCCTCCTTAGGGACACCCGTTAACTGCTCTCACACTAATTGATGAACTTCCAAGGTTTTCTGATACATATTTCTATTTTTGATAACATCTGTCCAATACAATCAACAATGTATACATCAAAACCTCGCTTCAACATAGCACACTTCATTGAACTGTGAGATGTGTTATCGAATGCTTCTTCAATGTCAATGAACGCTGCACATGAATTTTCTTTTGCTTCAAAAGATCTATCCAACTTTGTAACTATGTGGCTTGTGTAGCGCTGGTACTGATATTTGCTTAGAAAAGTTTCCGTTAAATAAAACGATTTTATACGCTATTAGTTTTTCCATTATTTGTAGGCCTTATATTAAGTCAGAATAGGTGTAATGATTACTTTTCCCTTCTGCAATAGTACAAGACATTACATTCCTTCCTGGTGCTTTGAAGGGTGCAAAAGCATCAATCGCCCATTCAATTTTCTGTTCAGTAAATATTTCATTGGCCAGAATGCCAGCATCATCGCTCCTGGTGCAATTTATCTCAGTGACCTCATTCGTTTGTTGAATAGCTCTCCTGGGCTGCATTGACACTAGTTTGCAATACAGTCTTCATGTGAATTAATGATAGAACACGGGAAGTGTTCTCTATTGTAATTGTATAATATAATTTATTATACCAGCATGAAAAAGACTGAAATTTCTATTTCTGCCGTGAATCGCATATCAGTTCCATTTGCATTTTTGACGATTTTAAGTTTAGTTCAAAAAACGTTTCAATTTGCATCGCTTAACAAACGCCGTATTTTTGTTGAAGTACAAAGCAACTCATTGATCATAGTAGGCAACCTGTTACACTGTTCATTGACATACGTATAATTTGTAGAAAATAAATTATTCCTGAATTACACTTCAAACAGTAAAGACGTGTTTGGTCATTTGTCTGCTTAATTACCAATAGGCTATGAGCCCAGAAGAACTCATTGAAGAGGATAACTCAATCTAAACTGTGAAATCGTTACCAGCTATTCCAAGAGATTCGAGTAGGATGAGTGACGTCTTTCAAGAAGCTTGGTGATTCCAACTATGCGGTATGGAAATTTCGAATGGAGCTTGTACTGATTCAAGAGGACCTGTTGAGCGTCGTCAATGAACAGAAGCCTCAAAATCCGCCTGCAGATTGGATCACGAAAGATGCGAAGGCACGTGCACTCATTGGGCTCTCAGTTGAAGATGGGCAACTTTCGCATGTTATTCGAGCATCGTCGAGTAAGGAGATGTGGGACGCATTACGAACTTACCATGAACGGTCATCTTTGGCGAGCAAGGTCCATGTTCTTCGCAAGCTATGTTCCCAGAGGCTGTTGGAAGGCGGAAGCATGTCTGAACATTTGAACGAGATAACCTGCCTAACCAACCGGTTGATTGCTATGGGAAAAGAGCTGAAGGAACACTGGATAGTGGCCATGATTTTATCAAGCTTACCGGAATCGTATGGAAGTTTCATTACGGCGTTGGAGAGTCGACCAGAAGCGGATCTAACCATGGAGTATGTGAAAGGTAAGCTCCTTGATGAATGGAAGGGACGTGAAGAAAACCAATCGATGGAAAAGGTGTTACGAACTGGTGGAGATGAGATAAACAAACTATCCATGAAACAGAAGGTAACCTGCCATTATTGTGGAGTAGAAGGTCATTTTCGTCGGGATTATAGAAAGTTCATCAATGACAAGAGAAAGCAGCAGAAGCCCAGAGATCAAAAGGTACAGCTAGCAGTGAATGATGAAATCGAAATGTGTTTGGCGGCTGGTGAGCACACTGGTGACGCATTGTGGTTATTGGAATCTGGCGCAACTTCTCATATGACGAATGGTGTACGTTTGCTGGATAGATTGGATGCTTCGCGGAGAACTAGTATTAGTTTGGCGGATGGAAATAAAGTTCAAGGAACTGGCGTTGGTACAGGTGTATTCCGAGGCGTTAATGATGAAGGCAAAGCAGTTAAGGTTCAACTATCTGATGTCTATCATGTACCAGCGCTTTCTGGAAGTTTATTAAGTGTTAGCAAAATAATCGATGAAGGATTCGAAGTTATATTCAACCAAACAATTTGCAAGATAGTGAAGAATGATGTGGTTTACCTGATAGGAGAGCGGCGAGGCAGTTTATATCATTTGAAGGCTGGACCCGAAAGAGTATTGGTTACTGTGGCCGACCATTCCCAACAATGTATTCATTTGTGACATCGCCGGTTAGGACACCGGAACGCGGATGCGATTATGCGAATTGTGCGCGACGAAATGGGAACCGGTATGATGATGCAGAACTGTGGGGTTCAAACCATCTGTGGCACGTGCTGTGAAGGAAAACAAAGCCGTATTTCATTCCCGAAAGAATCGGAAAGCAGAACAGTGGCCGTGGGTGACTTGATTCATATGAACTTGTGTGGACCATTCGAAGAGTGTACACCGAGCGGAAACCGATTTTGTCTGGTGATCATTGATGATTTCTCCCGTTATACTGAAGTATACTTGATGAGATTCAAATCTGAAACTTTTATCAAGATCCAAGAGTATGTTAGTTTAATGGAAAATCAATTTGGAAGAAAACCAAGAATCATGCGGGCAGACGGTGGAGGAGAATTCAGCAACGGTAAATTGAAACAATTTTGTGCTAATTATGGAATCCGGATGCAGCTAACCGCTCCCTATAGCCCTCAGCAAAATGGTGTAGTAGAAAGAAAGAATCGAAACCTGGTCGAAATGATGAGATGTATGTTAGCAGAATCAAAACTGGAAAAAAGGTTCTGGGGAGAAGCCCTAGCAACCGCAAATTACATTCAAAACCGTTTACCAATATCATCGTCAAACAAAACCCCCTATGAGGTCTACTACGGGAAGAAGCCATCATATACACATATGCGAATATTTGGATCAACGGCGTTCGTGCATATTCCAAAACAGAAGCGTAGGAAGCTTGACAAGAAAGCAGAAAAGTTAACATTTGTTGGTTACGCAGATGGATGCAAGGCATATCGTTTTCTGAACCGAATGGATTGTACTATCACTATCAGTAGGGATGCAAAATTTGATGAAAATTTGTATCAAGAATTTGAAATGGAAGAGCAGAATAACGATGACATAATAATAAGCCTGGATAATGGAACTTCTGTGCCTCAAGTGACAAATGATGAGCCTGAACCAGAACGCGAGCCGGAACTTGCAGGAGTTATACCAAAAGGAGTCCCCCCTAAGTGGTTCGAGCGAATTTGGTCGGTTACAGAATGTCAGGAGGAGCCATTGAGTTTTGCAGAAGCTTTATCAAGTAACCATAAAGAGGAATGGAAGATGGCAATGATGGAAGAAATTAATTCAATTGAAGAAAACAACACATGGAAGTTAGTTGATCTACCTGATAAAAGAAAAGCGATTGGCGTCAAATGGGTCTACAAAATAAAAAAAAAAGATACTAATGGAGAGATTTCAAGATTTAAGGCAAGACTGGTAGCAAAAGGATTTAGCCAACAATATGGCGTTGATTATGACGAAATATTTGCTCCGGTTGTACACTGACCCCACAATCATGGGTCAAACACTAATATGGGTCTTTTCCATTTGATCAACATACAAAATGGAGTGACTAATTATTGTTACAAAGTGACCCATATATGAGGAATCAGTGTACGTCAAACAACTTTTCGTACTTTATTGGCAATTGCTGCAAAAAGAGGGATGTCTGTACGCCAATACGACATCAAGACTGCGTTCTTGAACGGCATCCTTGAAGAGGAGATTTATATGCAGCTGGATTTGTGGTTAAAGGAAGCGAACATAAAGTCTATCGATTATACAAAAGCTTATATGGATTAAAACAGGCTGCTAAAGCATGGAACCAACAGCTCAACTCAGTACTAGAACAACAAGGTTTCAAGCGTTGTAAATCTGATCCATGTTTGTATACGAGGCTAAGAGGAGGAAAGCATTGTTATGTTCCAGTCTATGTGGATGACATTTTGGTTGCAAGCGAGGACAACAATCTAATCGTTGAAACGGAAAAAGCTTTACAAAACAGATTTGCGCTTACATCACTGGGAGAAATCCACTGGTATTTGGGAATGGAAGTCAAGCAAAATAAGGATGGAGATTTCTTCATATGCTAAGAACGCTATATCGAGCAGATTGCAAACTCATCCGGATTAATAGAAGCTAAACCATCAAAAATACCCTTAGACCCAGGATATTACAAGCATGAATCAAATGATTGTCTTCCAGATAACAAAGAATATCAAAAACTTATGGGCCAGTTACTGTATGTATCAGTTAATACCAGACCAGATATCTCTGCAGCTGTGTCCATTTTAAGCAGAAAAACTAGTTGTCCGAATAAAGATGATTGGGTAGAACTTAAACGGGTTGCTCGTTACCTGATGACAACCAAACACTTATGGCTACGACTGAGCAATACGAAGAAGAATGAAGAATTACTGGGATATTGCGATGCTGATTGGGCTGAATGCCGAGATGATAGAAAGTCCAATAGCGGTTTCCTGATGAAATACAACGGAGGAACAATTACTTGGGCATGTCGCAAGCAAACGTGTGCGTCGTTCTCAACGGCTGAAGCAGAGTTCGTAGAATCTGTTCAAGAAATGATGATGATGATGATGATGATGATGGTCCCGCCACATACCCCTACAAGGGTTTGAGCTAGACGAGTTATCTTTAAGATAATTAATTGATATGCATTTAATCGGATTTCCAAAAAGAAAAACGATCCGATTTCTTATGACAGATATAAATTTGAATATTTTACATCACTATACAGCAAAAAATATAAATTTAAAAAACTGATCTTTCCAAAACCGCAATCTTGCTAAAACATCAGTAGTGATACATACAGCTCTATGAAAATGCAAAACTTGTGATACCTCTCGCACAGATTTCAAAAGTTTCACCAGGAATCGCGTATCAAGTCAATTTTTGATTCTCGACAATACAGGCACCAACACTTGTGATACCGCTCCGTCGATATCAAAAGTTTCAGTTTAACCGCGAAACAATCTACTGGATAGCTATATCGAACATTCAAAACTCTTTCAGCAGTAACCATACAAAAGTCATTCACTCCTAATCATTCAAACAGATCAAAATGTGGCACACGAAAATTAAATTTGAAATAATTTATACCTGTATTTCGCGCGCGAGGCTCAAACTCTTGTAGACTACACAAAGAAAAGTTAAATTAATAATTACGTCAATAATGGAAAAACCCCCCGACATCATCGAGGCGATCCTTGTAGTCGTTAATGCCCCAAAAACAATAAATAAAATAAAAATAAAACACACAAAAGTATCCGTTGGGTAAAACTTCGTCAAAACTTAAATTAGTTAATGCTAAAAAATTGTGGAGTAGCTGTCTAAAATGCAGCTTTGACGTGTGAAATACATTGTCTCTTGAACTGTGCTAGTGTCGCTGCACGTTTGATGTGTGTAGGCATCGAATTGAAAACATTTACACCCTTGTAGAACAATGAATTTTGTGAAGCACCATGCAAAAAGAAAGGTGTCCTTACATCAACCGCGTTTCTCGTATTATATCTATGAATGTCACTTCCTCTTTCAATTCGATCACACAAATATCGAGGCAGCAAACCATTAATTACTTTAAAAATGAACACCATAGTCAAATAAACAATGCGTTGCTTCACTGACAGCCACTGCAAGGCGTCTAACAAAAAAGTTGAGGAAGTGAACCTATTGCATCTCAAAATCAAGCGCATTATTTTATTTTGCAAACGCTGTAATCTCGATATTTGTGCACCGTTAGCCAAGAATAAGATGGACGGGCAGAAATCCAGATGAGGAGAGATGATTGATTTATACAACAATATTTTACTAGCAATGGTCAAATCGTTTTTTAATCGGCAAAGAATTCCATACTTCTTGGCAATTTTCTTGATAACATTGTCAATATGTTTGTCAAATATTAGCTTGTCATCAATAATCACGCCAAGATATTTAATCTCCCGTACGCGATCAATTGCCTCATCATCCATCATAACAGAGACATTTTCACTTATTCGGTTCCGCGAAATTATCATGAACTTAGTTACTGTGCCGGGAAATACGCGTATAATCAAAAACTTTCTGTTTTAAGTTGAAAAAATCTGCCAAATGTTTCAAATGCTTCGAATTATGAACGTCACACCAATTGATATTGAAATCGCCAGCGAGTACATTTAATTTGCTATGATCTAGAAACCTCTCCAACCAGTTTTCAAAAATTTCAACAAATCGCTGGTCATTAGAACTGGGAGAGTGATACAAAACACCATAGTTACCCATCTTCATGCCACGTACAACTGTAATGCCTAAGAACCAGTTTCCATCACAAACTTCGTTTAATTGAAGCTTGAACTGAACCGATTCTTTGACATAAATAGCAACACCGCCAGTGTGTCTCGAATGTGATAAACAAGCAGCCACACTGTAACCCGGAATACTATATTGATCAAAAGCATCAATGTCGATAATATGTGTTTCAGATAGAAAGACTAAAAACGGACGTGTATCTTCCACAATCTTACGTAAAGCAACGTAGTTTGTGGATAACCCAGCAATATTGAAATACATAATATTTAACTTATTCACATTACTACTGGAACTTGGTTGCTATTCATTGAAACGTAAGCTGCTCTTTTTCCGATCAAATAATCTTTTGTAAACTTTACATTCGGTGCTAAATGCCCCGTGGTTAACGTCCAGATTAATTTTACGTTCCTTATTCATTTTTAAACAATTGACACATTTCAATACAGTTGACGTGCAATCCGAGGTCTTGTGACGTTCACTGCACTTTGAGCACGCAATGTCATACTTACACTCCGTACTCATGTGCCCAAATTCTCCACACTGGAAACACCTCAAAACGCTAATCTCTGGAACTACAAGGCACCGATCGAACCTTATGTTTACTTTTTTCGCGGTTATCAAACAACTATGAGTCTCTTTATCGACTTCAATTACCACGTTGTACTTGTTGTACTTAAAACGTGGATTTTCATACATCCTAACGACTTTAACATCATTTATAGCGATGTCTTCATTCTGATCTTTTAAGATCTGAATGAAGTCATCGGAGGAAAATTTATCAGACATGCCCATCACTTTCAATCTTGGCACCGATGATGGGACAACAGCGTTATAACTCTCACCCAATTCGCTTTGAATGCCTTCTTTGACAGCGTTAACATTATACCCTGTTGCACACTCAGCAATAATAGAGCCGTCTTTCCCGTTTCTAAAGTTACTGATCTTGTGTGTTTTTGGATCTAACTTTTTGTTCAAAAACTTGCGAGTATCATCGCTACTTTGATTGGACTCTTTCGGTTTTATCACAATAACCGGACGAGTCTTACGAGCCACTTTTACATCATTAATGGCAACACTTTTCTTGCTTTCTTTATAACTACTACTTTTAGTCCCAGTGCTTTTTTTAACGACATCCGCGAAGCTAATATTCTCATTGAAAACATCATCAACGTCTTCTTGAACTTTACGCTTTTTACCTCTGGGATTCAAATTCGATTCCGAAGACGATCTTGATGTACCTTGTGACACATTCATTGCAGCTACTTTATTGGTCGCATCAAATTGTAAAAATGATCCTTTCATATTTTTCAATTCATTTCCAATTAAGTCCCGAAAACCATTAACTGCATCATTTAGGGCATTTTGCACCCTTTTCCCCAATTGTTCCATCCCGTCTTTTAGCGCGATGTTTATCTGAGCAGCAATGTTATCTCGAATGCCCTCGATCGAATCAGACATAGAAGAAATCTTCTTCATTTCCTCTTCGATCTTTTGGACGTTCGAAAGCAATACATTCTGCTCGCCACAACACTGGCTTGATAAACAATTATCACACTTAAACACAACATTATCATTCTCCGTGACCAGCTTTGCCAATGGTTTAGTCATGGATGTGCACTTGTAGTGGTACACTTTAGCGCAACCACAACCAGAACAACTCATTGGCAAATCACTGGGCAGGATCCCCATGCCACACTCACTGCACTCAACCATCTCGTTTATGCCCTACACAGCTAGCAAACGGTACCATGCAGACGACACAGAACACAAAGAGACAAAACAAAGCACAAAAATTTACCGGCCACCAGCTGCTGCTGGGGCTGAAAAATCCAAAATTGAACGAGAATAACCAGCAGACACAATTTGTCTTTTGGTTATTTCGTCACTTAGCACTTTAGGGCACGCGAATAAAAGCACTTTTTCGCGGCACTGTCGCAATTTTACACGTAATTAGTTGTTTTTTAATCACTGCACGGCAGAAACAAACCACTCCGGTCACCACTACATCACCGAATGAAGAAACGGTTACTGCACGATCTTGGCGCACATCCAGCTATCCCTGTGATTTATGAAGATAATCAAAGTGCCCTGAAAATGCTTGAAAATGATAAAATCAGTAACAGGACAAAACACATTGATACCCGGTATCATTACGCAAGGGATATGAAAATGAAACAAGAAGTCAATTTTATCTACTGCTGTACCGAAGAAATGATTGCAGATCTTCTCACGAAACCGGTCCGTTTGGAAAAACTGAGAACTATGTCTGGAGTAGAGATCATGTGTTGAGGAGGAGTGTTGAAGTACAACGCAACTCATTGATCATAGTAAGCAACCTGTTACACTGTTCATTGACATACGTATAATTTGTAGAAAATAAATCATTCCTGAATTACACTTCAAACAGTAAAGACGTGTTTGGTCATTTGTCTGCTCAATTACCAATAGTTTTCACTCAAGTATCATAAAATCATATTTTTTTCCTAATTATTAAGTCCCATTGTCCCATTGTAAAAATAACCGCATATTAATCCCATCATGATTATGATTATATAAAAGCAACTAAGAATGTTTAATTATGATAAAATTGTAATTTATTTTTATTGTTGGTTTAATTCAGATTTATGTAAATCGGTACATAATAACATAATATAGAACGCATATTCATAACGAATTACTTTGTAATCAATATTGATTTAATCTCGTTTCTTAATTGTAGGTAGATCAATCCAAAACTGCTGCCTTTTCACCTCTATCATTGGTAATATTGTACCAAGTAAAGTTGATTTTCTTTCTTCGTCAATTCCTTGACGCTTGTATTGTTTCTTAAAGCGCTGTTTCAGCTCAAAATCCTTCGAAGCAATATCTTTTCTTAGTTATGAATATTTTAAAACTTCTCAAATCATCTCTGTGCACAGAGTTGCTGTAGTAAAATTCTAAGCTGACTTTCTAAATAACTGCCTGCCTTATGCTGTTAATGTACGGCCGCGGGCTGAGCTTGTTCAGTACGAACGTTTTGCTCCCTGAACTACAGCTTTGAAATCTGAATATGTGATATGCGGATATCGCCGCATGGCTCCTTCAACGGCAGTATGGAAGGTGTCTACTGCCCTAAATGTGTACCCTGATTCAAAGAATCTCAGAACCAGTTCCTTCATTTGAATGTTTTTAGAATTCACTAACATGAATAAATGGAGGAAAAGGTTCCAATTCTTGTTTTGGGTCGCACAGTTATCCAACCATAAGACAAGCTTATTTACTTTACCAAATTCCTTACTACGAGGTGGAAGCATCCAAGCAGATCTGCAGATAATCGGCAGATGATAGCCTCATTCCAGAGAATCCAGCCACAAGTTCGTACTGGTAATGTGAGGTTGTACTTTCCTACTGGCGCAAATGTTTCATTGAACACTATCAATCGTTGTGAGAATAACATTAGTTTTAACCAGAGACGTTGTTTATAGATAGAGACCCGCAAACAGTGAAGCCGAAAGTACCAAACGAACCGTCAAACGCGGTACCAAACGAGCAAAGTAAACAAACATTACCAATCGGTACTAAATGCAAGATAGGTATTGTAATCAACATAATAGAAATTATGAAAAAGTTTGGAAAGTTTAGTAAATGAAGATGTTTTCAGAGTTCTCATAGCAAATTTATATATGGTATTTAAACATATTCATTGTTGAATATAAGGAAATGGTGCTAAAGAACACAAAATATGTAGTTGAAGCAAACGAAATAACTGCTCACACTGAGAGTCACTTCAAGTTCTAACAAATTTATATGTTGCCGATCGCACAGATTATTTTTGTCTGCTGGTCGTGAAGCCAGAATTGCTTTTATTCTCTCCGCGTGTCTCTATATAATACCATCGTCTCTGGTTTTAACTTTTAAGTCCCTCTACACGGTTAGATGACTTTACCCATTAATGGGTACTATGTTATTGTTGATATTATTCCCACCGTGAAAAATTCACCCATTTTCTTGAACCCATAGTACCCATTAATGGGTGAAGTCATCTAACCGTGTATACGAGGCAGTTAAAAAACCTGAATCAAACGAAAGTTAATGTTAGTGAGGTGCTCAAGTTTTCCGCTTCACTTATTGAATATGTGACATAAAAATCCCAGTTGGTTTTCCTGGGATCTTTGATTTCGATGGGTAGATTTCCAGCGTCATATTCAAATAATTTGTACAAGTGATCAAATAAAGGTATTTCTTCTGATACATGCCAATTATTGATTTTTTTTTCTACTTCATTTTTTACAACGTAGTCTAACAAGTGTTCACCTTTTTGATTGATATCTGGACTAGCCCATATTGTGTGATGAGCGTTTGCATCGCAACCGATAATGGAAGTTTTATTTTGCTTTCTGCAATATGAGATAAAAGCGGCTACTTCTGGTGGAGGCACATCATCAGCATTTCCGGGAAAGTATGCCGCGGCAACAAATATTTCCGTTTTCCCATGAATTGTCGGCACCGCCATCATAAACGCAACAATATCTCGTTTAACAAACCCTATGATTGGATTTTTTTTTGCTTTTCCATTCACCAAAATTGCAACCCAGGGAGCTTGCTATCTTTTTTGTGAATTAATTTGGAAGTATTTGAAGAAATACTCAAGATCCTACTGTTGTTCGTTGATAACTCCTGAAAGGACGCATATTCGCATATATTATCAATTATTGATAACATTCAGTTTGCTCTAAGCAAATCTGTCATAAAGTACAGCTGTCGCTCCATTCACGTGGTGTAGATTTACTTGAATGTTACTTAATTTTGCTATTCTTCTTTATTTTTTGTTTGAATTTTTTGTTTCAAATTTGTGTAAATAAAACTAGCATGGGGCTTTATGACCAGCATCTCTTATTCCTGCATTTTTATCGTTTTCTCTGCGGTATTGTTATGCCTTTCGTCTCACTATGCCTCGTTGTGTGTAATAGTGCTGTCCAATGAGAGCTCGAAGTATCGAAGTTTCTCCCTGTCCTGCTCATGCCCATTTGTTGACAAAAAAGAACGAGCAGGACAGAAACAACTTCGAGCTACTTCGAGCTGCTCATTGGACAGCACTAATGTGTTATCACTCACTCGACAAAGCAGAACACGTCACGCATAATCGGCAGCGTGGCCGGAGTCTGTCCAACCTTACCATGTAGGTATTTATGATTATTATTTTTCTTTACTTTATAAATATATATTTTCTACATTTGTATTTTTTATGGAACAAATGAGTTTTTTACTATTTTGGTTTATTTGTTAAAAAAGTTGCGCTTTTTAAACTACCCTGATTTTAAATTTTCTATGGAAAAATAACGCTTGCATCGGTGGTATTCAAAATAGTCTGTCATAATATGTAATTAACATTGTTAAATTCAAGCAAGGATATAATTATGCTAATTAGTGCCTACCTAATGCACAGCAAGCACTCATCGTTCTTCTCCTTTGCCCGTTTCAGCAGGCCCACGATGCTCTCGGCAATGCACCTGTTCCAGACGTTCCTGCACATCCTCCAGGTGACGCTGAGCTTCCTATTGATGTTGATCTTCATGACGTACAACACGTGGCTATGCATCGCCGTCGTGCTGGGGGCTGCCCTCGGATATTTCCTGTTCGGATGGAAAAAATCGGTAATTGTAGATGTTACCGAACACTGCCACTAGCAGCCCGGCCTGTCCACCTCGGTAGCCTCCCTGCACCGTCGCATGACGCCGGCTATCGACGCGACAGCGCTGTTCTAATATCATTGTCTTCGTCTTGGCCGGTCACGTCCACCATGCAAACAACGCCGATACGTGTTGAGATATCTTCTCCTAGCCCACAGGTGGATCCTTGGGGACTAATTTTCGCGTCAAATCGAATGATTGTGGGAAAAATAGGTAATTATCTGCGATACAATGATGATAGTCTGATGCGTGAAAGGAGTATGCAAATGGAAACTCATCAATACATTTTTAAAGTTACTTGTTAGTAAGATTTAGTGAAGATAAAAGACTTCGAGAAGAATCGTTCAAGTTTTAGCTGGTCTGGTTCGGATAGGTTAATTGGTTTGATTTCCATTTCGTTTTTATTTTTTTAATTATTCGTTATATTATTCAGATAATTCTCAAACTAAACAAAAGCAGAACAAAAATGTTATGCCCCGTAAAAACAACGTGGCTTACGACTTCAGCTGGTTGAATTTCTATTATTCTCATGAATGTTTTCAGGAGTCAAAATCGATCTTTGATCAAATATCAGTATCAGTATAAATATTTATAATCGACGAAAACTCATGACGGAAATAGAAATGCAAAGCGATAAAGCCGTAAAATATCCCCCATAGATATTGTATGATTTTGTCATAATGTGTCGCATGCCAACTGTATAATGGCCTCAAACTGTAGTAAGCATAAATGTAAGCAGCCTGTAAAGTGCTAAATGTCAACAGCAACAGATTGTTTTTAAGACAAAGAACGCCTGAATATGGAATTGTGATGATACTGTCCCAACAAGTGTAAGAAAAAAAAACGAATTTTGTAAAAAAAACACAATATAGACACTCCCGAGGGTCAAACACATAGCTATAGACATTATTGAACAGAATATATACTATTTTTATTCATAGGCTAGTATAACAACCTATGCAAATAGATGTTGAAAACTCTTTTTTTAATCCGAACGCCCTTGTTTCTTCTACATTTGTCAAATGAACTGTAGAAATATGTAAATGCTACCAATCGTCAGGTAATATTCGTCAGCCGTATTACGAACCCATCGGCTCCACTGGATATGTATATTATGGATCCAGAGCATACACACTTTCTCAACGAGAAAAACTAACGATGTGATAAGGTTAAGAAGCATCCGAAAGTAGCTTTGGTTTCTTTCGGCCGGCGTTGCTTCGACAGCAACATTGAGCACCAACGGTTGAAGATATAGATCAAGTGGTTGTAAAAGTGCCAGTGATGGGAAAATCGATATGAGCGGTTCCACCGGTTCCACACCAAGTCAGTAAATAATAAAAATTTAAAATATAACGTAACGGTACCAATAGTGGAGGTATTAGTAGATCCACAAAAGAAAATATTTTTTAAAAATTGATAATTATGGGAAATTTACAGCTCTAATATCTTAGCCAATAGATAAACTAATAAATTTACTAACAAAAATGAGATAGATGCCATTTAACATCAACAATTGGGTTGTTTAGCAAAGAAAAATATGAGGTTTTTTATAGTTTAACATAAAGAGCATGTTTTCCTGATCTCCAACATATTTTTAATTTGTTTGTAAACCTTTTATTTACATTTTTGTGCAGCAAACAATAAGCCATTTCAATCGATAGAATGACACTAACATTCATAGAATGACATTTGGCCCATGCAGCATAGGAACAAATTTTTAGTCCCATACAAATTTAAAATGCAAATTAAAAATAGTTCCGGGGCTCCAAAAATTCTGAAAAATTGGGGTTAGGCTCAGTTTTTTATGCAGATTCAGAATATGTAAAAACATATATACCCCTAAACAACCCAATTACCAAATATTGCTTGAACCACTATGGGTACACTGTTCCTTTAGTGGCGGTAAAAATTAATTTTGGTTCCCATAGTGGTGCTATCCATTGGTTTATTATGAGACTCGCCACTATTGCTACAGTTACACCATTATAGGTGCAAGGGAGTCAAATTTGTTAAGAAAAATCATTGTTTTGAATAGTTTTTCAAGCGAAATCTTAAGATAAGTTGCATTTAACAGGGTATTTAAAGCACGACGCATCAACTGAAACCATCGTAAAGTATATAAATATGATAAATCTCATTAAAACCCCACTACCTCCACTATTGGTGTTACCTCTACTAAGGGTATGGTTACCCTATACATTATTTTATGTCAGTATAACTGTATAAAAGTGTTTTGTCATGATGAACGGTCGTTTTGATTCGCGAGAAGCGTTTGGGAAGGGCTTTTGTGTTTTTGATACCATAGTTTTAGAAAATCTCGGAAATCGTTAGTTTTTGAGAAAAAGTAGTATCTAAGAATAAATAGTAGGGAATCAAAATATCCATGATAAAAAATATACACAATTGCAAGACTGTTACAAGTCGCAGATTTTGAGATATTCGTTTTTTCGCGAATTTTGCGAAATTGTCGCGGACTTCCTCTTCTGGTCGCAAAAATCATGGATTTAGGTATATTTACACACTCGAAAATTGCAATTTTTGTTTTTGCTAAAATTAATTGGATAAATGCAAGATAGTTAAGGGAAAGTGGGACAAGATGGCCACCCTAAACGGTAATCTTTATAGAATAGTGAAACTCCTTCGAATTCTGCTGATTTGTCCATGAAACACCTTTATGATGACCTGCCTATGATATAAGTATCAATAAACATTGATTAATGACGTTTCAGTATCTTATAAACTGATTTTAAAAAAGATATACGGATACAAATTTCATCCATTTACTTCAAAAATATACATACATGTTTATTTCCAAAATGGTAATATGTTTGAATCTGTTTGAATCAAACATATTTATTTTTGAAACCAAATTAAATCCCTGTTTGTTTTATACATACACTAGTGAGCAGCGTGGGCAGCCCCTCGCTCGGTCTTGCAAAAGTAAAGCTATCAGTACACTGTTTGTCATAATGAGAAATATTTGTCAAGTCAGCCTGATATCCATGTCGATTTCTAATCGGTTTGATAGATGTCCGGATCAACTTGACAAATATTTGTCATTATGACAAACAGTGGACTGCGGGCTTAAACAAAAACTCGAGTTCGGATCGGATCCGATCGAAAGTCAGCAGAGAAGCAGGAGCAAGAGTGGAATCATAGGGTAAAGCAAGATTTTTTTATGTACAGGTTATCCGACTTCGTCAGTAGATGGGAATAACCAGCGCGGGGGGGAAACGTAAATTTTCAGTGCAAAACGTAACAAACGAGCATAAATTCCATATAAAAATCCAAGATGCCTGAGTTGGGGATATTGACAAGTCGGAAAACCTGTACTTAAAAAAAATCTTGGCCATTTCCAGCCATTTTTGCATTATTACAGCACAATGTAAACATTTTGCTATGAAATTCCATCGGGAGAACCTATCTTACAGTCCTATGATTTGATTACATGCATTGGAAATGCTATGGAAAGTAAAATTAGATGATTTTTTTAAATTCTTTAAAAAATAAACACGAGAGTGTCCATTATAGGAATGTTTTGGGGGGTCCATAATACGGAAGAAGAACGTCCCGAAACGGAACATAAAAATCAAATAAGTGTCGACCTGGGTGCTGCGGATAGAGCCGCTTTTCTGCTCTCAAGCGAGTAGAGGGATGTTTTGAAATCACTCCCATGAACAAAATTATTTTGCAGTTACTTAGCTGTAGGGATGAATCGATACAAGTAAATACGAGTAAATACTCGATACTTTTGATTCGATACCAAGTGCTTTTGGAATCGATACTTTGATACCGATACCAAGTTAGTATCGGATTGAAGTAGTTGAATCAATTTAGTACTCAATTCAAAATCTATTAAATCTTATAAATAGAAACATTCATATTTTTTCATAAGAATCTTTCAAATTTTAGTATTTAAATCGAATTAATACTTTCAAGTATTTATTTTTTGCCGCTCAACACTTATTTGTGGCCGATCCTTGAGAATTTCATCAAACTCGATTACAAATTATGCAAATATCTTGGGTAATTTTGGATTTCCACTAATATTTGCAGCTGTTTTTTAATAATTCATTGAATAAGCATTAGAGATTTACGTCTATAGGAACATGAATTATTATTTTTATAAATAGTAATAATAATGGAAAGTGTTTAATCCTTCCACCAGTGTTTCATCCAACATAATTTAAGAATGACTATTTGTTAGTCACAAATTAATTTTACTTCAAATTGATGAGTACTCATATGATACCTATGATACAAGTAGGTATCGATATTTTTAATTCGATACTTTAGTGGTATCGATACTTTTATTCGATACTACTTTAAAGTAAAAGTATCGATACCTTAGTGGTATCGTTTCATCCCTACTTAGCTGTCAAACATTTCCCGCTCTTTGAATTTCTCTTTCCATGCTGCATGAGGCTGCACAAATGCGCGAGAGTCTACATGACTTTACGATGGTTTACATACATTCCTGCTCCAATCAGCTGTTGAATCTCGTGAAATTTCGTTACGAGTGCTTTTTAATTGCATTCCTACTAATTTTCCACTTGAAATATAATATTAAAATATTTGTTGCAATGAATACAAAACTCAAACTAAGTTTTTTTTTTTCTCGAATATGTAATAACAATACTTCTCAATATAGGATCTGAAACGAACATAACCGCAATCATCAATGTTTGGCTCCGGCACAATAGAATAGTTTGGCTTCAGTTTGACAACCAAATCGATTCTATTCGCACCACCCAGGTGTCGACTATAGGGAAGCAATTTCCCAGAGTCTATTATATATAGAGTTACGCAAAGAGTGAAGCCAAATCTACCTATTGAACTTTCAAACCGTCTACCTATCGAGCAAAGTAAACAAATGATTGTTGGTAAGGCGGAAGTATTGTTATCGCCTGATGATTATTATGGCGAATTAAAACTCATGAATTGAAATGTATTAGATTTGTTCTAGAAACAGCTTCAAAAAACTTCAACACCTCCTAATAAAGTTGCAACAAGAAACTCACGTGTTTGCACTCTGTAGGTGACTTTGGTTATCGAATTAAAAAGCTTTAGAAGTGATCACTCCCGTGAAGTCACTTGAAGGGTTGAACAAAAATGAAAGTTTTCAACATAATAACAAGAGCATCATTCAGAATAAGAGTAAGAAGATCCTCTTTGCGCAACTCTATATAATAGACTCTGCAATTTCCTATTATGGACCCCCAGGGGGTCTACTGCGAATTCAGTCAGACATTAAAATGTAAATTTCAACGAATAACGTCGAGTATTTGAGTGTTTTATGTATGTATCGTGAAGAGGAGATGCAGAGCTTGATATTAGATATCACGCTAAATTAATATTTTGAAAATTTCCACTCCTTATGCCAGGAAGAGCAGAATTTCGCTACTAGGGGGTCCACTATTGGGCATTTTACCCTATATTTTCTTGCGTCCAAATTAATGATAAGGATGTTTTTCATGTACAGAAAGACAGGTAGGATGAAATATGAACGTTTGGAATTGTGAAATCTGGTAGTCAAATGCTACCAGAATATGAAAATTGGTAGAATGATGAGAAAATATTATGAGTGGTCGAACTAAAACAATAATATCCATGTTTGCTTCAAACATTTAGCTTGTTGAAACAACTTGAAACGCACATTTGATTCAATAAAAGGTTTTCGTTCGCTTCAAATGCAACAATATGTTTGATCCAAACATATTCATTTTTGATCCCAGAACAAACTGAATTTATGTTTGGATTTACCTAGAATATGTTTGTTTTTAACGTAGTTTTTTCTGCGTGTGAGATTTAAGATGGAAGAAGTGAGAAGCGAGAAGAGAGAAGTAGGAAGTACGAAGTGAAAAATGAGAAGTGTGAAGTAAGTAAAGTGAGGAGTAAGAAGTGAATAGTGAGAAACGAGAAGCGAAAAATGAGAAGCGAGAAGGAAGATGTAAAAAGTGCATGAGAAGTAAGATGTGCGAAGTGAGAAGTGAAAGGTGAGAAGTTAGAAATAGGAAGGAGAAATGAGAAGTAAGAAAACGGTAGCGAGAAGTGAAATGTGAGATTTGGGAAGTAAAGAATGATATGCGAGTAGTGAGAAGTAAAAAGTAAGCAGTGGAAAGTGATTTTTGAAAAGTGAAAGTGAGAAGTGAGAAATGAGAAGTGAGAAGTAATATGTAAGATGTTAGATGTAAGAAGTGAGAAACAAGAAGGGAAAAGTGAGAAGGTAGAAATGGGAAATTAGAAGTGAGAAGTAAGAAGCGAGAAGTGAGAAGTAAGAAGTGGGAAGTGAAAAGTGAGTAGCGGGAAGTCAGAAGTGAGAGGCGAGAAGTGAATAGTGAGAAGTGAGAAATGAGATAAATATGTGAGATTTGAAAAATGAAAAATGAGAAACGAGAAGTGATAAGTGAGAGCCGAAAAATGAGAAGCTACAAATGAGCAGTGAGATTTAGAAGTGAGAAATTCGATACGAGAAATAAGATGTGAGAAGCGAGAAGTGAGAAACGAAAAGTGATAAGTGAGAGCTGAGAAGTGGGTTGGAAGCGACAAATTCGACGTGAGATTGAGAAGTGAGAAATTCAATACGAGAAGTAAGATATAAGATGTGAGAAGTGAGAAGCGAGAAGTGAGAAGTAAGAAGCCAGAATTGAATGGAAAGAACTGAGTTGTGAGGTATTTTTATTTATTTATTTATTTAATAATCTATATAGTAACATAAATAACCTTTAAAGGTTTTCAAAGTATATGATACCATAACTATAACTAATTGCAGAATGCCATTGTACTCTAACTACGGTTGAAAAATGATGTAATTCTATTTTTAAACGAATGAAAATGTCTTTCAAGCCTACAATTTGACGGTAACTCGTTCCACAATTTGACCGCGCGGTGACGAAATGAATCCTTCAAGTAATTTGTGTAGTATCTCGAAACAATCAGTGACAATGTTCTTGCTGAACGCGTATAAGTGAAAAAGTTTTCGAGATATTTAGGAGGGTTGCATAGTATTTTAAACGTTTGTGTGCATGTTCTAATTTTAAGATGGTTAGAAAAACTGCATCCAAGAAGTAGATTGGCGTAATTTGATATGTGGTCAAACTTTCTTAAATTGAATACATATCTTGTAATAGTGTTAAAAACTAGTGTCAGTTTTCTGAGGTTTCTTTGAGAAACAAGTCCAAATAGTACATCTCCGTAATCCAAAAGTGGAATAATTTGAGATCTAGCCATTTTTAGTCTAATATGTTGAGGGGTGTAATGTCTTAATATTACTAAGTTATGGAGAGCGTTGTATACTTTACCACACACAGCATTAACTTGAGCATTCCAATTCATATTGCAATCCATGATAATTCCAAGGTTTTTAACTGTTTCAGAATATTCAATAATGTTATCCCCAACTTTTACCATCGGGGCATCTCGCACACACATACGTTTTGTATGAAAAATAATAGATTGGGTTTTCTTGGTGTTTAGTGTTAGTCCAAAATTATTACACCATCTGACCACATTACTAATGTCGATGTTCATTTTCCTAACTATTTCCGGAAGATCACTATGTTTGCCCGAAATATACAACTGGCAATCATCAGCGTATAAATGGAACTTACAAAATGATAGTGCAAGGGGTAGATCATTTATGTACATCGAGAATAGCAGGGGACCTAGTATAGACCCTTGAGGTACACCACATGATACCGATATTTTCTTAGACCGTTTGTTGTTAAATTCAACGAATTGGTGCCTTTCTGTTAAGTAGGAAAACATTAGGTTTACTGAAGGTTGATCAAGTTTAAAGTTTTGAAAAAGCTTATCACAAAGTAAGTGATGGTTAATTGAGTCAAATGCCTTACTAAAGTCTAATAACACCATTAAAGTTGCCATCTTGTTATCAAGCGCCTCTCGAATATCATTTTCAATTCTAATCAAGGCTGTAACTGTACTGCAAGTTTTGCGATATCCTGATTGAAGTGTACATAGCAAATTATGTTGCGTTAAATATTCATTAAGCTGATTAGAGAGAATGGATTCAAATATTTTCGATAAAGCGCAAAGAATACTTATAGGTCGATAGTCTTTCTCTGATTTAGGATTGTCCGTTTTTTCTATTGGTATTACCTTTGCAGTTTTCCAATCACTAGGAAATTCGGAGCTAGTTATGCTAAAATTGAAAATATCGGTAATGTAGGGAAGAATAACAAGCAAAGACATTTTCAAGATTTTTAAAGGAAATTGATCATCTCCAACAACATCACATGAAGCATTAGCAAATTGACCTAGAACCTCGTCATTGGTTACACATTTAAATGAAAAACGAGATTGAGATACTGAGTCATTCAGTGAGTCGTTGAATGTATGTGGCACACAGTGTGAAGTGAAATAGCGATTTAGAGTTTCAGCACAGACATCTCCTCCACCTGCTTTTGAATGTGTTTGTTTAAGTCCAAGCTTTTTAATATTTTTCCAAAGTTGTTTTGAAGTAAGGTCAGCGTTAAGATTAAATGCAAAATATTCACGTTTCGCGCGTTTAATTTCGCGGTTTGCCAAATTCTCAATTTTTGAAGTTATTCCATTTTTAGCATCAGTTTTGTCACGCTTCCAACACTGGTAGGCACCGGAACGATTTTAAAAATTCGTTTGATGTGATTATTTATCCATGCATGGTTCGGGTCTTTTCAAGTTTCTTTTTCAATGGAGCATGCATATTGAGAGCTTGAGTAAATAGTTGATTGAAACAATCTAGCTTTTCGTTTACATTGATGCACTGGTAAATAGTATCAAAATTACCAGAAATAAATGATTCATTTTCAATACAATGATAATCTCGAGCCCAGTATTCTTCAGGAACTGCTTTTGGAAGCCTACATTCGAAATCAACGCAGATAAAGTCATGGTCACTTATTCCACCAATTGACGATTGATAAATGTTATTAATAAAGTTAGTACAATTTCCAATAATTAAGTCAATCGTAGATGAAGGGCAACCAGGTTTATGGCAGGTGGGAGAGGTTT
Organism: Armigeres subalbatus; assembly: GCF_024139115.2. Lineage (NCBI taxonomy): Eukaryota > Metazoa > Arthropoda > Insecta > Diptera > Culicidae > Armigeres > Armigeres subalbatus. The sequence continues at coordinate 98,399,410 of NC_085141.1, forward strand.
CTAAAAGTTTGAATGACAATTCCTTCAATTGGTCATGTAGCTTACGAGTTTTCCGTGAGTTTTCAAGCATCATGTTAATGTTAAAATCACCCATAATCAAAATATTTGGTTCAGTAGCTGATATTTCAGAAATTAGATCGAAAACAATATCCAACTTTGAAACATTAATATCAGGTGGCTTGTAGACAACCCCACAGACTAAATTGACATGATTTAATTTTATAAATAAATAATCGATATCACTATCACAAACTGATTTTGAAATAATACTATACTTCAAATTCCGTTTCAAATAGATTGCAACGCCTCCCCCTCGAACTTTTTTCTCATTACGTCGGTCAGATCTGATAATATAGTATCCATTAATATGGACAGACGTGTTCGTGTGAGTTAATTTTAGCCACGATTCAACAACAGCAAAAACGTTTAACTCTGCATTTTCAAGTAAAGAACGATAATTATCTACATTATTAATCAAGCTTCTAGCATTATGGACACCAATTTTCAAAAAGTTTTTAGATTTTTTCTTAAGAATAGATTTTACCTGATCACAATTTAAAAAGTGAAAAGCTACATTTGAATCGTAAATTGTGTCTTCACTGTTAGGTATAGGCAATAACTTAGTAGAAGAAAGTACATTGGCATTTCCACTGATATCCACTTCCATTATGTCGTAATTATCGGAACGGTTTGCTTCTCGTTTTTTGGTTCGAATTCGCGTACCTCGACGCTTTCCGGCCAGTAAAACTTGTCGTTAACGAATGGAACAAGATTATCGGAAACAGACACTTTGAATGAAATAAAAGAAAGCTCACTAATGTCCTTATTTCGAGGAACTAATTTCACACATTTCAACGAGGATTCTCCGACATTAATAGTCTCCCGTAAATATTCTACAATGTCATCTTCGGTTTGTTCCACATCAAAGGGGGTTACGTAGAACGACTTAAGGTGATCTGCAGTTAGGTTCCGTGTGTCCCGACGATGATTTCGGTTTACTACCCGCAGACGGCAGTTTTCGGTGATCACACTGTTAGTCCCAGAAGAAGAAGCAGCAGGTACAGTTCGTCTATTTGTTGCAGTTGTAGCCAGAGTAGAATTAGCGCCAGCACTGGTGACGACAGAAGCAATGTTTCTAGTTGCGGTATTAGCAGAAGCTGTGGAAGTATATGGACGCTTAGCGGTTGATGTTGAGGAGGTGGTGGCGGTGGCAGTGGCAGTGGTGGTGGCATTGGTGGTAGCAGAGGTGGTGGCGGCAGTGGCGGTGGCGGCGGCGTTATTCGAGGCGGGGGCATTGGGCGTTGTGTTGGCGTTTATATCGACATCACCTGACATGATAGCGGCAGTTGAGTTCGTGATGTTGTTATTTGGGAAAGTAACTCGACGGGGTGCAGTATCATCAATTTCATCACCAGCGGCATCATCAATCAAATCGGCGATAGACTCAACATCTTCACCAGATAGTGTCATGTTGGCGACATTCGAACGAAGCGACAAGTCCAAGTTGAAGCGATCGATGCTGTTATAAAACTCGGAATGATCTAGCATCGCTGGTCCCACCGAAGAAAAGTTTTGAGGTCTGGACGAAATATTGGAATCTCGTCTAATTGAGGTTGATATTGAAAGCAGGTTACAAAGTGTTTTCAAATTTTCGCCAAACTGTCCAATCCTAAGGTCCATTGAATCGACTCGTAGCAATAAATCCCGCATCGTCTTCATTATCACAGATTCCCGATTCATGATGCTAGGGTTGAAATTGACCCTACAGTTGTCGCAGAACCACAGAAGACCAACATTGGCTGTCCAAGCTTTAAAGTTGGTAGTGTTCAGACCCACGCAGCCCGGATGGTAAACTCCTCCACACAACCCGCTGCACAGAACACTTCTATCAGATCGCCCAACATTCCTACCGCAGGCCTTGCATGCATCCATGATTTAAAAAATCGGTTTGATGGAAGAGATTCAAATTGGGATTGAATTTCTCTGCTGTAAAAATAATTGGAGTAATGACAAAGCGATGGTATAAGAATAAATACACTGTCTGGCCAAATGCAAGCTTGCAATGCATTCCCTTTATCCACACTGAAAGTTTCACTATATTACGTACCGTCGCTAAAGCCGGTATCAGACCAGAGTCCTGCACATCAATTACAATGTTTCGGTTTTGGGGACTACCGAACGCACCGAGACTCGGGACTCTATCCGACACAACAGCACCGCTTCACAGAAGCGTGCAATGCACAGAGCAAAACAAGATCAGGTGATAATGGTACTAGTCGACTGCGTTCACAAGTAACCAGCCAGACGTTATGTATGTAAACGTACACCACCGCGATGCCACTACAACAATTAAATCTACCTCGATACTTTTCGTTGATTCCAGTTTGGCTCCTCCAGGTGAACAAATTTTAAAATCACTTTAACAATAAAGTTTTGGCAGAAACTGATTGATCTTCAGTTATGTTCTGATTCACGAGCTGAGCTTCGTCGTTTCCCGATAATGAACTGGTTTAATCGATACTGTAACTCGCAGAAAATCGCTAAAATTTCGGACGTTATCTCGAAAGGCCTCTAATCAACAAGATTGTCAACAATCCAATCTGAAGTGAGATGTGGGAAGAGAGGAGAAATGAAAAGTAGTAAGATGTGAGAAGTGAAGGCAAGAAGGGTGAAATTAGAAGATAGAAGTGGGGAGTGTGAAGTGAGTAGTGAGAAGCGAGAAATGGTAAGTTAGAAGTGAGAAATGAGAAGTGGGAGGCGATAAGTAAATAGTGAGAAATGAGATAAAGATGTGATATGTGAAAAGTAAGAAGTGAGTAACGAGAAGTGATAAGTGAGCGCCGAGAAATGAGAAGCTATAAGAGAGAATTGAGAAGTGAGAAATTTGATACGAGAGGTGAGATGTAAGAAGGGCTACACTAATTGAAAGTTCGTTTGGCTACACTCGTCTTCGCCTCAGCTCGTCTAAAGACCTACAGTGTCTATAATCTAGACTACTTTGCGATTTGGGTACAATACCCTAGCAGCACACATGACCAGGCGGAGGAAGTCCTAGGCGAGACGGTCAAGGTGAGGGCACTCACGACGGAGGTGAATCTAAGGGTTAAAGACCTGGACGAGATCACCGAAGTCGAAGAGCTCGTCACGGCACTGCGGCGACAGTGTGAAGTGGAGGCGTCCACCGCAGCCGTTCGGCTACGGAAAGGTCCAGCAGGGACACAGGTAGCATTGGTTCGGCTACCTGCAGCTGACGCCTCCAAGGTAGTCAAGTTAGAGAGCGTCAAGGTGGGGTGGTCGGTATGCCCTGTGGGCATATACGAGCAACCCGAAGTTTGCTTCAAGTGCCTGGAACCGGGGCACAAGCAATGGGACTGCAAAGGCCCTGACAGAAGCAAGCTCTGTCGACGCTGCGGATTGGAGGGACATAAGGCACAATGCTGCACGAACCCTCCCAACTGTTTGATCTGTTCCAGCAAAGCTGCGAACAGCAAGCACCCCATGGGGGGTTCGAAGTGCCCGGCGTTTAAGCGTGTTGCAAAATCACAGTGCAGGTAACGCAGCTAAACCTGAACCACTGTGATGCAGCCCAGCAACTGCTGTGTCAGACAGTTGCTGAATGGGGGACGGATATCGCCATCATAGCAGATCCTTACCGGGTACCCGCCAGGAACGGTAATTGGGTCACCGATGGGTCTCAAATGGCGGCGATATGGACAACGGGGAAATACCCAGTTCAAGAGTTGGTGTCTTCGACACACGAGGGCTTCGTCATTGCCAAAATCAACGGGGTCTTCTTCTGCAGCTGCTATGAGCCTCCTCGATGGTCGATCGAGCAGTTCGGTCGAATGCTAGATTGTTTGACGGCTAACTTGATGGGGCGTAGGCCGGTGGTGATAGCGGGGGACTTCAACGCTTGGGCCGTGGAATGGGGAAGCCGATCCACGAATCAACGGGGGCAGATCCTGCTGGAATCACTGGCCATGTTGGATGCGGACTTGGCTAATGTCGGTACCAAAAATACCTACAGCTGGAACGGTGCCGAGTCGACTATCGACGTTACGTTCTGGAGCCCTGGCCAAACGAGTAGTTCGAACTGGAGGGTAGATGATGGCTACACTCACAGCGACCACCTGGCGGTTCGCTACAGTATCGACTATACGACCAGCATTCAGCGGACGGAAGAAGGGGCGAGGCCTAGTCCTCGTATGTGGAAGACATCATACTTCGACGACGAGGTGTTTAAGGAAGCGCTCCGCCGCGAGCACAATACTCTCGGTCTGAGTGGCGAGCAGCTGGTAACAGTACTCTCGCGTGCATGCGATGCCACCATGCCTAGGAAAGTCCACCCTAGGAATGGGAGACCACCGGCTTACTGGTGGACTCAAGCAATTGCAAACCTGCGCCGCGCCTGCCTACGGGCAAGGAGGCGGATGCAGCGAGCACGCACAGAAGAGGAGCGTGTTGAACGACGGGTGGCGTTCGTGGCTGCTAGAACCGCTCTGAAGACTGAGATTAGATCAAGCAAAAAAGCCCGCTTCGAGGGCCTGTGTCAAAGTGCCAACGCGAATCCATGGGGTGACGCCTATAGGGTCGTAATGGCCAAGACACGTGGGGCGATGGCCCCTACAGAGCGGTCTCCAGAGATGCTGGAGAGGATCATCGCGGGGCTCTTCCCACGTCACGACCCAAGCCCCTGGCCTCCCTTCGTGGAGCTGCCAGGAGCCAGGGTGGCCGACGAGGGAAGAGTAACTGTGGCGGAACTTGCGGGGATTGCACAGTCCCTTAGTGTAGGTAAGGCGCCAGGACCGGATGGTATTCCGAACCTGGCCATTAAAGCGGCCATTGCCGAGGCTCCCGAGATGTTCAGATCTGTCATGCAGAGATGCCTGGACGAGGGAGTCTTCCCTGAAGCATGGAAAAGGCAGAGCTTGGTCCTATTGCCAAAGGGGGAAACCACCAGGAGATCCGTCGGCATATAGACCAATATGCCTGCTTGATACGGCAGGGAAGGTACTCGAGAAGATCATCCTCAACAGGTTGTTGATACGCACGGAGGGTGCGGATGGTCTATCGAGTAACCAGTTTGGCTTCCGAAAGGGTAAGTCGACCGTAGACGCTATCTTGTCGGTTACCAAATCCGCGGAGATAGCTATCCAGCGTAAGAGGAGGGGAGTTCGCTATTGTGCAGTAGTGACTCTCGACGTGAGGAACGCTTTCAATAGTGCCAGTTGGGCAGCTAGAGTAGAGTGGGGCAAGAGTGCGCGTGGGGTAAGAGTACGTTTTCGATTTTTTGAAGTAATAAAAAAAGATAAACTAGCAGCACTGCATCAGTTTGACAGGTATTCTGGCCAACTATTATCATGGGTAATTCTAAACGATTTGAATAAACAACAAGGGAGATATGGAGTTAGATAACTTTTTGGTCATTTTGCTAAAAATAATTGGATTTCCGCAACTAGTATTTCATTACCATATATACGTTCAATCAGGTGAACATTATACCATTTCGATAACTTATTGTATAGAGTACTTTATGGTACAGAACACCAATCCGGTTGGTTTTCCAAGAAGTCAAAACCATTACTTGAATAATTTTTGGGACTGTGGGGTAAAAGTACGCAGAAACCGGTGGGGCAAGAGTACGCATATGAATTTTTAAATTATGATGTCAAACCCGTATTTCCAGTCGAAATAAGACTTCTTCCAAAGCGTAAAGATCCACAACTAAGAAAAAAGGGACAGAATTCGAAATTATCACAAGTTTTTAGGATAAGTTGAAGTAATTCGGTATAAGAAAGGACTTAGCGAACAAAGCATTGAAGCGAAATAATGAAATTGTATAGAGACTTGTTGTACACCTAAACATAGTACGAAAACACAATTTCATCTAAATGATAATTTCATTTAATCAAAAGAAACATTCATAAATTACGCAACGTTTAGCTGGGAGGGGTTGCAAGATATGTGACGATCCATATAATTTTTAGAGGATTCATACAAATAGTGTAAGATAGGGGGGAGGGGTGATGAAATAGCCTAATTTTACGTTACGTGATTGGTGGACTTTCTTTAAGGAAAATGCCTTTGTATACGCCACGCGAAACCTGATATATATTATTACCTCTGTAGTTTTTTGTATATATAAAAAACAACGGTTTTTCGTATAAAAGTGCACATTTTTAGGACCCCCTCCCCCTTTAAGAGTTACGTAATCTTTAAACATTTCCTAATATATGCTCAATGAACATCAATTAAATGTTATTAACTCTTATTTGTGTTAATATATACTTAAAGCACATGATTGGATAAATGCGTACTCTTACCCCACCCGATGCGCACTTTTACCCCACCGGTGGGGTAAGAGTGCATTCTTCACTTCTCTTGCAATAAGGGTTCTACTAAAACGAATCTCAATAATTTCAATATTTTTTTCACTGGGTAACATAAAGGAAGAGTATATGAATCATCGACACAGATTTGATATGCAGAAGCTTGCTTCATAAGGGCCACATGATCGATCGAAAACTAAGTGCGTACTCTTGCCCCACTCTACTCTATTGCAGATGCGCTCCTGCGTCTTGGAATTCCCGAGTACCTGTACAAGATTCTCGGAAGTTACTTCCAGAATCGAGTACTGGTATACGACACGGAGGCGGGTCGGAAGTGCGTTGACATAACCTCAGGGGTTCCGCAAGGTTCCATACTGGGTCCGGTGTTATAGAACGTCATGTACGACGGTGTCTTGAGGTTGAAGTTCCCGGTGGGCGTGGTAATCGTCGGCTTCGCTGACGATATTACGCTGGAGGTCTACGGCGAATCGATCGAAGAGGTGGAGTTGACTGCAGCCCACTCGATCGCAATTGTGGAGGAGTGGATGAGTTCCAGGAAGTTAGAACTGGCTCACCACAAGACTGAGGTGGTTGTTGTTAACAACCGAAAGTCAGGGCAACAAACGGTGATAAGGGCAGGCAACTGTACGGTCACCTCTGAACGCTCCATCAAACACTTGGGGGTAATTATCGACGATAAGCTCACCTTTGGTAGCCACGTAAATTACGCCTGCAAGCGTGCCTCCACAGCTATAGTGGCATTGTCCCGGATGATGTCCAATAGCTCTGCGGTTTATGCCAGCAAGCGCAAGCTTCTGGCTAGCGTTGCTCTGTCCATACTGAGGTATGGGGGGCCAGCTTGGGGCACGGCCCTGCGTATTAACTGCTACAGAACGAAGTTAGAAAGTACGTATAGGCTCATGTGCCTAAGAGTTGCGAGCGCGTACCGTACCGTGTCGCACGATGCACTCTGCGTCATCACCGGTATGATGCCTATTGACATCGTTATCGGTGAAGACATAGTGCTTTGAAATGCGCGGCACGAGAGGCATCCGCAGGACTGTCAGGTTGGCCTCAATGGTCAACTGGCAGCGTGCGTGGGACAGTTCCACTAAGGGTAGATGGACACATAGGTTGATACCGGAGATAGGTACGTGGGTCAAGAGGCGCCATGGGGAAATCACTTTCCACCTGACCCAGGTCCTTACAGGTCATGGTTGCTTCAGACAGTACCTACACCGGTTCGGACACTCGGCCTCGCCCGAGTGTCCGGTGTGCGTTGGTTTAGAGGAAACGGCGGAACACGTGTTGTTCGTGTGCCCGCGTTTTCGCACAATGCGTGACCACATGCTTGCCACATGTGGTCTGGACACTACCCCGGACAACCTAGTTCGGAGGATGTGTAAAGATGAAGTTGGCTGGAACGCCGTTTTATCGGCTATCGTCCAAATCGTCTCGGAGCTACACAGAAGGTGGCGCGTGGACTCGAGGGATGGCTAGTTCAGGCGCAAATAAGAGGTGGTCCAAGGGTTCGGAGTCGGCTTCATGGGTCATACCGGTGCCCTGTGGTCGAACTCGATCCTTTTATCGAACAAGTGGCCGCGTGAAAACAACATGGTATCGTCGCTTTCGCGGCGTCGGTCAACCAGGCGGGTTCCGAGCCCGAGGACGGAAAGGGTCCTCGTCAAGGCTGGGGCAGGCGTAGGCACCGTGTCGGCAAGTCCCTCTGTGTGCTGGCGAATAGGCCCTATCGCAGAAAGGTCAATTTGGGGTGCACGCGGCATCATCATTCTTGATACCAGTCGTGCAGAGGGAAGCAGGCGCGAAGTCGACCCTGCCCACCTTCCGAGGACATAGGGCGTGGTAAGGCCACCTGGAAAGCCGGCAATGCGCTGGCACGATACCATGGTGTTCTTCTAAAAAAGCGAGTCACGATGTTCGATGCTGCAAGGACACGCAGCTAACCTCGAGGGTGCGTTATGCACTGGCCCCCCTTTGAAGCATTACTTTCTGGTTGTACCGAAGGGACGATGGGCTTGGCGGCAATGGAAACGGTTTAGCTGGTCGGGGATGCAGTCCTGCCTCCCTCATTGGAGGTGGCCCCTAACCCAGCACTTCCTGGTCAACCCAGGATGTCTGTTGAGCAGATTCCGCCTCCATTGTTTAGGAAGAAAAAAAAAACACATGACCAGACTCAGTCACAATAAAGTAGCTGCAACCATTTTTGTCTGAGTTGTGCTGCTCGGGTATTCAGACCACTACTCGTGATGCGGGTGGTAGTCGAGCAACTCGATAACCTTATCGAGTTCGCAAGCAAATAGCAAAACATCAGTAATGAACTGAAACACAACCTGCTGGTGCACCGCCATGCTGTTCGAGTTGTAAGACAAGAACAGGACGCTTTTATAAACCACCGGGGGAAAGCGAGAAGGCCGACAAAGGTGTCACAACTGAGGCCTGAGGTGCTCAGGGCAAAGCCAAACAGTAGGCCAAACGGAGTCTTGACGGAGCAGATCGGGGTGTAGTAGATTCCGAAGGGCGTTGACCCGAGAAGGCAAATTTTCGGTACAAAAAAGCGAAAGGCGCCATCGGCACAAGCGACCGAAAATCCCCGGCAGCTGGTCAGTAGCTCAAAGCGGAAGTCGAGCGCATATTGACCCGCCAAGAAAGTTAAGGACAGAGTAGCGACCTTGTTGGTGAAAGGTGAAAACTGATAAGCATAAGTACGCCGACATCGATGCAGTTAACCGAAAAGCTTTCGGCTCTGGAACAGGACGCGCGAAGCGTAAGACACATCAAGATTTTTTTTTTGATGGCCAAGAAGTTGTGCTGTGTACACATTCTATTCTATGTACTACAAGGTGCATGCGACATATATGAAACAGGTTGACAGACCGTTGATTATGCGTGTAGATCTAAGGGCCTTACTCAAGGATTTTTTCTTTGATGGTCATGAAATTGTGCTGTGTATATATTCTAATCTATGTTCCACAAGGAGCATATTTGAAAGAGATCGATAAACCTTTGGTTACGCGTGTTGATCAAAAAGCCTTATACCTGGAATTTCTTGGATGGCCAAAAAGTTATGCTTCGTACCAATTCTATTCTATGTACCACAAAGAGCATGCACCATATTTGAAACAGATCGACAGGCCTTTGATTACGCGTGTAGATCAAAAATTTCTAGATCTTTCCTAGATTTCTAGAATAGATCAGGAATTTCTTGGATGGCCGAGAGGTTATGCTTTGTACACATTCTATTATATGTAGCACAAGTAGCATGCACCATATTTGAAACAGGTCTCACTAGACCTTTGGTTACGCGTAAAAATAGCGAAGAACCGTTTTTTTTTTTATTAAAAGACGTTTTTTACGCGGTTTTTTCAAAAGTTTTTTTTACGCGGTTTTTCACAAAAGGTTCGGAAACACGTTAAAACCACAAAAAATCTATTTTTTTGTGAAGTCGTTTTTTACGCAGTTTTGATTTACGCGGAACGTATCCCCCGCGTAAAAACCGACTACAGTGTAAATAAATCATCCAATAATGTAAATAATGTAGATAAATACATATTTTAAACACCAACCAGAAGGTAAACAAAAAATAACTGATTATAAGGCCGTTGCAAATATTTAATTGACTTTTTGTCCTACTGGTCTCCGAAAGGTCAAGGGGGGGGGGATAATAAAAAATAAATATTAAAATGAAAAAAATCAAAAAACTCCTCGGATTTGTTAAAGAATGTTTCGAAAATCCTCAAAATTGTCCAAATTTTATTTTGTTGCCCCCTCAAAATATTATTTTTTGGCAAAAAAATCCGAGGGGGAGGGAGACAAAATGGATTTTAAATATTTGTATCGGCCTAATATACAAATTTTACTCAAACGTCATCTTTTAATTAATATACATGTTTATTTAAACCCTACAGCAACTATGCTGCGTCAGACTTATCTGTATATGGGTGCCATATGGGTATATGGGTGCCATATACAGATAAGTCTGACTTGCGGTTAGCGGCAGTATATCTATATAATACTTCGCATGTGCAACTCAGAACGTGCATTTTCGCCTACTATGCAGGACAACGTCTGCCGGGTCGACTAGTACAAAATAAATATCAGTCAAACATACAAATATGGACCACAGACATTTATTTTATATACAGACATTTAATAATAAATTAGTAGACGAACACAGAAACCGGTGTTGAACTTAGTCTGTAGATTAAAAAAATACCTTAATAAAGACTTAAAAATAAAGGCTAAATTGGCCCAAGAACCAATGTGTTTTAATTGTAACCCTAAAATGGCGGGTTACACAATCGGAAACTAGGTGCACGTTGGTCTAGTGGCTTTCTTTTAAATTAATCTGCTAACAATTTCAATAATTATATTTTATTTACTTGAGGATAAAACGTGAAAATTATTGTACAAAATGGCATGAATTTACAGATTTACAGATACATAAGTGAGCTTTCTCGAGTTTTTTTTCCCAAATCTAACGTTGTAACACTACTCATAACTTTTAATCACGCATCGCAATTCAACAAAAAGTTTTTTGGAAACGTTTCTATAAATTTGGAACAGAAAAGTTCTTATGCTTTGATATTTCGAATGTATTTGGATTTTTTTGACTCTTCCTTTCGAAATGTCTATATTTTCACTTTGTACCTATGCGTTTTTTCACTTGTGTTTTTGCTTCTATTCGAATAGACTTTTGAACAAATATTGCAAGCAAAATTGAAAGATAAAACGATTCCAACAAATCCTATTCGTGCAAAAGTTACGATTGCCTGCAAACAAGAATAGTAATGTATATATCTTTCGTATTGAAACTTTCTCGATTACATGTCCTTGTATATTAAAATTAAACACAACATTAAAAACTTCTTCGTTTCAGAAACCATTTTTGACAGCTTTCAGCTAGTTTGTTCTTTGGATAGAAGGCGAATTTCCGAAAGTTCAAATCACTTGTAACAATGTAACACTTTGGAATAATAAACATGCTTAACCCATTTTCGTTAAACATAAGAAAATACGCATTTTTCTTTGATTTTTGATTTAGCACAGAGAACAGACATACAAGTCCGTTTTCAATCGTGTGTAAGGAATTTAACGCACGTTTTGAAACGCAACACAAGTGGCAATCTCGTGGAGGCGCTGGCATCGCATAGTTTTTCTCATCAAGAAGCTGTCAAAATTTTAGGCGCCATCACCCACCATAAACATAAACAACAGATACTCCTCCTCACACTGGTTTTGATTCCATATGTGATGTTTCTTTCTCACACTAACGCAAGCGATTTCTCTGCCATCATGGAGCGTATGGTTTGTTTTGTGACCCTTTCCATTAGCGTCACAACCAGCAGCGAAGCACTAAAAGGATGAAAAGGCCATAATTTGTGCTCACATTTTAAGTTTATTTCGCTAGAAATTAGACAGCATTGGAATTTCATTAAATCAGCTTCACAATTAATTTTCTACTTTTTTCATTGCTACTAATGACATTGATAGAAAATATTTTACGTCTCATAGAAATTGCAATCAATCAGGAGAATAAAGCTGATGCTGAAATCACAGTAAACTGGACATACTTCAGCAAATAATTTCGCTGTAACTAGAATTTAGATTTTGGTGTGCAAATATATTCATGATTTTTCAATTATTCATGCCCCGTCTAGTCTTTCAATTCACGTTATGTATAGAAATATAACTGAATAACTGTTTTAGAACACTATCTCTCTTCGACAGTAGTTAAAACTTTTATAAGCATATAATTTTTCACCAATATGAGAAGTAGCTTGAGTACCAGAAACTCTACTTGAATGTTTGAAGGTACGAAAAAGTGTTTTGCAAAAAATATTTTTTTACCTCGTTTACCTCGTCAGGCACTATGGCTGAAAAATAAACATCAACAGTTATCACGTGCTGAAAGAGGCGGCAAGCTTGGTATCATTTTGGCGCGCAATGTTTGTTTGATGCAAAATGACAGCTAGTACGCTTGTCGCCATGAAAGACACCTAGCGCCACCAAACGACGTATTGCCACAGTCAGTATTCAACGTACTTTGATTTACACAGCTTTTTGAGTAAAATTTGTTCTAGCCTGGATGTCTGTTATCTGTGGATTTAGTTACAACATTGTTCATTGTTTTTTTGTTGCTGTTATTTTCCTAATTCTGTCATTTTAAATGGCATTTATGCTTGCTCTTTGCGTTCAGTTTAAGTGTTAATACTCTTCTACGGGATGCTTGTAAATAAGTTTTTATTTGTTTTTGATAATACTTTCGAGTTGCGCGTTTCTGTTTTGCTGAATTGCTCCAATAGTGCTCTTGTTCGCAGATAGTATAAAAAGTTATTGGCTCTGTGTGGTCTCTTTTTTGGTGGATATCGGAAGCGATGTCCTGTGAAGGATACCGCATGGAAGCTGTATAAGTATACGAACAATTGTTGATTTATTGAACAGAATATGATATAATGTAAATGCAGTTAAAAAATAAATGGAAACACTTAGCTTAACACTTAACTTATACACAACATATTCATTAGCTATAATGATTCTGTCTTCTTTTTAATGATTTCCTTTTCGGGAGAGAAAAATTACCATTTTTTAGTAAGGACGACAAAATATCTCTCAATCTACGCATAGACTAGCATATGAGATTTCTCAAATGAGGTGAAATTTGTCGTTTATGAATAGTCGAAATTATTCTGCCTGGAGAATAACGATAAAACTGGATAAATTGTGCGTTGGTTTATGTAGACTACTTATAGCCTTATCCTTCGATCAATGACACATTTTGGGCTTATTTGAGTTCAATTCAAAAAGTCGATCGTCTACAATTTCAAGAACGTTTATATCCACCGATTCACAAGTTATCTAAGTCTATATAGTCGGTTGGATACAAAATCGACTGACTTGGAAACACAGTTATTTTAAAAAAAAAAGCCCTCTAGGCCTATTGGAAGAAGTCGGTTTTGACTTGAATTTGTTTTTCGAAAACGATTCCACGATGTAAAGGTTTTTGGAGCCGGGAAAAGTTCTTAGGATGATTCTAGAGTCTAGACTGCTTTTGGAAAGGGCGGCTCCCTTTACAAATGAAACACCAATATCTTCATAATTCGAAAATTAATCAAGCAAATGAAACCAATTCTGGCATTTGGAGGTTTTCGAAGGGGGTGGTTCAAGACCCCTGCCCCTTTTGCAAAGAGGGGCTCCCATACAAATAAAACAGACATTTCTGCATTTCTCGAGAACTAATCAGAGAATAAATCAATTTAAGGCAAAACGAAGCTCGTCGGGTCTGCTAGTGTTCAATAAATGGGTTGAAATTCTACGCCGTAGTGAATAACTGAACAATCGTTTCAAAATTCTCTAAAACATTGTTTAATAATAAAAATCCATCGAATTGCAAGTGGCGTCGCCCTTACACAAAATTTTGTTCCAAACAAGTAGAAGACCTACCAAACGCGGAACATGGCGGCATCCTAATTTCAACATAAAAGAAGTAATTAATAATAATTAAACTTTTTGGTTATTATTTTTCAATGGTTCAACGGTGGGTATTATATATTTTTATGCACATATGAATGTCTTATATTGTATTATTGTATAGATGACTATCGCAATATATAAATGCATTTTGCCTACGAGTAGGAGAAGCATATAAGCAGTATGCGATCGCCGTACTATCAGTCAATGTGACCAAACTACTACTTAACATACTGAATAGGAAGATTCACTATTTGATTTAGTTTTCTTGCTGGTAAAATACCACCGATATCATTGTTTCTCCTCTGAGCTCCTCCCACTCGTTTAACTCAACAACGCCCGATCTCCACTTTCCTTGAAACAATGCACCAAAATTACACCGTAACCTGCACGTTCTGCACCACGGTCGAGTATTCCGTCTTGGACGGCACCAGATAGAATGCAGGATAGATCTCCGCTCCGCAGGGGCACTTGGTTGCCATCACCCAGTTGAAGCTGCCCAGCTTGACCGTGCACTTGGGACAATACAACCGACCCTGGGTATTGTGATAGATGTCGGTCATCCAGGCGAGCGGTTCGGTGAAGTAAATTTTGCTGCAAACGCCATCCTTCTCCGAGGACCGTTGACTGTGGTCGCTACTAATCGAACTGCGTCGCAATTGTTCCGTTACATAGTTCACTGATGAGCCTTCCTTTACGGCGCCTTTTGCTTCTGGCTCATCTGCCGTTGGTTCCGCAGTAGTTGCTTCCCCTTCGGTGCCGTCCCCTTCCTTGGTCGGAGTTTCCGAATCTGATTCGTCATCATTCAATCCGGCTACTACGTCACCAAACGAATTAAAGTGCTTAGCAGGTGAATGACCCGGAGGTTTTTGTTTGTGCAGTAGAAGATTGCTCTTGGTAGCAACCACACGGCGACATTTGCGACATCTGTAGACAATCGGTTCGGGTGTTTCTTGCGTGACGGCCGGATCAGGTTTGACAACATCCATGCAGTTCACCGGAAGACGTTTTGCTGAAAATGGAGACGAAATGAGGAATTTATCAGACAACAAATGGAAAACGGTAACTTACCTTTCCGTACATTATCGGCCGCCAGTTTGAGCCGAAATAGTTTATACTTCTCGTTTAGCGGATCGATCCGATAGTTCATGATGCTGAACAGTTTCAATTGGTTGATGAAGCCCGGATTAGGCATCACGAACCGCCTTTTGGACTTGACTCGCTGGAGGGCCGCATCATAGGTTAGCTTATACTTGTTCATGATGTAGGCAATCACTATGGTGGCACTTCGACTTACGCCGAAGTAACTGGAATGAGATGGAACTATATTTACTGTTTTTACAACATACCGCTCAAGACTTACCAATGTACAAGCACATTTCTCTCCTCCTCCAAACTTTCCCTGATGAAATTGTTCGTGTCTTCAAAGTGTTTAATCAGATCCTCCCTTGGCACATCAGAAGCTGAAGAAAAGCAATAAAAAATTGAACCAATTATTAGGTTTGAAACATCAATTTTAAAATTTACTGTTCTAATAACTAATACCTAAGAATCTGAAAACAATTCAGAAATCTTGGAATATTTAAGAATTTTAAGGAAACACTGAAAAGAGTTTACTGACACTGTGACTTTTTTGGACGAACACCATCTTTGCAGGGTTGCTGTCCGACATTCTTGCAACATGCCCTGTCCATCGTACCCTTCCACTTTTTGCCTTCTGAATAATGGGGTAGCCATATAGTTGGGGTAGCTCATGATTCATCCTTAACAAGTACGTAAGATTTCCAGCCACGATTCCTCTCCGGCTTTCTCCACTGGTAACGATACATTAATTCTTTTACCACCTCGATTTTGTCGCTCCGATACAGACTCGTGGTGGATGGCTAACATTGTCCTCTCTAGAGCTTCTTCCTAACATGTACTTCGTCTGCGACGTTTTGATGTCCGATCCGATTTGCTTCCCTTTTCAGTCTGATGTAGCTTTCTTCCATTTTCTCAAAGTGTTGTAATATCAATTGCGTCTCGAACACAAATAACTGAACGGACTTCATGAAAATCGTACCACTCGTGTCAATACCTTCTCTCCGTATTACTCCCTCCAAAACGATGTTGAATAGCAGGCACGAAAGACCATCACCTTGCCGTAACCCTCTGCGCGTTTCAAAAGGACTCGAGAATGCCCCTGAAATTCGAACAACGCACATCACTCCATCCTTCGAAATCCGTTTTCGTGCATTTGCTGCCATAGCTGGTCCCGATCGATTGTATCATATGCGGCTTTCAAGTCGATAAATAGATGATGAGTGGGCACGTTGTATTCGCGGCATTTTTGCAATACCTGACGTACGGCGAACATCTGGTCTGTGGTAAAGCGTTCACCCATAAATCCCGCCTGGTACTGTTTCACAAACTCTCTTGCAATTGGTGTTAGTCGGCGGCATAAAATTTGGGAGAGTACCTTGTAGGCGGCGTTCAGCAATGTGATTGCGGGGTAGTTGCTACAATCCACTTATTGCCCTTTTTGTAGATGGGACACACGACACCTTCCATCCACTCTTGCGGCAGAACATCATCCTCCCAAACCTTGATAATTACTCAGTGCAGCCCTCTAGCCAGTGCCTCACCGCCGTGTTGAAACAGCTTTCCTAGTAGTTGGTCAACTCCAGGGGCTTTGTTATTTTTCACCCGGCCGATCTCCTCCTGGATTTCCTGGAGATTCTGAGCCGGAAGTCGTATGTCCAGGTCCCAGATTAATTAACAAACCGCCATAGTTGTCTACCACATTGCCATTCAAGTGCTCTTCTCTTCGTAGTGCTACAGCCACCTTTGTATAACAGGGTGTCTACTCATCTGTGAAAACAAAATTCCCTGATTTTTCCAGGTTTTTTCCAGGTGTTTTACATTAATTTCCAGGAAAAAAACAAACGTGCCATATATAGATTTTAACAGCAAAATAATCAATTCAAAAAAGTAAATATAGCGAAAAATATTATTTTAAAGAATATTTTAGTGGCTACACAAAAACAATGTTGTAAATTACTTAAGAAATTCCTCCAGGAATTCCTTCGCAAGTTTACCCAGAAATTCCTTCAACCATTCAATCAAAATTCCTCAGGAATCACATAGGAAGTTTCTCCAGGTATTCCTTTGAAAATTTCTCCATAGATTCCTCCGGATTTTAAGAATTGCTTCAGAACTTCCTCCAGGATTTAATTTAAAAAATTCTTTGCCAAAACTTTAGAAAACATCTCAAGGAATTGTTTCGGAAATTTCTTTATAGATGCATTTGGCGATTTCTTTACGATTTTTTTTTAAATTCCTCTAGGTCAGAGGTTCGCAAACTGTGGGTCGCGACCCCCAGGGGGGTCATGGGCTGTTCAGTGGTGGGTCGCGAAAGACAAATCTTAATTCATAATTTTGTTACTATTTTGTCCCACAAATCTAATCCATATTTTAAATTAGGATCTAAGTTACGATTGGATGATTAAAGAACAACAAACCTGACGAGGTCAACGGCCTTTTTTTGTTTCACGATATTTGGGCAAGTAGAAAGAAGTCCCATACAATCCAAATCTAAGCCCCGAACTCAATCCAAAACCAATCCTAATCAAATTCGAATCCAATCTAAATCAAATCTAAATCTATTTAAAATCCAATCCAAATCTAGTTCAAATCCAATCCAAATGTAATTCAAATCCAATCCTAATCAAATCGAAATTCAATTCAAATCCAATCTGAATAAATTTCAAATCCAATCTAAATCCAACCCAAATTCAATTCAAATCCCATCCAAATCCAATCCACATTAAAAAACCTAACCTAATTCACCTTTCTCGCATTTAGCCAAGACACCAACCTTATATGGCGCTTATATAGTTCGATTCCATTTCCTTAATAACTTTTAAACGCAATGGTCGATCGTTATCAAATTCAATAGTGATTAACAAGGCTTTTTCCCCTGTCGAATTCAACTTGTTGCGAGAAAATCGGTTAAGAATTACTATATGCAAAAGTGGCTAATGTTTTTCGGTTTTCGTGTGCACACACACACATACACACGGACAGACAGACATTTGTTCAGTTCGACGAGCTGAGTCGATTGGTATATAACATCATGAGTCTCCGAGACTTCTATAAAAAGTTCGATTTTGGAGTGAAATGATAACCTTTTGGTACAACTTTGTTGTACGAGAAAGGCAAAAATTGACAAAATTTTGACAAATACAACGCGAACTCATTTTTATCTAATTTCACAAAATCAATACATTTGGTACCTGGTGGGTCGCAAGCAATATGGGATTCTGCTAGGTGGGTCGCATATCCAAAAGTTTGGGAACCTCTGCTCTAGGTGTTTGTTCGGAAATGTCTTGTGAAAATCCCTCGGAAATACCTTTATAAAATACTTTGCAGATTTCTTCAGATATTCTTCTGAAATTTTTTTTAGGAAATTCTCTCTCGAAAATTTCTTTTATTTCAGCTGTTTTTTTTTAAAGAAACTTAAGAAAACTAGAAAACTACGGAAAAAAAGTTTGGGGATTTCTTCAGGAAATCTTTCAGAACTTCTTACGAAAACTCCTTCAAGTAATGTGTCGATGCAAAAATATGAGATCGCTGGGTCCATGACGTTAGGCATAATACCTTCTTTATGTCATAGGCTGTTTTTGGGGCATTTCCTTTATGTCTAACGTACTCATGCCTAACAGTAGATGCAAAAGTATTAGATTGCTAATGTCGTTCCTGTTCGGTACTACAAGTGTCAACAAGGTACTACCAATGTTGGTAATGAAACAAAACATGCACTACAACATTATACATAACAAACCGACAAGTTAGGCTTGGGAAAGCATATTTTGGCAAAATACTTTTATTGACTAAGGCGCCACTAGCGTTCTAGTACTTATGCTTCTACTTGCCTAACGTGTTTATTAGGGTGGTTCAAAAAATCGATTTTGCTCCACAGTGCTCATCTGTTTCTTTACCATGTTCTGAGTGTCCTTTAAAAATTTGAGCTCATTTGGATTTAAACTGATTTAGCACAAGCCGTTTCAAGTTTGCATGCAAATTAGTATGGGGAAATTTATTTTTTCATTATACTGTTAATGACGTTTCCCTATTAAGCGGAGGTTAAAAGAAAACCTACAGAGCTAAAAGGGATACTCAACAGCTTTCACCCAACGAAAATCGCATGTTGATTAACCGCCCCAATAATTAGTAATCGATTTTAAGACAGGTTGCGAATCTTTAGTCATGATCGTTAAACTTTTTTGAGGGCATCACTGAAATGTGCAGGGCAACATAGTAGCCTGAATTTGTGTGTGCTATCTTTCGCGCCCCGAGCAGCAATGTTGCCTGTAGATGAGTTATGCAATTAGCTCCAGAGAACCACGGTATAGATTAAATTCGATTACTAATTATTGGAACGATTAATTGAGATGCGGTTTTCACTGAGTTAAAGCTGTTGAGTATTCCTTTTAGCTATGTAGGTTTTCTTTTTACCTGCGCTTGATGGGGAAGCGCCATTAACAGTATAATGAAAAAATAAATGTCCCCATACTAATTTGCATGCAAAATTGAAACGGCTTGTGCTAAATCAGTTTTAATCCAAATGAGCTCAAATTTTCAAAGGACACTCAGAACATGGTAAAGAATCAGATGAGCACTGTGGAGCAAAATCGATTTTTTGAACCACCCTAGTGTTTATACCTGATCGCGTGACCAACATCTAGTTTGCTTGGACCTAGCAGCCAAGGTACCGGTACTATGAGTGTCAAACGGACAAGTTATAGCCTATTACGATTACGCCATTTATGATTATAAATATCATGATAACAACCTGATGCCATCACCATACATTCAATTTTCTTTCTCCGCTTTAAAGCTATCAGTACACTGTTTGTCATAATGACAAATACATACAAATAAGCCTGATATCCATGTCGATTTCTAATCGGTTTGATAGATGTCCGGATCAACTTGACAAAATTTGTCATTATGACAAACAGTGGACTGCGGGCTTTACATAATATTTATTACGATAAATAATCTAATCATAATCTGAATAGGCTATTAAGCTTATTGAAGCATATTTTGGCAGAATAATTTCAATGGTTACAGCGCCACTAGCGTTCTATTACTGCTTTACTGTAAAAACATTCGGAAAACGCTTCGGATTTTGTTTTAAATTCCTTGGGATTTTCCAATAAATCTCATATAGCGCTACATACCGAATCCATGGTCCTTAAGCATATCGGCGAGTATGCGTGTGCTCCCGAGAGTTAAGAGATTTACAGTTCCATGAACCTAGCTTCCAATCGCTAGTCTCTTTTCGTCGCTATGGTCTTTGCCGATTGTTCCGATCCGTATTTTCTTGGTGATTGTTCGTTGCTTGGTTTTCAAATTCTGGCTTACAGGGTCTGTCACCAAACCCCCTAAGTTTCCGGTGGACTATGGTGCACAGTTTTGCTTAGTGTCCCATGTTGGCACTCGGATGATTGCTAGCTTGGGGAATACACGCTGTTGTGGCCAACATGGAGAACCCCTTCCCTGTCAGCATATGACCATAGTTCCCACCGGAGTTGGGTACCCGATCTTCCCTAAGGTTGCTCATACCCCGACCTGCGACCCGACCTGTATGGACGAGGGGAGGGGTAGGAGTTGCTGGGTAAGACATAGAACCGCGAAATGAGAACTATTTTATTCCTTTAAGTACACGAAGTACCAACGATATGCAAACGCATTACCAAGCATTTACTATGCCTAGCCTTATGACATACGATATTTATTTTTGCCTTTCTCGTATACTAAGTATACGTAAAGGCTATATGATCGCTCCAAAAACAAACTTTTTTAGGGATATTTTTGCATATTTTATGAATATTCTATCTATCTTGATTGAAAAACATTCCTCCACGAATTCCGATAAGAATCCTTGAGTGATTCCGATGGAAATGTTCCAGGGATTCCGACGAGAATCTCCATAGATTTCGACGGGAATCCTCCAAGCATTCCGAAGCTAACCTCCAGGGATTCTGAAGGCAATCCACCAGGGATTCCGACAAGAATCTTCCAGAGAGTCCGAAGTGAATGTTTCAGGGATTCCAAATCCTCCCGAGATGTTGACGGAAATCTTCCAGGGATTCTGACGGGAATATTGCAGAGATTTCGACGAGAATGTTTCAGGGATTCCAATTAGATTCCAATTCTACGGATCTTCCATCATCCAGAAATTCCTACGGGAATGTTGCAGGAGTTTGAACAGGAATGTTCCAGAAAATCCGACGGAAATGTTCCAGGAGTTCCAACGGGAATGTTTCAGAGATTCCCTCGGGAATCCTTCATGAATTCCAACGTGAATGTTCCAGGGATCCCGAAGAAAATTGTCGAGGGATTTCGAAGCAAATCGTCGAATGATTCCGAAGCAATTTGTCAAGGGATTCCGAAGTAAATCGTCGAAGTATTCTGAAACAAATCGTCAAGGAATTCCGAAGTAAATCTCCGGACGATTCCGAAACCAATCTTCGAACGATTCCGGAAGAAATTCCGAAACAATTAAACGAGGCATTCTGGAGCAAATCCTCCATGGATTATAGAGGGTATCCCCCACAGACTCCAAAGGGTATCACTCAACGAAACCGAAAGGAATCCAGTGTGAATTGTTTTGGATTTCACTTAGAATGCTATGATGATTCTGAAATGAATTGTTCAGAGATTCCAATGATAATTCTACTCGGATTCTGTTGATAATTCTTCTCGGATTCTAATCCTTCTCGGATGCTGAAGGGAATTGTGGAGATTATCATGCTGCTAGGCAAGCGGAAGTCTGCCACATGTCTTGGAATGTTCGTGAAATACCACGATTGCTTTGATTGATATTCTGGTGGCTCTCCGTCGTTGTTCATATCTGATCAAGCTTACTTTGATGCTTTCAAATGAATTATATATTGCCTTTTCATAATTAACATCAAGTGCAATTTCACTCGCAACAAATCCAAATTTTTCATAATTGGTGACTTCAATGCCAAACACCGTCTCAATCTGTTGAAGAGAATACGGGACATAATTTTGTACGCCGAATTAAGGAGGGTTATTCCTCGGTAATTGGCGTACTTTAGTCTGTGCCCTTTCTTAAAGAGAGGGCAAATGAGGCCGTCCAACCAGCTAGCAGGCATTTCCTCGTCTTCCCATATTTTCGACATAATATGGTGCAGAACTTCATAAAGCTGCTCACTGCCATGTTTGAGAAGTTCAGCCGGGAGCTAGTCCTTCCTCGCAGCCTTAATGTCTTTCAAGTCTTTAATAGCTTTTCTAACCTTCTCTAGTGTAGGCGACTCCACAGCTTGTCCATCGTCGCTAATATTTATTCTGTTCACCGATGCACCGTCACTTCCACTATTCAACAAAGTCTCGAAGTGTTGCTTCCACCTGGCAGCCACTTCGGTTTTATCTGTTTTTTATTCCCTTCTTGGTCGTTGCACATGACAGGAGATGGCGCTGTCTTTCTCCGAACGCCATTGACAGTCTCATAAAACCTCTGCATATCAATGTGCTCCATTTTTTCCTGCGCCTGTTATGTCGAATTCGTTTTTAAACCTGGGTCAGTGCCAACTCGAACCCTGAATAAAAAACATTTTCAGTTCCATCTTTCATTGGATATGTTGGTGTGCGTAGCGTGTTTGTTATGATTCGAAACATATGATCCAGGACATCCAGTGCACTGGCAGTGCGACCTTGACTAATCAGATCATGATAAATAAATATGTTTAAGTGGGTGAACTGATGTTCGCGGATAGTGGAATTTACTTTTGAGCGGATATACATAGGGGAACTGCTCCTGGAATTAATCTCATGGCTTCGATATTCATCCCATCAAAAACAAAGCAATGAAAAGGAATTTGGATTGTTTATTATTTTTGTGATTTTTTCAGCAGTGAGCACGCATGTTGACAAAAAGAAGCGAAGGAATTGGCGCTGTATTTCTTTATTTCCCGATGAGATACATTCATCTCAGTGAGATGGAGATCGTAACAGTTCCCTATTTAATTATATTCAATAATCCCGTGCACATTTTTACACCAAGAATTCCGTATAAAATTCATGTGATTCATGAGATTTTCTATTCTACAAAAATTCAAAATTCAAAATATTCTACAAAAATTCAAATTCATCTATTTCTGCAAAAGTTTTTTTTTCGGAGAACACTCAGAAGCATGTAATAAAAATTCTTCAGGATTCGCTAATTTTTTTCCTCGCTACCTCTTCTGATAAAGGTAGCCTCACACCTCGAGAAAATTTTCCGCCGGATTTTGGGCCCCGTGCATTTTCAATTTTCAAGAATGTCTCGGAGGAATTGCTCTTCCGTACTTCCGTACCTCTTCCGTAGGTACTTCCGGGGGAATTAATGTACGAAAATTTGCGGAGCATTTCCTGAAGGAAACTTCGAGTAAGTTCCTGTATTCCAGATAGATTTCATGAAGGAATTATTGTAGGAATTTCCTAATCAATTCCTGGAGTAACTTCCAGAGAAAATCCAGGAACAGTATTCAAAGATATTCCTAGAAGAATTTCCAAAGGAATTCATCTCGAAAGGATCCCTTGGAAAAAAAAAATATGGAGCAATGCCTGAAAGATATCGTCAAATAGTCAAGAAAGAATTATTGAAAGAATTTTTGAAGTCTGGCAGAATTCCCGAAGAAAATTCTGAAACGAACGAAAGAGTTTTTGGAAGAATTTCAAAAGAAATTCTGCATAAGAAATAATTCTATTCAGTATTCCTCAAATATATTTTTCTGACAAGTCTTAGCGGATTTTGTGAACAAGTTTCAAGGGGAATTCCCAAACTACATAATTCCATCCACCGACCTAATTTGGGACACAATCTGTGAGGAGAACCTGAATGAACTTATGAATACATAACTTCCCTAACAATTATATTCAAAACTGAATCTAGACAACAGTACCGGATTAATTTCATTTAAAACTACAACAACAAATATCACAAAATTCCCGGAAACAAAGATTTCCAACGCGCATTTTATTTTAATAAACAGACAGTTTCGGTTCTCCCTTCTGCTTGTTGATTCCGCCCAGTCCCATCCACCCACGTGGTTTTGACAGATGAAGTAAAGTTGTATTGGTGAACCCGGTGCGAAACCGTGAAACAACACAGTGCGAACCCGACAGCTTTGGGGTTGGAACTAGTGCGAACCTAGTTCCAACCTGAGCGAATAAAAAACACTTTGACAGCACTTAGGTTGGAACTGGTTCCAACCTAGGTTGGAACTTTTTAAAAACGAATTCGACATTAGACACTTCTAGACCAACAATTGAAAAGGACGTAACAGCCAAAATGTATTCCTTCCGATGCTTCGTCCACATATAGGGCTATATATTTAGAGGAAGAATCATAAGGAATACATTTTGTCTGTTACGCCCTTTTCAAATGTTGGTCTAGACATGTTCTTCATACTCTTTTTACTTCGGTGGGTTCGTTTTTCGACTGCTCTTGCTTCCTTGTACGGATCTCTATTCGATCGGGTACCCGACACCAGCACGCCGCTTCTGGCAACGTTCTTCTCGCCTGTCACTCTCTGACACTCCACATCGAACCAACCCGTCCTGGGTCGCCTTTGTGCAGTGCCTACCACTTCTCGTGCTGTTGTGCTCACCGCTCCATGGATCGACTCCCATAGATCGTTGATGTTGTCGCTAACGTTGATTGCACTTATCCGTTCGTCGAGCTACTGGCGGTACTCAGCCGATACTCCTTCCGCCGACAATCGCTGGATATTGTAACGCATCGTTCGCTGTCATCTTTCGTTCGATACAGTTGACAACCGTGATCGAATTTTACTGACAACGAGGTAGTGATCAGAGTCAATGTTCGGCCCTCTGAAACCGCACACCTATAACATTCGAGAAATGGCGCCCATCCACCAGAACATAGGCTATCTGGTTGCAAGTTTCACCATTTGGGTGTCTCCAGGTGTGCTTTCGGATATTACGCCGTTTGGCATAAAGTCGTTTGACATAAAATAATTTGGCATAATGGTCGTTTGGCATAATTGATTAAAAATAATATACTCAGAAAAATTACAATTTTTTCGGAATAGTTATTACAGGCATACCTCGATAGTACGTACACCTCCGTAATTTTAGTGTACGTACTATCAAAGCGTACGTACTATCGAAGCAAAAAAATACCGAACAAAACAATTTTTTTTTTTGCCTTTGTATTTATTTGGGAGTGATGTAATGTTTATAAAACCGCTCGGAAGCCAACATTTCGATAGAAGACTCTGTATTCTAAGCAAATTTATATTTGATATAGTACACAACGGACCAGCATGACTCAGATTTTTCTTGAAAAGGTGCCTACATGTAGCATTGTGCAAAATTATCGTCCTTGTAAATGTGAGGCTAATGTGTTTATGAAATATTGTATGTTAATGCTTCGGAACATCCATAAATTACGTGATATTCGTGACGTTTCAAAGATATGTTACACATCATGCATGATTATACATGTTACTACAAAAAGTGACGATTGACAATAAAACATCTTGCCGAAAATTCAATTTTATGAATCACTATTCCCATGATGGAATTAATTTACTCCTCGGTTTAGAACTGGAACTAATTTCCTTGATAGATAAAATAATTCATAAACATAATAATTGTTCAATTAAGTGGATAGCTAATCTGCTTTCTAAGAAAATCATGCCCATAGAATTTCAATTATTGCTGATAACACTCTTATGCCGATGACATACTCAAGATTTTTTGATGTACAGGTTATCCGACTTCGTCAGTAGATGGGAATAACCAGCGCGTACATTTTCAGTGCAAAAAATAAACAAACGAGCATAAATTCCATACAAAAATCCAAGATGGCTGAGTTGGGGATATTGACAAGTCGGATAACCTGTATACATAAAAAAATCTTGGACATACTCATGCGAGTGCGTGTGCAAAAGCGTCCAAGACAAAAGAATTCCTCTTGCTGATATTCTGCTTTATGAGGGCTTGGACGGGCTCCGCATCGCTCAGCTGTTTCAGATGTTCATTCAATTGTTTAAAATGATAGTATAATATGTGTTACGTAAGACTGGCAAACATTTATGACACGCTGCTTTTTTCAAAGTTTTGCTACTAAATTCGTTATAAGCTCACGATGGTGTTTAAATCAGTTGTGAAATTATTTCGTAACATATGAAGGACCCCCGCATGTGCAATGATCAAAGCATATTGAAATTTTTACTAAAATCGTACAGAAAATCGAATGAAAAAAAAAATGTTTTTTTTTTGTACGTACTATCGAGGTAAAATGTACAATCGAGGGTACGTACTATCGAGGTATGCCTGTAATTGTAATTTTATTGAGTACGATAAATGTTCTAAATGCCAATGTTTAGTTCCTTTATAAATCCTACAGCTATCGACAATCCCCTTGCGACTTACCTTGAATATACTTCACTCTCAAGCTGGGATTCTCGGTCACATGGGTCGGCAGCGGGCATGAATCGATCGTCAGCACACTCCGGATGGCTAACTTCTCCAGTGTGGGCAAATCCGCTGCCGCCGTCACATTCCCCAGCCACAGTCCCGGCTCGATCTCATCCAGATTGACCGGTCCACCGGAGATGTCGTCCCGCGTCAGCCGATAGGTGACGACGGCGTCCTTTAACGGTTTCTCCCGCGGGGCGCCGGACTTCGGGACATGTCCCTGCACCTTCTTTATCACTATTTCGCCCTCGTGCATTCTAGCCGTTCCGTCTTCGTTGAATCGAATACTGTTGAGCTGACCTATTTTGAAGCCTTTTGTTGATTGCTGCCGTCACACTCCCACCGCACCCGGTGCCTCCAAAGTTGTAATTCCTTAAAAAATACAATTGTTTTTTATTCGATTTTTAAGTTTTTTTTTTGTTTTTATAACTCACACAGTAATCACGAATGGTAGTTTTTCCTGGTTGTGTGTTATAAAAAGTTTGTTTCTGTTTTGAATCTGTAATAAAAAAAAATATTTAATTGCATATTATTCGGCAAATCACCCGTACGAAAACTATTTTTTTGTTAAATATCTTAACATATTAATCCCCATCACAAGCAGTTCATCACAAGCATCCTAGTGAAACAGTCATGGTTTGATGAACACTCTGGCACATTTAAACTGTTCTCAAGTAAAAACTTGATAAAGAATATCTTGATGTCAAAGTAAACAAGCTACTTATTTAAAATTAAATTTATAATATCAGACATCAGTAACATGAAGGCATGATCATTCTATAAAAGGCACCTAATTTGATGCATCATATTTAGATATTATCACCCCTAATCTTTTTATGAACATTTTTGCATCTAGTTTTGTTTTTAACGATATTGTTTTGCAATAACATACAAAAGTGCATTTAAATGTAAAAAAAATGTACGAGAAAAACGTAAAGAATATGGTTGTACATAAGGATGTCAAATACGGTACTTACCCTAAAATCGGAAATGAATCTGTTCGAGTGTGAGTGAAAAATCGATTCGAACGAATTGTGAAATGTTGAAAAACCCTTTTCTGGATCTCCCAAACAGGTCCTTACCACTTCTAACAATTCGGGTATGTAGAACACACGGCTGCACGGCCAAAACTAAGCGGAATGAAGTAATTTTTCGTGAAAATAATGATGCACAATCCTAGGAAAATGGCTACGCACTAACTGCTTGTGCAAAGCGGTGATGTAGCCAACGAACCTCTATCCTCACTGCAGCTACCTACCAGTGTGACTGAAATTGAAAAGTCTTGAATGAGATCACCACCCGCGCACCGAAACGTTCGGAGATTTTCCGATAGTCTCTCACCAGGCCGTATACAGGAAGCGATGTTTGTTTACACTTTTCCAACATCCAAAAACACCCACTTTTCTCCCGCACTCAAGAATCCTTGATGCGCTCCTTGTGCTTCCACTCTCACAAACACGTGCAGAAAGCGAGAGAGGGCGCGATTTTGCAACTGCGGATTTTGACAGATCTCGCATAACATTTGAAAAGCGCCTGCATTCAAAACGTAAACATTTCTCGCGTAATGATTACGGCTTTTAAACCAAAACCATAGCCCTCTCCATTCCCATCAGTGTAGGTGCCGTGTTTACAAAATTTTCCTTTGTTTGCTGTTAGAACTGTCATATTTTTCTTGTTTGCTGTTAGAAAACAACAAACAATCCGTTGATACACTAAGAAAAATATCGCAAATTTTACCTCGGCAGCAGGTGAAAATGAAAATTTTCATTTTGATTCAGTGTGCAGCAAAAAAAATCACTCTGTGATAGTGTTGGTAAAATCCGCTTGGAGACCTCAATGATTTTTCCAGGGGGGTATTGTGGATTTACTTGACCAATGGATTTGAAGGTCGCCCAAGTAACCACCAAGCATTAATTAATGCATGTAATCAATCACAGATAAACATATTAAATGCTAATTGCATTAGCTCAGTTTTAACGATGTAAAGATGCATTTATTCATCAACTGTCAAGCAATGATACACTAGTTCAGTATTACGAATGCAGCGATGCATTACTTATGTTTTATTTCAACATGTCAAAGTAATAAAGCATTATTTCGGTCGTAAAAGGGCCTTTTTCCACTTTAAGTCAACTTTAATGGCTGTATTATTTGCAATCATATATAGCTCCATGGTTACTTGGGCGGTTCACTTGCCTATTTCAAACCTGGGTGGTGCGAATAGAATCGATTTGGTTGTCAAACTGAAGCCAAAATTTTCTATTGTGCCGGAGCTAAACATTGGAGATTGTGGTTATGTTCGTTTCGGATCTAATATATGTAAATTTATTTCAAACTATTGTCTGATTTTCTCAAAATTGCACGCGGCGAACCCTTCATGAAAGGTACCGCCGCGCTTTTTGCACCCCGTTTACTTGATTCTTACACTCAGCGAACTGGACTAGCGAAATTCATAACTGGCGCCTTATGAATCAACGACTGATTATTCCACCAAGAGTGGTTCTTATACGCTGTTACCTTCCAGTATAATCAAGCGTCGATGGGCGTGTGGTCTACCAACCGGTCTCCCGACCTCGACGTCCATGGTTCGAACCCAGTCTGCCGCACTTTACTTTTTTTTTTAATGAAAATCATCGTTCATAAGGCAATATATTGAAATTCATACCGATTCCTTGAGGCAAATTTTCATAAGGCGTTTGATTGAAAATCATACGTCAATTTTCCTCAGTGTATGGGTGAATAGCATTGCGGTGTATCGTTTGGCGCGGCCGTACCTTTCGACGCAGTCATTCGCCGCGTGAAGTTTTGTGCAAGTACCCATTTGGGAACACTTCAAACGCCGCGCATTGTATCATATCCAGAAAATCTGACAATAATGCAATATGAGTGCCATCTACGGGTGAACTTTTGAACTGTCAAAAAAGTGATAGTAATCAAAACATTGGCTGCTCCTTGAAGCGCGAAGAAATAATTTTATAAAGTTTTGTGATATATATCATTATTTTGACGATTATCATGGAACAACAAGGTAATAAAACATTTCTTTTCGTTGCGCAGATAATTTAAAATCGGTCAGCATTCCTAAAATAAGAATTACAGTGTATATATCAGGTATGGCAACATTGAGGTTATTTGTTTTGTTTTAGATGCTGGGCATATAAATATTGTAAAGGTCACGATTTCACTTGGCCAGGTTTTTGACTATGTTGGGGATTCCGTGAAACCTTTGCGAGAAGGCCAAAATGTATTCGATTCTGGTCACATCATTTGCATAGGCTACACAAAAAAAATTGCAGGATTATCTGGAGTTGACGTCATATGTGCTACAGAGCTCTCGCCCAGCAGATGTTCCGCATGAGCTACGTTTGAAGATCGGATCAGACTACCGCAAATGGTCACTGTGCTGTTCCTGCGAGGCTGGAACATCCCGATGCAAGCATATTATTGCTTGTCTTCTGCACCTGTGCCAGTAAATATTGACATGAACGATAAAAATTTTTTCTGAGATTTTAAAATCTAATGATTTCAGATTCAGATCGGTTGAATTTATGACGTGCACGGATTCCCGACAAGCTTGGGGTAGGAGTAGAGCTGAAATCATCCAATGGAACGCAAAACCACTGATGCAACTGTGTTGTATTCGACAGCACCCAGTCGTTACTCCGGTTGATACATTAAATAAGCAAGAGCTTCTTCAGCAGGCCTTCGACCGAGTGAAGTCATGAAGTTGAACGTCCATAACATGATTTTTTTTGTATATAGCATCTCCGAGTTCAGCGATCCAGAAACACATCTGTTTACGCATACATTCAATATCGGATTTGAGAGATAGTACTGTAGAACATTGGTAGCAGCCTAAGTAGCTTGCTTATAACAATTGTCGACATAACTGAGCAGTGGGATATGCGTATGTGTATTGCGCGCCAAATATTGTAAACCTTTGTTATCTAATAGTTATAAATTACTGAGCTTATTGTCTATATAGAAATCTTTGTCATTAGTTCGTCTATAAAACCGCCAAAGTAGCTAGAATCAGTAATAGTCCTTGAGACTCGTTGTCCAAGCGACATACAGTTTGTAATTCGCGCGCAGTTTGAACTAATTAAGTCAATAAATAATTTGTCCAGTTGTTATATTAAGTGTTGTTAAGTTCAATAAATTGGTCCGTCTTGCTCGTACATAATAGATTAGTTATGTGAAAGTCAGTCATAGTGTCGTCATTACCAATAAGAAAGTTCTATTCGTGACAAAGCTTCAATTATAACCCGACAATGATCCGAACCAAGTCATCGCCCTTATGTGCGTCATCAACATCGATGGGAGAGAATTGAGTGCACCACTGCCCATAGCTGGTCCTCTGTCGCAAATGAATTACGGCGAGTATGTATCACGCAATGAGTTGTACGGCATGATACTTGATGTCCAACAAATCTGCAATATTTAATGGCTGCTGGAGAAAAATTACAAGCAATTTTATGAGACCAATGTTCTTAAAAATGTGCAGTCGATATTGGATATTGCCGAAGAAACTAAAGAACAGCGTAATGATGATTGGTATTTATATCGCTCAATAAGAATCACTGCAAGCTCTTGTTACGACCTTTTTACATACACCCGTAATAAGAATGCAGATTGGCCAAGGAAGACAATTTTTTTATCTGAACCCGAAGCTGATCCGATCAAAAGCTTTAGATTATGGAAGGGAAACAGAGGAATCAGCACTCGAATGCTACAGAATAAAACGAAATCCATTAGTGAAAAAATGTGGCTTTGTAGTTTGCGTGAAAGAACCATGGATTGGCGTAAGTCCAGATGGCGTCGATACTAGCTGTAATATTTTAATTGAGATTAAATGCCCAATGTCTGGTAAAGAACATGGTTTGGAGTGGATGTTAGAGAATTGTAAAGAAACTAAGTTGTATATTAAGAAGCGAGAGTCAGGTTTTGAATTAAATAAGAATTATCAGTACTACGCGCAAATTCAGTTAAGTATGTATGTATTAGGTTGTGTTACTTGTGATTTTATCGTTTATTCGAAGTACGAGAATGATTTCATTGTTTTGGAAATTCAGTTGAATGAAGAATACGTTAGAAGTCTAATTAGTTCATTAAAACAAGTTTATTTTCAACACCTGCTACCTGAAATATGTAAGAAACATGGAAATGAATTAATGTAATTCAAGCTTTCAAATAAATAGAAGAAAATTTCTTCTTCAATGGCTCTACATTCCAATTGGAACTTTGCCTGCTTTTCAAGTTTGTATTCTATTAGCATTTCCTCAGTTATTAATTGAATGCTCGCTTACCTCTACCCTAATTCATGAAAAAATGTTAGTTTGGTCCTTTTGAAAAAATAATCGAGAATGGTTTTCTATCCCCGCCATTGCATAAGTATGTATTATCAATTCAGTGCAAATCCGAATTATAGCCGCTAATGAAGTTGGATTTTTCTCACAATTCATACGTTAAACCTAACTTCGGAAGTGCTGCGCTGTTTTCATTTGGTGATGTGGTATACAGCGCACTACTTCCGAAATTAGGTTTAACGTATGGATTGTGAGAAAAATCCGATTTTGATAGCGGCTATAATTCGGTTTTCTACTGAATTTATAATATTTATCTTTTGTGGCAAGTACAATGCCCAAGCAGTCGAGTATTTTTATTATTTAGGGAAAAAATAAAAACAAACTTTGTTTTAGTTTTGTATTCTTTGTAACAAATATTTTCACATTATATTTCGAGTGAAAAATTAGTAGGAATGCTACTAAAAAGCACTCGTTACGTAATTTCATGAGATTCGAGCTGAATCACGCCTGTCATCCGCGGTACAATGGCACTCTACCCAACATCGTTTTTGGTACTTCTGTTTTTGGTACCCTGTTTCAGGGTAGTATACCCGAATGCAGCGCTCATTTTGGGTGATTGGTTCGTATACGTATACGCAGTTAGTGCCAATTATCGGCAATTAGCTTCTCCTGCCGAAAATTTGCAATTGGTTGAGGTACATCGAGCCTTTAGTGTTTTGTGGCTTCTTTATGTCGAAAAATTGCTCGTCGATACTTTCAAAGTTTTGTTATCATGAATTAAACAAAATTAAAACAAAAACATTGTACGCCATATTGAATGAATGGTGGGCAGGCGTATTAGCCTTCTCTTCAGTCCCCTGAGCTGAATGGAGCAGGAATGTATGTAAACAATCGTAAAGTAATGTAGAGTCTAGCGCATTTGCAGCGCATGTGCATTTGCAGCATGTAAAGAGAAATTTGAAGAGCGGGAAATGTTTGACAGCCAAGTAACTGCAAAATAATTTTGTTTATAGGAATGATTTCAAAATATCCCCCAGCGCAGAAAAGCGGCTCTATCCGCATCACCCAGTTTCAAACGTTTTTTTTGCAGCAAGGTTTGCCAAACTCAATATTGTGTATCCGGAAAAAAAGTTAGACCGCTTTTTATACCGAAGTTGGATTTTTCTCCAGATACAGGCAACTTTCCCAACTTCGGAAATAGTGCGCTAGATTCGCCTAAAGATGCGCTAAACAACGCATCAATTAGTTTGACAGATAAAACTTCTGAAGAAAGTTCGATTCGGAAGTCCCGACTTCCGAATTCTAAATTGGTGCTACGCCGACAATAAATGTTTGATAGATCGACATAGTTGTTTCATAAGGGCCGAAGTCGCAAATGTAAACAAATCGAGTTTATGTCATAGATCGAACCTCCTGAAAATGTACTATATGTAGCATATTAAAAATAGTACAAAATGTTGTTTTTTAGCTGTAAAAACAAAGAAATACAGAAGGGCGATATTACTTTTTAGTTGGAATTTTTTTCTTAGTGCGATTGCGCCCCGTTTTCTCCATGACAGCAAAAGGGCTAAACTGTCTTTCATTTACGCATTATGACACTTCGTTCTTGCATCAAAAACACATGTGAGCAAAAGGGCTAAACGGTACTTTGAAAACACAACGGGGCGATGCAAACAGGCGATAATGACAAATAGGTTGACAGCCGGGCGTGGAATTTGGGCGAAAAGGATGTTGTGAAAAACATTATGGCGCATTTCTGAAGGGCGCAAGTGTACACTGTTATAAAAAAAGGACGACTAGTTCTTTAATCACATTTTCAAATCGAAATAAATCCGAAGTAAATTTTATTTACATGTGGCTTCTATGATTAGATATGGATGTATTTCATGCAAACTATTAGCATTTAAAATACCATCTACTTTTCGAACTATAATTGAAAACATGTCATGGAACATTCGAACCCATTTTTCTCCATTCGAGCTCATTGCGACATTGGCCCTTATGAAACAACTGTGTCGAGATTATCTTGTTTTTTTTGCGTCTTGTCTATCAAAACATCGGAAAAGAAAGAGAAGTCCGAGGGAAACAGCAAAAAGCATGTGGCAGACTTGTCAGTTTTGACAGATTTTACTACGAAAACGGGTGTGAAGGTGAAAATGGCGATTTCAACGACTGTTCAAGAAGCGACTATTTCGAACGGTCGGGTCCAATAGGGAAATCCACATACAGTAGACGTTCGATAACTGCAAGTCATTTAACTACAACGCTTTTTATCTGCAATTCGATAGTTGCAACCGTTTTGCAGTTATCGGACCGCTAAACTTCAAACTGATGTCAAACTCAATGACAGGCTGCATTGCACTGCACATTTAGATGTACTTTTATTGCATCTGAAGTCGATTGACAACCGTTTTACGTCTAGAATGCGTTGCAGTTATCGAACGGCATTCGTTAACTGAAAAGTAAACATTTTGCAGTTATCGAACGGCTACTGTACAATAGGGTAACTGTCCTATTTTTGACCCCTAGAGGAAGTGCATCCCAATATGTGCTTATATCTATTGAAATACAGGTTCGATATGGGCGGAAATGACACCATTTCAAAGGTAAAAGCTCGCTTAACTAAAGTCTTATTTATGAAATAGAAATTCGAAATGAGCTTCAGTTATTGATAAACCAGTGAAATTTGCCATTTTCTGAAATGAAAATATTCTTCGTTTTGGACAGTGCAACACAAGGGGTGTCTCACAGCTATCGATGGCAGCAAATTTCAATCGAAATAAAGTGAATTTGTTTTGATTTTTATGACATGGTACTATTTGATTAATATTGCAACACACCTTCTGCGGCACTGAACTGTAATTTTTATCTAAGCAAACGTAGATTTTACTCGTTACCAGTGACAGCAATCAAGTTGTTTATTTTTTCAGCAACAAATAAACTTTGGCATGATTTTGAGTTTGCCATTATTATTTATATAAATTGTTAATAAATTATTTTCTAATTTTAGGTTTCGTTTGTTATGCTTCACGACGAACCTATCTCAAGCTTGGATACTACTGAGACAAACCCCAGAATTGAATATTTAATTACAAATATTGAAACTAAAGTTTCGCAGCTGCAGCCGTTGTAAATGTGATATTTTATTGTCCTCAGACAATAAAATTTGAGTTGTTTGATTTAAGAATAGCTTTCCTATCCTCATTTTTTACGGCAGCAGCTTCTTACGATTACGATAGTTCGCATATGGTTTACACGCTCTGTCCGAGACCTAATTTTTATGCACTGACATGGTACCAAAGATATTTAAGTACAAGATAGTCCACTCTTCAGTATACCATACAATCTTTTGGCGAACAGACTGTTTCGACAGAAGCGCCAACTTGTGATGTAAAGTCAAACTAATTTTCAAAAAACGATCAAGTAAGCATTGCGTTTTCATTGTTTTTTATAACAATATGCAAACATCGATGCAAACGTCAATGTTAGTAGATGAGTTCGCTTCCAGCAGAAAACGAGTTTCGTAAGTGATTAGCGTGAGCTGTGTTGTATAGTTATAATTTTCTTCTTCCAGCAGGAGTACTGATCATTAATCTCTTAAATTACAGATTGTCAGTAGGATGACAGTGCCAAATGTTATAACTTCTGCTAGCATAATTATGGAAAGTTGTAGCCAATTTTGAATGGAGAAAGCTAGATGACATACACCCTTCTCTCCAGAATTATGTTGATCCTTTGATGTGGGGAGGAGTAGGAAGGATGCTTATATCTCGATACAATTAACGAAATTACAAATTATCGGCTTATATAGTACAAATAAATGTTGTGATATAAATGCATTTGTTAACTCCGAAAATTTGAAGAAAACGGTAGAAATTTATTCATTTTTGACTTACGACTTACATCCAATATGGTCTGTTCAAAGATTTTGATCTGTCGCCCCTCACTGAGTGGTCAAATGAAGCCACGGATTAGTCAAAGTCAATGGCGATGCCTAAACTCGAATATATCTGTTCAACAAATTTACGTAAATGATGGGCAAAAATGCAAGGAATTGCTATATTTCATTTAACCTACACGACTGTGATTATTTTATTGTTTCGTTGAACAGATGAGTTTTCAGGTTATGAAGCGCTATTCTCATCCAGAGCTATGATATGTAGAGATTTCTTGATCCACAGGAACACTCATAACGGAGTACAAATTAAGAAAGTGCTTATATGCAAAGCAAAATAGACAAAATTGCATCAGCTAGGATTTCCAACTTGATTCTGCCTTTCCTTTGTAGTTCAACACAGTACGTGTTTGACGTTTTGGTTTATTTTGGTTTGCTATCTCAGAATCGCATCGTCGCGTTTCAGTATACGTCGCGCCGCAGTGAGTGATATTCGTTTATTGACGCGCCTCAACGCGTTTACTGCGATTGAATAGTTCGACCGCCATCCGTTGGAGCGCTACAATGCATGTTCGCCTGTTTTTCACAAGAGTGGGCTATATTGTTAATATATAATATTTGATGGTACTCTTGGTGGTACCCATGTGAACAAATCTGAGTATAATCTTCCATTTCCTTAACTACTCTAGAATATATTTTAATTTTCGAATCACTTAAGTCGCGAGTCGTAGTGAGGTGGAAGTCTTCAGTCCAGAATTTAAATTCCGAGTCGGTTAGAGTGTTTCTAACTAGGTTGGAAGTAATGACGTCTGTCCAGCTATCCACGCTCCGTAATGGCGACTCACCGGTGACACTAGCTAGAGGAAAACTCACGAACAAAAGCAAGGACAAAAGGGACTTTTCTACCTTTCTCTCATCCAAGAACAAAATGTTGATAATCGCCAGATTTTTTAAAAATTACTGTGAACGATTAAGCTCAAGCCGCCGAGCGTGGAAAGCTTAATACTATATGGCTATCAGACAGAATTCACGTGCATCATTCTGACGGTGTTGTCGGGCAGCTCTATTTTTTCGATCGGGATTCCAACTTAACAAATTCGATTGCACACTTGTTCAGGCGTCGTCATATTTTGACAATAAGTGTTGTTTGATCTGACAGATGCTAAAATCGTTGCGTTGCTAAAATCAACTTTTGGAGTCTAAATAATTTCGATTTACATCGAAATAAAGTCGCTTCGGTTGCTTGGTTAATTTTTAGCAGATAAATTCATTTTATTCTATGTGAGACACCCCTTGGTGCAACATATTTTGGACCCCCAAATGTATACATTTTGGACACCCCCAATTTAGTCTCTTCAAGTCAAATTTTTAATTTACCCTGGTCAATTGAGTTGAAGCCAAGTCTAATCTTTCGATTGGCATGCATCAATGAGAAGATTCCTGCGTTTCAAATTTATAATTTCGACAAAAACTTATTGTGTACGTTATAATGTGTAGGGGTCCAAATCAAGTTGGTTATCCTATACTTACAAAGCTTTGTTTTGGTACACTCAAATAAATCGAATGATAATTTCTATGTGCGAAACTCGCATAGAATTTATTTATGGTACCAGGCTGTAGGGTTAAGTGCACCTTATGAAAAATATCCCGCATAGAAATAAATCGTATGCTGAATATTTGTTATTATAAGTATTCCATTCCGCTTGTAATCATCATTAACTGTACGATACATGTGCAATCATATGATTAACTTTCTTACCGCCCTGATTATACTAAATTATTGGCAGATTATACATCTCATAATAAAGATTACTGGAATGAGAAATGAAAAATATTCTCATAAGAAAAAAATCATACACGATATAATTTGGGTAGTTTCACACCCAACTGCATAGATAGAAGTGTTTTCATTTTCAGTGTTTAAGTGTCAATTCTGTCGACGGCAGTTGTTCGGGTAGACTTGAGATTATTTTAGTTTTTCTTGAAGTCGGTGGTGATCCAAAATGCATGTAAGTCAAAATGTTATTATATAAAATGTTAAATAAATCTATTCTTTTTTCTCCCATTTTTGTTTGTTTCCAGAGTCATCCATTTCCTGCCACTACACGGGAAAATGACGATTCGCTTCTCCGTGCTGTGCTAGTGGATTCAGCTAATCGGGTCCAGCTAAGGGTTTAGCGGATATGCTTCCGAAGGTAAGAATCTTCTGGTGATGGCGGTGATGTGGTGTTCGGGATGTAAAACGTTAAAATCTAGCGTCGCAATAGAACGGAATGGTGACAACAGTAGAATTTTTAAGAATAACTGCTTGGCTAACGCCCAAATCCTGCCGTTACAAGCGCGTTTCGTTCTATTGCGTTCAGAACTTTAGTATTACGAGTGATCAGCATTATTCATTATTTGGCGTGGCAGCAAATAAAACAAATCTTAAAACGAATGAGTGTTAAAATAGGTATATGCGCCGGTTGACCCTAGAGGGATAAATTTTACATGTTTGTATAATATAACTTCGTCTTAAATAAGGATGAATACATTGATTACTTTTATGTTTCCACGCATCATTGAATCAGAAAGCTTATTTCCAGCGGGATTTCCAGTTAAACAAAATGCAAGATTGCGTATGCACTTTGCGTTACATAAGGGTGGATAAGTGGATTAATCCTTTTAATATAATTTACAGGTGAAATTGTTGAGTGGAATCCACATGAAAAAGGTCCTGTGAACGCAGGAACGCAGGGGGCCCTCCTTAGCCGTGTGGTAAGACGCGCGGCTACAAAACAAGACCATGCTGAGGGTGGCTGGGTTCGATTCCCGGTGCCGGTCTAGGCAATTGGAAATTGTCTCGACTTCCCTGGGCATAAAAGTATCATCGTGTTAGCCTCATGATATACGAATGCAAAAATGGTAACCTGGCTTAGAAACCTCGCAGTTAATAACTGTGGAAGTGCTTAATGAACACTAAGCTGCGAGGCGGCTCTGTCCCAGTGTGGGGACGTAATGCCAATAAGAAGAAGAAGAAGAAGAACGCAGGCTAGGCATCCAGTTTCCCGCGCGAGTTTGGCAGAATATAAAAATTAGAAAAGCTATATTGGACAATAAATTAAATTAAATAGATGCTTTTTTGTGTTGGCCTATTTTATTATAAACTGAGAAAAGAACAAATTATTATCCTATTTTAGTTTGTGAAATAACATTATACATACTACAATACAGTAATCATATAATTGAATGATTATCGCACAGCGTTTAATTCGGATTATCAGCAGAATCGTTGAAAAATCTTACTATTTATCGTCTTTGTTGAATATAATCAAAACTCGAATGATCGCATAAAACAAAACTGAAGATAAACCAATGATTCGCGGTTAAATTGATTTGCAAAAATACATGCAAAAGTTGATGTTTTTGAATGGTAACGATACTTAACAACCCATTCAATGTATCATCCAAAACCAAAATATTATAAGGGCTATTGTAAATATCGTTCGTCGTATAATTAACGTACAGTATTTTATATGATTCCATGAAAAATGCAATTATAATTTTCTATACTCAAAAAACGATAACTAGAAAAATCG
This sequence comes from Armigeres subalbatus, assembly GCF_024139115.2. Taxonomy (NCBI): domain Eukaryota; kingdom Metazoa; phylum Arthropoda; class Insecta; order Diptera; family Culicidae; genus Armigeres; species Armigeres subalbatus. Next base: position 98,438,507 of record NC_085141.1, read on the forward strand.
TTGTATAATTTCATTTTATTCGGGATGTGCGATCATTTTGAACTGCATTACTAATTTGGAATAGTTTTAAGTGCATAGGATATTGAAATTGAACTATAGTTCACCGCACTTAAAATTTATTACGAAGGCAGTTAACGAATCTCGAGTGGCTTCGTCAACAACAAAACTTAAAAAAAACAGCGCAGAAGGGAAGCTGCTCAATAGTTGTTTACGCGGTTACGCTTTAAGGCTGCCTTACACCTCGGGAAAATTTTCCGCCGGATTTTGGTCCCCGTGCATTTTAAATGGGGCCGGGATTTTGATTTTCCGTGCCCAAATCCCGAAAACATCGCATATGTAAAAATGCATGGGGAAAAAATCCGCGGACCAAATTCCCGAGGTGTAAGGTGGCCTTTAGGAGCGAATTAGTTTCCTCGTGAATTATAAGTGCAGCCCTAATGAAGAAATCAATACATTCGCACATAAAACTTATGATCATTTAATCGGAATATTTCTATTAGCGCCGCACACATTTTGGAAATGCAAAGTACACTGGTCAAAATATAAGTGCGGGGCACATATATACAATATCAGGGTTCGTATCGCTCACTCAATCTCAGGAGCACAGGTTGCTCCCTCACGAAAATTTTCGGGGAGAAATCACTTTTCGGGAAAGAAAAACAGCCTGGATAGTGATAACCATTTTTCGCTCACTTCGATTGCCGCCAAACGTTGGTTTGCTCTTTTTCTTTCATATTCGAGTCTTTTCGTGGCATCTTCTATGCAAATGGTAGTAGCTTATGTAGAACAAATAACTTAGTGCTTTCATACAAATAGCGTGGTGATGTGGCTAGAGTAAGCGCATCCCTACGGCTATTATTGTTACTATTCTGGGTTCGAGTCCCGGCGCGGCCATACAATTTTGTAATTGTTCTGCGATAATTCTCGCGAAAAGTGAGTGAGGGGGTAAAAGTGATGAAACGAAAAAGGATTTTCATCTAATAGGCAAGGTTTTCGTTTATCATTCAAGGCTAATTGCAGAGAAAGATTGATGGGTGAAAGATGATCCTCAATATAAATAACGAAAAAGGATTCTCCCTTGGCCCGAGAAATGCTTGCTTTGGTCTCATTGAAACCAAAAGTTGAAACCCTGTACAATATGCATTTTATTCTGAGTGTACTCAACCCACCTTCACCTTAAGTTATTCATTAGGCCATTTTCAAATGCTATACGCGACATATGTCAAATTTCTCGAGATGCTTCGATTCGATCACTTCGATGACTTTTTGATATCGAATGCGTTCAACATTAAAGGGATTGGTCCTCTAAACGAAATAAAATTTAATATTGATTAAATTTTAAGAAAATACGTACTCTAAGTTGTTTAATTTAAAAGGAGCGGATTGGATTGCCAAATTTGAAAAACCTGTGTTGCAAGTGAATTGGAATACTGATTATTAATACAAAGTAAGCACAATGTCGCAGCAGACGATCGATAACGTGAGTAGAATATGCACATTTCTTATGTTCAAACAAACTTTTAAACATTGCACTCATGATCTGTTAAATACAGCTCACATTGGATCTTGAAGAGCTCAAACAGTTGGCCAACACCGCAAAGCGTTCCCGCGTGCAGCAGCTGTTGTCGATTGACATTCGCAAGCTGGAAACAGATTTACAGCACCAGAAGGAATTGCTAGCGGCCAAAGAGAAAGAACAACTTGCCGGTGGGGCGTCCAAACCGCCCGCGCCGCTCCCGGGCGATGTCAAACGGTACCGGATTGAGCTGAAAGAATATGCCTGGGACCAGAGTGACAAGTTCATCAAAATCTTCGTCACCGTTAACGAAGTTCAGCAGGTTCCAGAGGAGAGTGTGAATGTGGAATTCACCGCCAACTCGTTCAACCTGTTGGTCAGCAATCTGAACAACAAGGATTACATTTTCACGGTGAACCACCTGCTAAACGAGATTGATCCGGCGAAGAGCTATCGGAAGGTAAAATCCGACATGGTGGCAATCTATTTGGCAAAGGTGGAACCCACCAAGTGGACACACATGACCCTAACGGCTAAGCGGCTCCAGGACATGAAGGACGAGCGTATGTCTACCAGCACTAAGGACAGCGAGGCAGATCCATCCAGTGGGTTGATGAAAATGATGCAGCAGCTGTACGATAGCGGCGATCCGGACACCAAACGAATGATCAACAAGGCTTGGCACGAGTCTCAGAATAAGAAAGGCGACATGCCGAACATGCCCTTCATACCGTAGGGTGAGATTTTGTTTAATTTAGAGTCAAGTGTAAGATGGCAATCGGCATTTATAGTAATTATTACATTCTTTCTATTGATCTAAAGACTTGAAGCTAATATGTAGGGTCCATGGAACTGAATTGAATAAATCCGTGAATTAAAGAATAATTCGTAGATATTTATGTTTTGAAAATTGATAAAGCTCATTTGCTTTGTGTTACTTTCAGAATCATTGGTATGATCATTATAACAAGTTTTTTTTTTTCAAAATATTACTTCGAAAAAGGTTATTTCAATACCCTTGATTATCAGAAATTTGAACTTAATATAAATAAAATTGTTATACCATAGTGACGTATTGGAATGTTGACCAGAAATATCTATCGGTCCAAATTCGGTAAGATTAGACTTTAGCGGCATTTAGAGAAGACACAGAAATCTCGCCAAGCATCATTTCAGAACTGATAGATCTTTAATAAGTTTTGTTGATAAGACAGGACATAGATTAGTTATACCCGTAATGCTGGGTAGACACCTTTACGTGGTGTGTTACGGGGTAAGATCTACCACGGTTACATTGCCAGCTACAGGCAAATCCTGACCCAACGATTACCTTCCACATTATCCAACTCCGTGGTACTTATGAGGGTGTCGCTAAGTCGGTGGCCTCTCGTTAAGTAAGTACTACATCAACACTTCCTTCCTCTCCCTAGTTACGGTGAAGATGGGCGTGGCCAGGAGTAGTAATCCTCATGCTTTTGTTATTTTTGTTTAAGACTGGAATCAAGGACCACTCCCCTTCTTGATTTCTGATAGCATTCTAGATAAGGATCTCAAAAGTAAAACATGAGTATCACTAGTGTCCAATCTACGAATTACACCGTAACAATGCTAATGCTAAAAAAATACCCGTAATGCTGGGTAGATACCTCTTCGTGGTGTGTTACGGGGTAAGTTCTACCATGGTCACATTGCCAGCTACAGGCACATCCTGACCCAACGAATACCTTCCCAATATCCATCTCCGTGATACTTATTCCTTCTCTCCCTAGTAACGGTACAGACAAGCGTGACCAGGAATAGTAATTCTAATGCTTTTGTCATTTTTGTCACAGATTGAAATTAAGGATTACACCCACCTTGATTTCTGATAGCAATCTGAACAGAGATTTCAAAGGAAACATGAGTATCACTAGTTTCCAGTCCACGAAATATACCGGAGCAATGCCATGCTTTCGTGTTTTTATATCTCGCGTGATTTTTGAAAGCGTCGTAGGTCCAGAAGAGAGACTCTCTTTGTTGACTTTCTCTTTCGATTATTTCAAAGCCATACTAACATTTATATTGGATTTTCCAGCACCGATCTAAAGAAAATAGCTTTGTCTAGTGTGCTGAGGTGAAAATTTGGCAACAAATTTTAAACTTGCCTAGATATTAGCAAAAGAGAGCGTAAGGAAAGAGAGTCTCTCATTTGGACTTGCGACGTTTTCAAAAATCACGCGAGATATATTCGTAAAATATTTATTTTCCATATTTTATTATACTTATATTTCATATTTCATTATATTTATGTTTCATATTTTTACATTTTATTTTTTTAAATTTCTATATTTTTATAATTTCATATTTTACATTCTATTATTTTTGTGTCTTAAAATTTTCATATTATTGTGTTATAATATTATCATAGTTTCATATTTCTTTAAATTGAACATTCAACTTTCAAATTTGATATTTTATGTTTTATATTTTTGTATTTTCATATTTATATAATTTCATGTTATTACACCTTCATATTATAATATTTTTATATTATCATATTTTCCTTACTCTTATATTTTTCTATTTTATACTTATATACACATTATGATGCCTTTTTTTATGCTTTCACATTTTTATACTTGTATATGTTCATATTTTATACTTTTATATTTTCATATATTTGTATTTTTTCATATCATATTTTCATATTGTAGTTTGAAATATTTAATTTTCATATTTTAATTTTTTTGCCTTTCTTATATTTTCATACTTTCATGTTGTTATAATTTAATTAGCATATTTACATATTTCTATATTTTTATTATATTATTTTTTATACTTTCATATTTCCATCTTCTATATTTTTTGTGTTTCAATATTTTTATATTATCTTATTTTCAGATCTTTATATTGTCATATTCTCAAAATTTAATACTTTAATATCACATTTTATATTTTAACATTTGCAATATTATCATATTCTCATGTTTTTATGTACTCATATTTTTGTATCTTCATTTTTATTTGCATGTTTTCATAATTTTTAAATTTTCATATAGCAATTTTTATTCTATTATTACACTATATTTTTATGTTTCTTATTTTCATATTTAAAAAATCATATTTTTATGCTTTTATATATTTATATTATTGTATTATGTACCTTCATACTGATTTAACATTTTCATAGCCCACTACAAAACATCCCAGGAAGGAAAGCTTCACAACCTGCCATGTAACCTTTACGTAGACGACTTTCTGGCACATAAACTGCTATCTGATATATAACATTCTAAATAATAAATAAATTCTTTACAATTTCCAGCTTCTTCTACAAGAGATGTACATCCCGAATCAACTTCGGCTCCTAGTTGACGTTGTACTCTACAAATATATATAAAATTTGATAAGATTTCTTATCATAATGTTATTCATTTCACTACATATTTATTTATATACAATTACCAAAATAAGAACTTAAAAAGAACGCGGTGCGTATGGTACGGTATGTCCACGCATCCTTCAACCCCTGTAGATTCGTGATATGTATCATGTTGAAGTGACTACTTGAACACGATACATCTCGAAGAATCATCTCTGCGGCAAACACAACGCAGTGGGCCTGGCCGCTTTGAAGTTTATGTCATACCACTGGTATGCTGTGAGCCTCAATATTGACAAGAAAAATTATTGGGCGTCATCTAACTCAATAGTTTTCCAGGATGCTTTCTTTGTACTGGCTGCGTTTGTGTTCGATTAGATTAGATTAGATTAGATTAGATAAGACAGGACATAGATTAGTTAGGATTTCAGTTATTTAGTTTATATCAAGTTTAATAATTTACCTCCAAAAACAAGCTCCATCACAGATATTCTTCCACATAGAGCTGAATCCCAACAGTCGGTGTGTGCGAAACGGGTAGCAATTGTGTATTCGTTTTCTGCATTCCCAGCTGCAGTTGCTCCTCTGTGGTATTATCCTTCGCCATCGGAAAACCTTGAAACTTTACATTGTTTCCCAATTCTACGTGTGCAGCTTCTGTGGTATGCAACAGCACTTTGAAGGTTGCGTCGGAAGGAAGCTTCCTTAGTCCTCTCAGGCGGCAATCCAAGTTAAGCAACGATTTTCGTATCTGCTCTTCCAGCTCCATTAGGTTTTCGTCCGTTTCCAGCGAAAACTCGCGGTCTTCTACTTCGAAAACGTAGCTCTCCAGAGTGGCCGTTACTGGGTCATCGCGACAAACCACCAGCTCAACTTTGTGCAACTTTCGACGATGTTTCAGCTCTCGGGCAGCCCTTAGAGTTCTGGCCAGATACTCATTCAGTGGTTTGAAAATAGAAATTCGAACCGGAATGTTGTAGGCTCGTCGCGCACGGAAGATACCGGCCGGGTAGAGTTGGCGCGCAAACAAGATCGAATTAATGTAAATTTCCAACAGCTCGATCACGACGTCAGTTTCTGGTGGTGAGGAAATTCTTCTTGAAATATATTCCGTTCAAAGCGTTTAAAGCATACTTACCTAACGTAGGGCCCGACATTTTTTGAGAATATTAACTCCTACTAAAATAAATTCAGAAACATTTTTTTCTTTGGTTCTTTTTTGTAATGCGATTCGAACTATTTACATGCTGCATGGGTTAGGTTTTTTTTATATTATAGATACGGCAAAATTTGAAAGACGAGCGGATGGAATCATACTCGCGTAGCATTTGAAAGGGCCTACAAAAAGATATTTTAGTTACTAGATAAAGATTGTCGCTTCACTGCCAAAAATATCTGTATAAGATATTGTGGTCTTTTTCGGAACGTTCCAAGACGATTTATATCGAATCACGTTTTTAAATAAACAAAAGTAGACGTGTTTAATGCGCGACGGTTTGGTCGAGAATGAATTTACAAGTCATAACGGAAGTTCTTCTCCCGCTTGCAGAAGTCCTAACGGATACACATAAACGCAGAGTGTCAAAGTGACAGCTTAACGCAAACAAATTTTTTGAGGGGTAGTACTCTACTGAGGATGAGGATTGTATACATCAGGTTGCTACAGCACGTCCATCCTGACACTGCTGTCGGCCGCGACAGTTTAGAGAAAAGCTTATGCTCAAATACATTGTTTACATGTTTTCTTACAGCTACTTCTTCACCAATACTAATACAGCTTGTGTTTAGATCTATCGTAGAATAATTTGGTCATTGAAATTCTTTGTCTAAGAATTCGACTTCTTCATACTCGAACTCTGAGTCTGTAAAATCGTTAACCTCATCATTGTCGGCCTTTTGGTAAAGTCTCATATTCATGGGATCGAATATGCCTTCAAAACGTCGGTTGGATACTTGGTATCCGTCTAAATCGGAAATCAAATAACGATTGCGATCAAGAACCTTCCTGATAACGTAAGGGCCTTTAAACTTCGGCTGCAATTTTCCTCTAACACCTACTTGTTTCACGTTACGAATCGACACAAGATCGCCTTCAGAGTAACGAGTTCGAACCTTACAACGTTTATCGTACTGCTGTTTGTTGTAATTCTGCAGCTTACTAATTGATCGCGATGCGTTTCCTCGGATTTCGGTCAAATTCCGATCGCATTTTGCATTCAACTCTTCCACGTATTCAGTCAATTCATCAGAAACATGGCGCTTCTGAAGCACACCAAATAGCAAACGCGATGGTATATCACCAATAGAACGATTCAACGTATTGTTCAGCAGGAATTCTGCCTCAACGAGAACACTATCCCATTGTTGCTTCCGAGTCTCGACGAGTTTACTAAGCAAAGGAATAAGAGTGCGATTATAGCGTTCGATTTGGCAATTGGGTTGTTTAGCAAAGAAAAATATGAGGTTTTTTATAGTTTAACATAAAGAGCATGTTTTCCTGATCTCCAACATATTTTTAATTTGTTTGTAAACCTTTTATTTACATTTTTGTGCAGCAAACAATAAGCCATTTCAATCGATAGAATGACACTAACATTCATAGAATGACATTTGGCCCATGCAGCATAGGAACAAATTTTTAGTCCCATACAAATTTAAAATGCAAATTAAAAATAGTTCCGGGGCTCCAAAAATTCTGAAAAATTGGGGTTAGGCTCAGTTTTTTATGCAGATTCAGAATATGTAAAAACATATATACCCCTAAACAACCCAATTCGCCTGCGGACACGCCGTAGCCACAAGCTGGTGCCGAAATCCATGGTCGCTAGCGAACGATTTGAATAGTTCCGATGTCAACGCGGAGCCTCGATCCGACACGAGGACAAATGGAGTCGAGTAATTGATAAAATGCGATTTAAGATGCTTCAAAGTTTCGCGTGTATTTGTCGTCTTTACCGGATACAGTTTCAAAAACTTCGTAAACGCGTCGATCACTGCCAGAATGTGCTCACCCGCATAATTACAAACTGTACATGGATATTTTCCCGTGCGGTCGACAACAGTATCCTTTACTGTTGACAACTGTAAATGAACAATCTCATATAAAGTTTTAACAGTTTGTGATACGGTTATTTGACAAATAACAATATGTTGAATGGGTTGTTAAGTTATGTCACCATAAAAAATCGTCTGTTTTTGCGTGCAAAATTTTCGATCAACAGTATGATAAAATGTTGACATATAATGCAGGAAATAAAGAACATTTCTGAGACAACATGTTATATGTTGACATTTAGTGATGATGTCGAGCAGTTATGGTTGAATCGATCGAAAAGTGTTCGATAACCGCAACGTAAACTGTGAAGCTATATCTTACATCGTCATAATGATTCTGACCATATAACATGTTGTTTTTTATTATGCGGGCATTCTTCCCTTTCGTCTTGTCCAATGGACCCAAGTGATCTACATGGATCGTCACGAATGGATCGTTTGGCTTGTCAACAATATGTAACGGACCATCTAGTCTTTTCTGTTTCGGGTTGAACGAAATGCACGTCACACATCTCGCGATATGCTCCTTCAACTTTACACTCAAACCGGGGAACCAATACGACCGTTTGATAAGCTCGCTAACCTTATCTATTCCGAAATGTCCAAGATTATCGTGGTATTTAAAAATCACCGAATCTTCCATGTTCTCCGGAACATACAAGAGGAGTCGGTTCTTGTATTTACGGAAAAGCAAATTATCGCGTATTTCGTATTCTTTACTTTCCGACAGCTCTAACTCTGACTTTATTTTTATGATTTTTGGATCTTTTATTTGATTCACGTACAACGCGTTTTCGAATACGTTGCTTGATTCTCCCGCTTGGTCAATCATTAGGCAGTACATACGAGACAGTGCATCAACGTGCTGCATTTTAGATCCGGAACGATGCTCGATTGCGTAATCAAATTGTTCTAGAAAAAGTGCCCAACGCGCGATTTTTGGATTTACGTCTTTTCTATCCAAGGTCGCTTTTAGTGAATTACAATCGGTCACAATTGTAAAACGGATACCGAACAAATAAACGCGGAACCGTTGTAGGCTGTAAACGATAGCCAACGTTTCAAGTTCGAAAGAATGAAGTACCGATTCCGCTGCTGTAGTTTTACGCGAGAAATACATAGTTGGATGAAACTGATTGTCATACGTTTGACGCTGTACAAGAATACCGCCGAAACCGTTTGACGACGCGTCCGTGTGAAGCTGCGTTTCAAGCTTCGGGCTGTAAATGCTCAGAACCGGTTTCGAGGTTAACGCCTCCTTGAGCTTTTCGAACGATTCGAAATGCTTCGCTTCGAATCTAAAATCCGAGCCGCGCCGATTTTGTAACTCGTATAATGGACTCGCGATGTAATTGTACCGATAAATGAATTTACGGAAATAACTCATCAATCCCAAGAACCGTTGAAGCGCTTTTTCGTTTGTTGGTATAGGAAAACTACTCACATTTTCTATGTGCCTATCACTCGGACGAATCTGGTTAAACATAACGAAATAACCCAGGAACTCCACTCCGGTTTTCAAAAAACAACACTTTTTTACGTTCAGATTAATGTGATTATCGGATAGAGTACGGAAAACTCTCGACAACAGATCAAAGTGTTCGCTAACGGTCACAGTACTTAACAGTATGTCGTCAATAAAAACAACAATCTCATTGGAGTCAATGAACTCCTTCAATACCTTCATTACGTATCGCGCGAATATCGACGGGGAATTTGTATAACCGAACGGTAACTTATTGAACTCAAACTGGCCCTCTTCCGTGACAAAGGACAAGTACTTCTTGGAAATTTCCGCGATGTCAACGTGGTAAAACCCGTTCTTCATATCGAGCGACGTAAAATATTTACGGCCCTGCAATTTCGAAATCTGATCTTCGATAATCGGTAATGGGAAATGATTCCGCTCCACCAACTTATTCAACGGTTTGAAGTTCACGCATAGGCGATACTCGCCGCTTTTCTTACGAGTAAGAACGACACGACTGGAATATGGAGATTCACTTTCGCGGATAATACCGTTCGACAACATTTCTTGTACGATTTTATTTTGTTGCTTACGTTCGTAATCACTGAGACGCAGAGGAGTTGCATTGTAGTAACGATCTTCTTTTAACTTTATCTCCACGCAATGCTTTATCAAAGGCTCAAGGGGTTTCGCGCGGTTTAAATAATCACGATTGAAAAGTTCGTAAACGTCACCTTCCAACGATCTGGTCTCGACTGTATCACCGATGTCGAGCTCAACATTTGCATCGACAAAAAAAATGCTTGCATCTGCTACGTCGCCATCAAAACATTCCTCATCGCATCGACATCATACGAACAATCATCGGAAAGAAAAGCTAATCCGCGAAAACAATTGCCTTGTAGAAATCTTCGTCCCACGATTAAGTCAACTTTCATGGTGTTATTAGTAACTACAGTCTAAGTTAGCTACATATACAGACATATCAATCAAAATGGTTGTCTAGTACGTCCCTACTATCTGTACCTTCGAATCATTCACGCCAACTAGATCCCTATCGCTGGCCCTACTAAGCAATGCTTTCAGAAATACAAGATTGCTTAATCAGACTCACCGGGCAACCTGAGTCTGCCAACGCCTGCATCGCCTTCACTTGTCCGCCTATGATGACGTTGCACGCCACCATCGAGTTGGAATTAACTTCGAGAAACTTCCCTTCAGTCGTCGGTATCAGGTCGTTCTGCTTGCTGATTGGATACGCCGTGCTTTCGTTCCTAGCTTCGACTGCTTGGTTCATTTCCGATTCATCGATTGCCGCTTGACGGTCGTTTCGGGTTCGCTTGAAACAATGCTGCTCGTCGTGTCCCACTTTGCGACATATTTGGCACCTTGGTCGTCGTTGTGGCTGGGGACAATTTATCGAGATGTGTCCCGTTCCATGGAAATTAAAACACTCGTCGCTCCGCTTGTTCGAAGTCGCTGAGCTTCCGGACGACTTACTTTCCTCGTGTGACTTTTTCGGTATCGGATTATTCATTTGCTGCTTCTGGCTGATGCTCCTAGACGGAAAACTTCGACGTTTACACAGCTCCTGATTGGCTTCACAGTACCGGATATGATCCAGTAACTCGTAGATGCTACCGTACTGACGAGACGCGATGCTAGGGTAGAGCGCATCGTACGAAAGGCCACTAATCGCATACTTGATAATAGCCGCGCTGCTGAGTTTACCCTTCTGTCCTAACGCATTCATCCGGAACACATAGTTGTCGTACGTTTCTTTCGTGTCCTTCAAACATCGAGATAGCTTCCGATGCACATCCGCTTCATCTTCACGATCTGGGAAAGCCAACAGAATCGTCGCCTTGAAATCCTTCCAGCTTAAAATATGCTGACGCACACCCAAAACCACTGGTTAGCAGCACCTGTTAGACGGCATGTTGCATACAGCAGCGTCGATTTATCACTCCAGGCATACAGTTGCTGATAATGATCGATGGAATTAATCCAGTCCATAACGCCACAACCTTCTCGAAAAACAGGAATCAACTGTTTCAGCTCCTCCGGATGGAAAAACCTTTCACCGCTAATTCGACCGCCATCTTGAGCTCCGTTTTCGTCTTCATTTTCGTCGTCCTCCACGTGCTCGTCATCGCCATTTTTCTTCTGATTCTCCTCGCTCGGAACATGCGATCGACGTTTTCCTTTCGGCATGTTTCCGCTGCTCAAACTGCTGCTGCTTTCGGACGCTGGGGTTAGCCCTACGCCACCCGTTTTCGCTGGAGTTCTCGCCGATTTCGCTTGACGGAACTTCCCGCTGTTGGATCCCGGTAAACGTGTTGGAATCCGCAATTTTCCTTTCGGATCTCGACCGTTCTCACTCGCGCCACTGTCAGGAGATTTCTACGATAACGCGCCGATTATAGCAAATCCGATCCAATCCCACTTCTGAAAATACTGTGGTCTTTTTCGGAACGTTCCAAGACGATTTATATCGAATCACGTTTTTAAATAAACAAAAGTAGACGTGTTTAATGCGCGACGGTTTGGTCGAGAATGAATTTACAAGTCATAACGGAAGTTCTTCTCCCGCTTGCAGAAGTCCTAACGGATACACATAAACGCAGAGTGTCAAAGTGACAGCTTAACGCAAACAAATTTTTTGAGGGGTAGTACTCTACTGAGGATGAGGATTGTATACATCAGGTTGCTACAATATATGTGTCGCCGTTATAAATTTTTGCAATAGCTCCACCCTAATATAATCGATATAGAACCACACATAAATTAAATAATTGCTTATTCGAGACCACACATAAAGTTTATTTGGATATATATTTCATTAGTAATTCCCGTGGAGAATGGTTATGTGTGCGCTGATATACATCATAAGTAAAATCTATGGATTTTTGGTTTAGGGTCATTTGGCCGAATGCCGTTTGGTCGAATGTCGTTTGGCCGAATGTCATTTGGCCGAAAAGGTCATTTGGCCGAACGCCATCTGGCCGAAAGCCGTTTGGCCGAATAGTTGAAATTCTCTGAATGAAGAATAAAAACAGAAGAAGGAAAGAGAAAGAAGAAAGAATCAAAGAAGAAGAAAGAATCAAGGAAGAAAAACGAAAAACAAGTGAAGTAGGAAGAATAAAAAAGAAAGAAGGAAGAAGGAGAAGGAAGAAGAAGGAGAAGGAAGAAGAAGGAAGAAGAAGGAAGAAGAAGGAAGAAGAAGGAAGAAGGAGAAGAATATAGAAAGAAGATGGAAGAAGGAAGAAAGAAGATGGAAGAAGGAAGAAAGAAGTAGAAAGAAGGAGGAAAGAAGTAGAAAGAAGGAAGAAGGAAGGAAGAAGTAGAAAGAAGGAAGAAGAAAGAAGGAAGAAGAAAGAAGGAAGAAGGAAGAAGAAAGAAAGAAGATGGAAGAAGAAAGAAAGAAGAAGGAAGAAGGAAGTATGAAGAAGGAAGAAAGAAGAAGGAAAAAAGAAAAAAGGAAGAAGGAAGAACAAAGAAGACAGGAAAAAGAAGGAAAAAAGAAAAAAGGAAGAAGGAAGAACGAAGAAGACAGGAAAAAGAAGGAAGAAAGAAGAAGGATGAAAGAAGAAGGAAGAAGGAAGAAGGAAGAAAGAAGAAGGATGAAATAAGAAGGGAGAATGAAGAAGAAAGAAAGAAGAAGGATGAAAGAAGAAGGAAGAAAGAAGAAGGATGAAAGAAGAAGAGAGAAGGAAGAAAAAGAAGGAAGAAGAAAGAAGGAAGAATAAATAATGAAGAAGGAAGATGGAATAAGGAAAACAGAATAAGAAAAAAAGAAGAAGAAAATAATAAGAAGGAAAAAAGGAAGAAAGAAGTAGGAAGAAGGAAAAACAAAATAGGAAGAAGAAAAAAGAAAGAAAGAAAAAGGAAGAAAGAAAAATGATGAAAGAAAAAGGGAAAAGGAAGAAGGAAGAAAGAAGAAGGAAGAAGAAATAATGAAGAAGGAAGAAGGAATAAGAGAAAAGAAAGAAGAAAACAAGAAGACAAAAAAAAGGAAGAAAGAAGAAGGAAGAAGGAAGAAGGAAGAAAGAAGAAGTTAGAAGGAAGAAGGAAGAAGGAATGAGGAATAAGGAAGAAGGATGAAGAAAGCTGGAAGAAAGAAGAAGGAAGAAGGAAGAAGGAAAAATAAAGAAGGAAGAAGAAAGAAGTGAGAATGAATAAGAAAAAAGGAAGAAGAAAGAAGAATTAATGAAGAAGAAATAATGAAGAAGGGAGAAGGAAGAAGAATAAAGGAAGGAGAAAAAAAGGAAGAAGAAAAAAAGGAAGTAGGAAGGAGAAAAAAGGAAGAAGGAATTAGAGAGAAGGAAGAAAAAAAAAGAAAGAGAAGGGAACGAAGAAAGAAGAAAGAAAAAAGATGAAGGAAAAAGAAAAACGGAAGAAAGAAGAAGGAAGAAGGAGAAGGAAGAAGGAGAAAAAAGAAGAAGGAAGAAGTTCTCTGTTCTCAGTTCCCTGTTCACTCTTCTCTTCCCACTTTTTACATCTCACTTTTTACTTCTTACTTCACATTACTCACGTTTCATTTCTCACTCTTCGCAACTCGTAATTTGATGTCATTTTTTTTAACTATTCGGCCAAACGGCATTCGGCCAAATGACCCGTTCGGCCAAACGGCATTCGGCCAAATGGCGTTCGGCCAAACGGCATTCGGCCAGACGGCATTCGGCCAAATGGCCTGAAAATCAGTATAAATGGAGCATGGTTAGATTTGACAGTTCGATAGTTAAACTTTGTTCGCGAGAAAATTGGCCCCAAATCCATTTCGCTCCAAATAACTTTCAGTCTGTCAAAACTCAAATGGGTCGGCTTCGGAGTACAATTTTAACCACGATGGGAAAATAACCATAGAACTGTCAAATTTTAACTAAAAGTTAAACGAATCGGTGGAATGGTTCACAGCTTAAGAGAATTCAAGCCTTCTTATATACAACATTGATCAAAATGCTCGAACGGTGGGTGCAGTTGTCCTCCAAAAACGTCAATTCAGAGACTAACCCGCAGGCAAGCTGGCGGCCATTACCGCCCGCGGAAAACTGAATAGGACTTGTATAAACGTATAACGTATTTACATTTTACTTTTGAATTTATTGGATATTGGAAACGACAACTTTCATACTGGGTAGAATTATTAGCGATTTGTTTTTTCAAAATATAAAACCAATAATTAAATCCAGCATTTCGCGCGCGGTGATTGCTGCCATTTTTTGACACTTTTCAGGGCAGCCAAGTGTCAAAACGAGTTCGGTGGTCTAGTGGCTACCGCTATTGCCTTATAAGCAGAAGGTCGTGGGTTCAATTCCAGTTCTCTGCATCTTTCCTAAGTAGGTGTCCAACTAACCATCCTTCCCCTTCCTCAGCATTCGCAAGGACGTGGCCAGGACAGATCTCGACTATTGGAGAGTCCATTGCCTGCATCTAAGAGATAGTGATTAGTCCCAAATCAATATCTGAGGTAACGGATGAAAGTAATGCTACTCTCATAGGCTTGGCTTGTACCACCTACGAATTTGTGCGAATTGCTCAATGCTAATGCTAATGCTTTTCAGGGCAGCCAAGTGTCAAAAAACGGCAGCCATTACCATGTCCGAAATGCTGGATACATAATTAGAATAGGGTTGTTTAGCAAAGAAAAATATGAGGTTTTTAATTGTTTAACATAAAGATCATCAACATATTTTTAAAGCTTTGTAAGCATTTTATTTACATTTCTGTACAGCAAACAATAAGCCGTTTCAATCGATATTGTGGATTTAAACCAAAACTGTTTGTATGACGCTGATGGACTGGCAGCAATGCCCACTTCCGATGAGATTCACAAGGAAAAATAAAATAAATATGCAGCACTGCACTGTGTTATCTGTTATAAATCGAGCTTGTTTTGTCGCTGACAACGTCGCTGGCACCAAATTCAAGTTCGGAACTCGATTTCCGCACTTCCGAACGCTCTTTCGACAATGTTTTGGTGGCAAACTCAAATTTTGTTCTGACGTTCATGATGTCGGAAGTAAGCTCGGAAGTGAAACGTCGGAAGTCGGAATTCAATTTAGTGCTGGCGACACAATAGAATGACTTTAACATTCAAAGAATGACAGCCCATAGAGTCGTGATTCGCTGATTGGGATTTTAATACTTGGGTCACTTTTTAGTTGGGCTTCCGCTGGTTGGGCCGTTGCCCAACTAAAAAGCAACCATGCGTCAAAATTGAATGTAAACACTAAAAACGGGAATGGACGTCACTGGACATCATTTGTGATGTTCAAGTCGAAATACACATGTTCCAATGGCTGTCAGTTGACCCATCTAAAAAACCGAATTCGTTAGTTGGGCCGAGGTTGTGGCCCAACTAGCGAATCGCAACTGTACAGCATAAGAACAAATTTTTAGTCCCATATCCAGCTTTTCACGCTGGGTAATGGCGGCTTGTCGCTGTGTAAAAATCAATCGGTCACTGTACTCTTTGACACTAGCTGGAGGAAAACTCACTGGCGAAAAGGCATTTTTTCCCTTCCCCTCATCCAGGAACACCAGTGAGCTTTCCTCCAGCTAGTGTCAAAGAGTATTGCAATATTTATGCCCGATTAGACCCCTGCTCAGAAAATATTGTCCCACCATAATATGTTCCCACCTGTATACAGTAAAGGCTATATTGATGGAACTTCATTGTGATTCAAAAACACTAGATACAAAAATCTGTATTGCTGGAATTGACCATATATTAAATAAAAAACACTTCATAAGGCATTGTTTTGCACACCTGCATAAAAAAATACGATTAAATTTATGCTGTTCCAGAGAAAACTTTCCTTTTTCCGGTTCAATTGTGAAACTACCGCAGCTGTCACTTCATACTTTTTCTCGTCTATTTGGCATGACATTCTACGATGACAACACCAATTACTATGTTTTGTATCAGTGTATTGAAGATTTACAGGCTGGCGGTAGAACTTTGACAGTTGCGGAAGAACTTTGCGAAATCCGCAAAAAGGAAAATTTTGAAAAGATCCGCATAAAAATCACTGAAACTCGCAAGCAGTTGAATATAAAACGACCGTTGAGCTCATGGTCGATGGGAATTTTATCAGTGTTACGTCTGTTTGCCTGTGGTATAAACATGCTTATACGCATTTTGCTGGTTCCACTGTGTGTGCTTTGACAGGTGCTTGTTTCGTTTGGAATCGTCTGCGTTTTTATTATTACAATTGCTTTTGTTATTGTTATGTAAGTATTTATTCATTATTATTAATACTATCCTGTGAATTTAATCGCTTATTAGTGTATTTTTGTTGAAAATTCATTTGAACAGGAAAGAAAACTACGTATCAAGGAATGCACGATGGACGAAGCAATCCCAAACGATTGTGTGATGGACTATCCAGAAGCGGAGTACCTGCTCGAATACGATTTCCCTGATGCTTGCAGTACCCAGTTACTGATGGATCCCTTAATCAACAGTACCAGCAAAATGGAACATGCAAGTGACGCTGGTGCTGATAATTCGGAAGGCGACATTTTTGGATGTGTTCTCTTGGCGTATAAACGTCAGTTCAAAGGCCAATCTTCCGGATCCTATATCGCACGATGGCAAATTTCGGCTAATAGCACTGCAAGTTTCATACACAAGGTTTGGATTCTTGCTGAGGAGCATCTGTATCGTGAGGTAGTTTTCATTGCAAAGACAGACGGAACAACTTGTCCAGCGTGGGGAGCAGAAGAAAAGCCTATCGAAGAAAAGTTCGGGAAATTTGTGCTCTTCCAGTCAGGTCGTAGGCACTACACGTTAGACCAGGTTGTAGAAAGTAGCAGTTTGTTGCAGAGCTGGCGGAATAAAGAAATAACACTTCTCCTGCATGTTTACTCCTTATCTGTCAGCAACCGTACGATTTGCCCACTAAGCTGGAGATCGGGAATCGTTCCTGGGCCCATAACCTGTTGGCCAGATAAGGGAACCCCCTCACAAAGAATAACAATTAGAGTACACCACGGCAGGCTACTGACTGACGCTTCTGCCAGCAGCTGCAGTTCTCTTTATTCAACAATAGGTCGTATATACAATACATCCATAACAATATTTCTTAATCTATACCAAAGAGCAACTACAATTAACCGGCGCCCGCTTCTTATCCATCTTCGATCTACAGCGAAGCGTCGCACACTACCTGATATTCCAACAGTTACAGCGTTGGAAAAGCGGAACAGTCGATGTGGACTATTTTCTCCTGCTCATGCTTTTACATCCGCTTAGCATGTCGCATACAAGTTCAGCTAAAATTAAAGAGAAACAATTAATAATATTATCTCAAAAAAGGGATAGAATCTACGTACCGTACATAAAATGAATATTTTGCAATCATGCCCAGATGATTTTCTGGTTATGGGAAGTTTCCAGAAAGTTACCACCGGAACCATCCACGTCGTTAGAAAACCTCCCTTCAGTTGCCGATATTGATGACGCAGAAAAAAGCATGCCATGGCGAACGTACGCGTGCTCCTTCCGTGGTTTGGACGCTGACGTGGAATATCCTCACCATTGTTAGTACCCAAGCATGTGTTTTTTTCACATTAAAGCCCCAAACGCAATACAACGGAACGGCGACGGAAACGGAAAATTTGACAGTTAGCCCATATATTTTCTGTCAAATTTGCCGTTTCCGTCGCCGTTCCGTTGTATTGCGTTTGGGGCTTAACTATTTATTTTAATTAATATTTAAAATGTTGAAACTCGCGGCACTCGATTAAACACATGTGGTGAGAAAATATTTTTCAAGACAGAATGCAAAGGAAAAATATATTTACATTATTCTAGTTTAGTTTAAATTAAATTCTTTAGATAGTATACTTTTAAAACCAAGGGAATACAGTGAACGTTCGCTAATTGGGGTTTTTCTAGTTGGGGCGCTTTTTAGTTGGGGGTTCGCTAATTGGGGCGAAACCCAATTAAAAAACAGCTAAACGTCAGAATGTGATGTCAAAAACGCGTTGACGTTTTGTTTCCGTGTTTGGCGGGATCGATATTTTCTGGGCGCGTAAAATTTTCCTTTGTTCAATGCAAAAAGTAAACAACATTGACGCTTGTCAAGCGCCCCAATTAGCGAACGGCATTCGCTAGTTGGGGTGAGGTCGTGCCCCAATTAGCGAACGATCACTGTAAATATAAAATTCAAAAATGAATAATTCTCGCGTAACATATGATTACGGCTTATAAACCAAAACCATGATTTTTGATTTTCTGGCATGAACGATTGCTTTGTAAATTATTCTTCATGCTAGTTAAAACTCCGTACTTGATATCTCTTTAGAAACACATTAATTGCTATTTTGAGTGAACGTCTCATGAACCATTTGCACCATAGTGGTTTTTAAGTCCTTTGTTGGCGCCCTCAACTACCATGCGGAATGTTTGCTTTGGTTTTTGGGCCGTTCACTTTATATTGTTTATTTAGAAAAACTAGCTTCAAGTTATTTTCAAATGTATATTCTTACTAGGTTTTCGATATATCGCATAGCAGAACTGCTCTGGCTAACAAATCTAAACAAATCCGATAGTGTTAGCAGCTTTGAGCAAACGGCTTAAAAACCAGACGTGTTGCCGATGATGCGAGTAAACGGCGCGATTTTTGTTTTAGCTGAAATTTTGTAGATTTCGAATGGTTTTTCATTTAATCTTGATCTGCTGTTATAATATAACCATTTACGTATAATATTGACATGGTTTTGACAATGAAATGAGTTTCTACTTCAATAAATGAATTAAATTAGTCATAGAAAATTTGAACCTCATTTTTCTCGGTTCAGCTTTGTTGGTTTTTCGGCCCTAATCATATGTTGCTCGAGAATTCTAAACCTTTCTTATGGCTTTATTATATTTCTTGCGTAACATTTGAAAAGGGCCTACAGCCAAAACGTAAACACTGAGAAAATGCCGTTCGAAAAAATGCATCACAATTTCTATTCCTATTTCCCAGGTTTATGATATTTTAAGCAGCAAAAACTCCAAAAAGCACATAATCAGCACTATCTATCCATCCATAACCTTAATTGCATCGAAAACATGCAAAAATGTGTCGAAATCGTTAAAATAAAAGTTTAAGTCTATTTTATTTTTTTTCTCCGGGATAGGTCTTCTTGATAAGTCATTCTGCATTTGCTTGTCATTCATAGACCCTTTGTTTATGGCATTTTTCGAAAGTAAAGGTTGGTATCGTGTTCAAAAGAAATTCCTTTTTCTATCTCAATCACATGTTAAATTCCGTTCACTGAATCGGAAAAGTAAAGAATCGGAACAAAATTCTTACAACAGTATCCACATGAAAAGAACGAAAAACAAAATTGGCATTTGTAAGGTTCCCACGCAAAGTAATGGGAGCTGTCACTTTACTTTCGGAAAAATATTCTGCTCGATTATTCCGTAAGTAAAAGTGACAATTCGCTCCATGCAGATCAGTTGTCAAAATTCCTCTTGGTAATATTAAACAAAATTCCGTTACCTCTCTACTTTTTAAGTCGATACTGGCCTTAAACACGGGATAAGGCTTTTCGGGAGGGGAAATTTTCTCTCTCCGAGGTCGGGCCGATGACGGTTCGGAGAAAATTCTCGTTATCGGCCCGAAGTTGGAGAAGGCTTATCCCAGATAGAAAAAAAACGAGTGGCTTGGCCGTTTTTTAGGGTGGACCTACACATATTTTGAAAATAACACGTTGTAGGCCCAATTAAAAATTAGTTTTTTCTAAGTAATTTAATTGAAGATGCGGAACATTTTTATACTATTAGTAGCTACTAGAGGGTACTACCGAAGGGTGTTAAAATTGAATTTGTTTACTTTTCATTGTAGGCCCTAATCAATTGTTAAGCGAGATTTCTGTGTGTAGGCCCTTTTCAAATGTTACGCGAGAAAAGGCCTATTGTTGACAGTTCGTTTTGACATTTGCTTGACCCATGAAGCACACCAAAATGCAAAAGAAAGCGCTTGTGTGCGTGTCGTCTTTCGCCTGCCATCGTTTCGCTCGCGGTTTGCTGCGATGCTCTCCTCATTTTGCTTTGCTGTGTCGCGAAAACATCTTCCATTCATTCGTTCGTCGCCGTGTCTGCGGTCAAGTCCGGAACGTCGTCGCGTCGCACTTTCACTCGTCGTGTCTGTTGATGTGAGGATTATTTTCTGGTGTTTTGGTGAATTTAATAAATTTTGAAGGGCGTTGCTGAAAAAGAAAAACATTTTGCGTGAAAATTGATGAAAACGGTGATTAATTTGAATAGTAGATGCATTGCGGAAAGATTTTCTTGCGATGAAGCCATTCGAGTGTCGCCCTGGCAGTGGATGATGGTGATGAAAAAATGGCAACATGGGAAAAATAAAAAGTTTCCCTTTTGCTGCTTGTTGAGACCCGTAGCAGAGCTTTCAGTGATTGGCACTTTCTTGTAATTAAAATTTCTCAGAGGAACTTAAACTGAGGAAAAGTTTGCTTTTATTTTCAAAATAAATTGAGATTAGTGACTATCGTGTATTTTCTTTTATACTGCTCGAGAAAAGTGTTGGTTGTGCAAAGGAAGAACTTCTTGCGAAGAAGTTGAACTGGAGGAAAACGCTTTTGGATACCAAATTTTGCGGCCATCTTTCCATCGTCGTTGTTGTTGTTGCTGTTGGGTACGTGTGCAGCACCGCGACGCCCAGACGCAGAGCAAACGAAGCGGATAGAAGAACCTTTTGGACGGAGAGTGTTGAGCTGCTGCAGTGTAAAGGTGTGAGTGAACATCCTAGGGTGGTGTTAGTGAGTGTATTTTGCGGTGGTGGATCGAATTTTCGTGGAACCCCAAAGTGGGTCGCCTGCGGATCAGTGAATCGTTCAGTTCGAAAAGAAAACAATAAGGGCACAATAAACCCTTGAAGGTGTCGATGCAAAATTGATTTTGATGAGTTAATAAAAGTGAATCAATTGCGTCCATACGATTCGGATTATAGAAGTGCTGTAGCTCGCAGTGTGAGCAACCAGAAGAAGAGTGATGTCTTCGCAAACTACAACTCCCGGTGCTTCCGGTGCTGCAGCAACAGCGGCTTCGGCAGCGGCTGGCGTTGCCAACATGGAGACCGATGATCTGGTCGATCCAATGAATGATTTTCTGCCGCTGCTGCCGGAGAATATCAAACAGGAGCTGTTTGAAGGCACGGCTGCTGCGGCCGCCGCTGCCGCAGCTGACAAGGGCACGGCCAATCCGTGCGATAGCGCTGAGAACAAGGTAGGTTTGTTAAAAACATGCTTAGAGATAAAACTTGATTTTTTTTTGGGTTTTCCGTTCTTTTCCATACATTTAGCTCCGATGACATTAAAATTTTTACTCTTTATGCAACGGATTAAAAAAAAATATTTTTTTTATCTAAAAAAAAACATTTATAAAAAATGTAAAATGCAAAAAGAAGTTTCGAACACAATATAAAAAATAATAGATGATGGAATTAATCCAAACTATTTTCTAATCACAAACTTTAATGGAATAAGATAGAACACAGCAGAAAGCGAATGCTTTTGGGATCAGTTTAGATTATGGCTTTTGTGGTTCGTGGTTGGGAATAAAAAAAATATTTTTGGCTCTCTCCGTTATTTCGCTTGCCCATCAGGTGCTACGCACCCAACCAAACCACGGGTTTTGAAATACGACAAATTCAGTTGTGGTTTTTTGATTGTTACGTTTTGTCATTTATTCCTAGGTGAATCTACCAAAGGTGTGCAGAATACCGAAGAAAATTCATCCTTTTTCCGAGCCACAATCGCATGTCACGGACTTCGCGTTGCAATCGCTTTCCATCTCAGTTTTTTTGCGGTTAGAATATTTTTCGTCGAAATCATTCAACCGGCCCCGACCGACCCCGTGCGCGGTAGTGGAAGGGGTGACTGTTGTTGACTGCGGTGCGTGTGCCGGCAGTAGCGCCTGCACCGGGCCGGTCTCGTGCTATTGACATTATCTCTGTTGTTGTTGTTGGTAAGAACGGAATTAAACAACCGCAGCAGGGAGCGGAACGAATAATATTGGTTCTGCTGTGTCGCCACCTGTGGTTGCGTGAAATAAGGGTTCTTGCTACCTGCTGGTTTCCATTCTGCAGGATGTTCTAAATTCTTGTAATCGAAAGAGATGCCTAGTAACTTTTGAAGTATGGAGGTTGGTGTACAGTAGAAGGAAGAATGAAATTGGTCAGCATGCGCTGCTCAAGCTCGTTGTTCAGTAAAGCTTGATTTCCACCATTAGGTTTGCTAGTGTTTCAAAATCGAGGATGAATCACATTCCATGGCAAACATGCCTATCTGTTTTGTGTTTGTTTTGTTCATTTTTTGCCTAACAAAGTTGTTCCGAAAGACACATTTCACTCCAAGAACGAACTTTATCTAAAAGGCTCGATTTTGTTAATTTCAGATTTTATGACGTTTTACCCTTCTTACATCCTAAGAAGGGTATAAAGATCGCTTGAAAAACCGACTTTTTATCCGAGGCTCGGAGACCCAAGTCGTATATACCAATCAACTCAGCTCGACGAACTGAGCACATGTATGTATGTGTGTGTGTGTGTGCGTGTGTGCGTATGTGTGTGCGTTACAAAAATGTCACATCAAGATCACAGCCGTCCGTGGACCGATTTGCACGATTTTAACACTGAACGAAAGCTATGACTTTGTCATTGTACAAGTTTAATTTTTTTTTGCAATCGGACATTTGGTTCCAGAGATATGTGAGAAATTCGAACATGAAGTGTATTTTCAGAAAAGTAACAAAATAATGTCACATGAATATCTCAGCCGTCTGTAAACCAATTTGCATGATTTTATCTTTAAACGAAAGCTATGACTTTGCCATGGAACCCATTGTATTTTGTTTTTGCAATTAGACATTGGGTTCCGGAGATATTTCTGAAATACGAACATAAAGCATTAGACGTATCAACTTCACACATTGGTAAAATATGTCCCATCAAGATCTCAGTCGTCCTTGGACCGAATTGTGCGATTTTATCTTTAAACGAAAGCTATGTTTTTGTCATCGGACCCATTAATTTTTTTCTGCAATCGGAAATTCGGTTTCAGAGATATTGGTGTGAAATACGAATATGAGACATATTTTCAGACTACTAATGAAGAATTGTCACACCAATATCTCAGCCGTCTATGACCCGATTTGAATTCTTTTGTGCTTAAACAGAAGCTGTAATATTGCCATATAAGGCGGCAAATCAAATCTGCAGTCTTTTCGTATTTTTTAAAAATTGTTAAATTTCCAGAAATATCCCCTTTTTGCCTTTCTCGTACAACTAAGTTGTACCGAAAGGCTATCATTTCACTCCAAATTCGAACTTTTGATAGAAGTCCCGGAGATCCATAGTGTTATATACCATTCGACTCAGCTCGATGAGCTGAACAAATGTCTGTCTGTCCGTGTGTGCGTGTGTGTGTGTATGTGTGTGCGTGTGTGTGTGCACAAAATGCCATAAAAAACATTAGCAAAATTATCACATAGAAACTCTTAACCGATTTTCTTGCAACAAGTTGCATCCGACAGAGACTAAAACGCTGTTGATCACTATTGAATTTCATAATAATTGCAAATTGCAAAAAATAGATAATATTAAAATAGTGATGAGACATAGTCACATAGAACAATAATGTGTTATGAAAAATGCCTTGCATCTATGAATATTTTATCCGTGGCTTCCCATTAAGAGTTTCATCGCACTATAAAGATGCTCGTGTTGCACGCATTTAGGCGTAAGTGTGCTCTTCGTTCAGTTTCATAGTACTATGAAATTGTCCGAAAGTGAAAATTCGAACATAGGAAATTCGAGAAACTTTTGGCAGCGCCATCTGTCGTCTAGTAGTGTAAATTTTCTATCATAACATTAGACGGTGTAACTGTTTTGCCTTTCTTGTACATCATCGAGGTGTAAGCGTAAAGGCTACATTTATTACCTTTTTGCGCGAGAAAGGCGCCATCACCGTTAGGTGGATTAATCTGGGTTTTTATTTTGAAATCGATAAAAGCATGATAATATCAGTTATTTTATATTCAATTGAAGGTCATATGCATAGAAATCGTAATATGCACTGGGCACACACAACCATTCAAAAGTGTAAGAAGGGTTGCGTTCACTGTAGGTGGATTAAGTCGGGTTTTTAACCTTATTTTGTCTCCCCACACAATTTTGAAAATTTTAGTCGTTCTTTTTATTTCTGTAGGTAAATAATACCGCAAGCAACAATTTTCACCGTCTGCTGTTTATTTATTATACATCATTTGCATATCTGAGTACCTGTCAAGGATTTTGTAAGGCTTTTCAGCTAGGAAGAATGGGCATCGTTTACGTATTTTGCCTTTCCAAGACATACAATGATTATTATTTGTCAAATAAATTATAACGATTGAAAATAAAATATAATCCAGTTTTGTTACCTTCCCAATTTTATCAGAGGGGTAATCAAATCGGGATATTACTGTATATTCAAATTTTTTTTTTTCTAAAATTTTTGCCGAATGTAAGGTGAGACTTTAAACAAATTTGACCTGACCGATCGAGTGAGGTGCGACGCCAACAGCGTCTGTTCCAGCATCCAGCGGCTGAATATGAATATAGTATAATATAATTTATAAGTATTTAACAACACAGGTAGTGTATTCGTTAAGATGTCAGAGTCAGTTGGTGTATCAGTCCAGTACATCCCTCCTCACATTTGGAAATAAAGTAAAACTCCTCGGTCTTTAATATCATTTATTGACAAATCAATCAATTATGAATAACCTCAGCTAATTGAATGTTATCATCGGTACAATTGAAAATCTTTGTATTTTGCCGGGGCGTTTAGATTTCTATTAGGACGATTTGCGATTGCTGGAGTCGTTGCACAACTGGAATGACGATAACTTCTTGACATGGGCTCGATTACTGGCATACTCCTTCCCGGTTTCTTTAGACTTAACGGAAGTAAACGTTTACGTTAATAACTTCAATTAAAAGATTCCCAATTCCAGCCGGAGCAATGCTTCATCCAGCTGTTAATCACTTCGATCGGACACCGGGACGCACACTTGCCTTTAGCCTTGTGGAAAGTCCTTATCCACTCATCACAGTCGAGCCACTCCAGCCAGCGATCATCAGCCGTCCCGGGCCTGTGCTTGAGACAGGTAAAGGGCAGTGGCGTCGCGTGTAATAATTGGGAACCTGTTCAAAAATGTTCAACAAACAAATATCATTCTTAATAACCCTTCAGCACGTGCGCGGTGTGGTGCCACTCGTCGCTAGCACGCTTTGTCGCCATAGGCAACGTTCTTGCAACAAATGGTGCCCTACCAAATAACTATGACTGGCGTCACCGGTGACCATCGGAAAAATATCTTTATAAAGCTCACTTTTCGTTGTTGGCCGTTAGCAAGGGAAAAGTATCATGCAACCATTTGATAACCAATAAGTTTTCATTGAAAGATTAACACAATATCAAAATATAATCTTCATTAGTTGGCCTACCTGTGCAATGAACAGGTTGAACAGGCCGGCCAGACGCCACTTGTAAAGGGACCTTCCAACAACGTTTCTCAGGCGTACGATCTCAATACGATCAGTTCATCTCGTGTAAAAAATCCCGATTCCAGCCAAAATGCCGCAACGCTTCATCCAGCTGAAAATTGTTGCAACGTCATTGCTCGAAATGATGCGCAATTCTTGTGCGTTTAGTACCAGAATGTCAGGGCCTACGCAAGAATACGACGGATTTGAAACTACGATTGTCTGACACTTATGCAATTCAGATCTCTTGTCGGACTACGCGATATTTTCGTTGTGATCGTAGTGAGTGCAACGATGGCTGCAACGAACTCGAGCAAGTCGTATTGTGCGTGAAACTTCCAAATCGATTCGTATATCTTCCGAATTTACCTGCGTCCAAAATCTGATCCAGCGCTCTACTCCGCTCTTATCTCCGCCGAATTTCAGACATGTCTTTGGACAACGATATCATTCTACTGCTAGGGGATTACAATCTCCCTTACCTTCAGTGGCGTTTTGACGACGATATCAACGGCTGGCTTTCCGTAAATGCGTCTAACGAGCAAGAAATTTCTCTAACCGAATCAATCTTCGCCAGCGGTCTGGTGCAAATCAACTCAATTTCGAATCGTAATAGTAGAGTGCTTGATCTTGTGTTCACGAGCTCGTCGGACATCTTAGAAGTTTCTCAGCCAGCCTTGCCCCTCCTACCAACAGATGATCATCACTCGCCAGTGCTAATACAAATGGATGTACAGCAACAGTTTACTAACTAGGCGCTTTTTAACTGAACTGTTTTTTAACTAGGCGTTCGCTAACTGGATCAAAGCCCAGTTAAAAATCAATTATCCGTCAAAAAAACAACAAATAATCGGTGACGAGGGGATTCTGGATGGTATGGTATGGTATTTTGAGCTTCATGTAAAACACGATTACAACAATGCATCGCGAATTCCCTCGTCAGCCCTGTTACAAAGCGGCGTTCGTTAACTGGGCTGGTGTTTTAGCCCAGTTAGCGAACGGCCGCTGTATGCAGTTTCGTACCCGCTCAAACTGAACGCGATCCAGATGCTGTAGATTTTGACTTCCGGCGATGCGATTGTTTCTCTCTCAATTCTGAGCTTTCTACGATCAACTGGAATCAATATCTACAGGCGAATTGTATCGATGGTAATGTTGTCTTGTTCTATGACAAACTGTATGAAGTTTTACAATTGATGGTACCTCGTCGCCGAAGTAATAATCACGGTATTAGCAGAAAGCCTTCATTGAATGCTGTTTTAAAACTAGGATTAAGAATGTAGTTTAATTTAAGTCTGTACGATACCATCGAAGACGATTCAATAAATAAATAAATTCCCCGCTGATAAGTTAGAATTCAATGAAAGATGATAGATAGATAGAGTCCAGGAAGTGCGGGGTTAGGGATCACCTCCAACAGCAAACGAGGGAGGCAGGACTACATCCCCGACCCGCTAAACCGTTTCCATTGCCGCCAAGCCCATAGTCCCTTCGGTACAACCAGAAAGTAATGCTTCAAAGGGGGCCAGTGCACAACGCACCCTCGAGGTTAGCTGCGTGTCCTTGCAGCACCGAACATCGTAACTCGCTTTTTTAGAAGAACACCATGGTATCGTGCCAGCGCGTTGCCGGCTTTCCCTATGTCCTCGGAAGGTGGGTCGACTTCGCGCCTGCTTCCCTCTGCACAACTGGTATCAAGAATGGTGATGCCGCGTGCACCCCAAATTGACCTCTCAGCGATAGGGCCTATTCGCCAGCACACAGAGGGACTTGCCGACGCGGTGCCTACGCCTGCCCCAGCCTTGACGAGGACCCCTTTCCGTCCTCGGGCTCGGAACCCGCCCGATTGACCGACGCCGCGAAAGCGACGATACCATGTTGTTCTTCGCGCGGCCACTTGTTCGATAAAAGGATCGAGTTCGACCACAGAGCATGACCACCGGTATGACCCATGAAGCCGACTCCGATCCCTTGGACCACCTCTTATGCGCCTGAACTAGCCATCCTTGAGTCCACGCGCCACCTTCTGTGTAGCTCCGAGACGATTTGGCGATAGCCGATAAAACGACGTTCCAGCCAACTTCATCTTTACACATCCTCCGAACTAGGTTGTCCGGGGTAGTGTCCAGACCACATGTGGCAAGCATGTGGTCACGCATTGCGCAAAAACGTGAGCACACGAACAACACGTGTTCCGCCGTTTCCTCTAAACCTGCGCACACCAAACACTCGGGCGAGGCTGAGCAAGCCAGCTGCGTTACCTGCACTGTGATTTTGCAGCACGCTTAAACGCCGGGCACATCGAACCCCCCATGGGGTGCTTGCTGTTCACAGCTTTGCTGTAACAAATCAAACAATTGGGAGGGTTCGTGCAGCATTGTGCCTTATGTCCCTCCAATCCGCAGCGTCGGCAGAGATTGCTTCTGTCAGGGCCTTTGCAGTCCCATTACTTGTGCCCCGGTTCCAGGCACTTGAAGCAAACTTTGGGTTGCTCGTATATGCCCACAGGGCATACCGACCATCCCACTTTGACGCTCCCTAACTTGACTACCTGGAGGCGTCCGCTGCAGATAGCCGAACCAATGCTACCTGCGTCCCTGCCGGACCTTTTCGTAGCCGAACGGCTTAGGTGGGCGTCTCCACTTCAAACTGTCGCCGCAGTGCCGTGACGAGCTCTTCGACTTCGGTGATCTCGTCCAGGTTTTTAACCCTTAGATTCATCTCCGTCGTGAGTGAACTCACCTTGACCGTCTCGCCTAGCCAACTTCTTGTAGGCGGCGCCCTTTTGCAAGACGCCCCACTTCAGCTCGAGGATCATCTCGCCCGTCCGGGTACGTCTTATTCGACGTACGTCGGCGTCGAGTTCACCGAGCTTGACGTCACTCCTCATCCCTTCAAGACGTTCGAGTACTTAGCCTCGTCCGCCGTGATGACTAGGGCATCGCCCCTGGAGCGATTGGCGCCTACCCTAGACTTCTTGCTACCCTCATTCGCCTGGGCCTTCTTTTCGGCCCTTGACGTCTTCGGTTTCCTCTTGTTCTTGTACCGTCTTTCCTGGGTGGATGGACCATTCCAGGTCCTTCCTCCCCCGGTTTTGGAGGTACCTGGCCGGGGTTCAGCTTCCCAGCCCCACTACCCTTGTTCGGGGTAGTAACCCTCCGCGTTTTGGAGCGGCCCCCAGGGAGCTCATCCCCTGGAGACTGTCTCCCCCGGTATTGTGTCTGCTCCATTGGAGCAGTCACCACCGACGTACACGCAAATACTTGACCCTCAGTCTGGGTAGACTTTGGTACCACCGTCTTCGCTGGCACGCCTTCGGTCGATTCGACCTTGCCCGAGTCCGCGAATCCTTGAGCCTCAGTCTGGGTAGACCTCGACTCCACGGATTTCAAGGGTTTACACTTGGCCGTCCCGACCGCCCTCTCCAGCTTGGCGTCCAGCATCGACTTTTGAAGTTTCTGCAAGCTCCTCTTGAGGTCGAGTTGCTCGGGAAAAGAGGTCCACCACGCCAGAGCCCAGCATGACGCGGTAAGGGACAATTACTGTGGAGGGTGCCCAGGTACCCTACATGCTCTGTTAAAGGCCTAGCTTATTATTTCACCCCCCTGGCCATACATCCCCTCGGCACGGGTCGCTTGACGCCTTGGGATTAGGGGTTAGGGACGTTGTTTTTCTGCAGCAAATGTTGTTACGTCGTGCTGTAAGTGTTGCTATTTTTTTGTCGCATGTGAGTGAAACGTTTCAACTTGACGCAACATTTCGACGTATCAACAATGCAGCATACGGAGCAGCGTAACATTTCGACGAAAGTAGCATGACCTCGGTCATGCTGACTTATCAGAACGACGTATGTGATTTATCTTTTGCAGAACGTTGTAGCATATATTTTTGTCAAAATAACTGAAATGTTCACACGCAGGACAGACTACAGAGTCAGTGACGATGAACCTTTTCTTAATGTATCGTTGAGGTGAATTCCCTTGCAATAAAAATGTTTAGTTTTTAAATAGGAATAAAAATGAAATCTGAAAACTTCCAAGCCGATTTTCTCAGCTTGATCAAAATGTTACATACGCCGATTTGAAAAAGTACCCGAGAAAATCTATATTGTCGCAGAATTAGCGAATATGAAACGGGTCAACATTTTTAAAGGAATTTATTTTTGAAGGTTTTTTTTCGAGGAATTTAATATATTTAGTTAGGGAGGGGGTAAGTCAAACGTCAATGGCTCATACAAATTTATGAAATTTTTTATGAGCAAGTTTCCATGCTGATGGGCGGAAAACTTCTCGACATCTGTCCAGTCCAGAATATTGATCAAAGATATAAATTGTAAATAGAATAATTATTAATAATTGAGAAGAGTAAGGAGGCATTCCACGGGGGCATGTCAGTCGATCCTGAGCGACCATTTCGAAAATATTTGAAACTCTGCACAGTTTTTCAA